>NC_057396.1:75946859-76280620 GCF_019320065.1 Cervus canadensis | reverse complement strand
ATGACATTGGATTGAACTAATTAGCGTCTTCATAAAAGGGGAGAGAGATACAGAGGGGAGGTGGCCACGTGGGGACAGGGACACACAGGGAGAACAGAGAGAACTCCGTGGAAGGACGCAGGCAGAGGCTGGAACGAGGCATCAACCAGCCAAGGAACACTGAGGGTGGGTAGCAACCAGTGCTTGGAAGAGGCAAAGAAGGTCCTCCCCTAAAGGCTCAGAGGTTAGCCCACACCTTGATTTTGGCCTGTTAGACTCCAGAACTGTGAGAAAATGTGTTTGAATCTACCTGATTTTTGGTACTTGTGAACCAAATATTTGTGGCCCTGCAGAGTCAAGTGTGGTGGGCAAGTGCATAGCCTCTATAGCCAGACTGCTTCACCTAAGACTCATGGGGCTTTGGGGTTTGGACAAGCTGTGGGGTTTGGACAATTTACTTACTCTCTCCCTCTCTGAGTCATAAAGAAGGCTGAGCGCTGAAGAACTGATGCTTTTGAACTGTGGTGTTGGAGAAGACTCTTGAGAGTCCCTTGGACTGCAAGGAGATCCAACCAGTCCATCCTAAAGGAAATCAGTCATGAATATTCATTGGAAGGACTGATGCTGGAGCTGAAGCTCCAGTACTTTGGTCACCTGATGCAAAGAGCCAACTCATTGGAAAAGACCCTGATGCTGGGAGGGATTGGGGGCAGGAGGAGAAGGGGACGACAGAGGATGAGATGGTTGGATGGCATCACTGACTCAATGGACATGAGTTTGAGCAAACTCCAAGAGATTGTGAAGGACAGGGAAACCTACTGTGCTGCAATTCACAGGGTTGCAAAGATTAGGACACAACTGAGCAACGGAACAACAACACATAAGTGACAACATACAGTATTTCTTTCTCTGTCTGACTTATTTCACTAAGCATGAAACCCTCCAATTCCATCTGCCTTTTTTAAAGATTTTTTTTTACTACGTGAACCATTTTTAAAAGCTTTGTTGAATTTGTTACAATATTACCTCTGCTTTATATTTTGGTTTTTTGGCCCAGAAACGCATGGTATCCTAGCTCCACAACCAGGGATCTAACCTGCAGCCCCTGCATTGGAAGGAGAAATCCCAGACATTGAACCATCATGGAAGTCCCTCCATCCATGTGATTAGCAAGATCCCTCTGTTTGTGGCTGAATATTATTCCACTTCTGTTGCACTCTTATTAAAGCTGTTGCCCTTATCCTATTGTACTATTACACCATGAGCTCCTTGAGGTCACCGAGCTGCCCTGTTCTTCTGGGTCGTCCTTCACTTCCTGTGGAGCCAAACCACCAGCAACTAACACGCCAAGCAGAAATATGCAAAGAGAAGGTGCTTAGCAACAAAGGAGCGGGTGGTGGAGAGGAAGGAAGCCCATCCTCCAAAGCTCTCGAGTCTGTGGAATGAGGTGCGGGTAGTGTTTCAGGAAACAGTTGGCTCTGATGCTAACATTTTTTTAAATAGGTCATTCTGATGCAGAATTACATGCACAGTTCTCTTGAAATCTCAGATCTGGCCAAGCAGACCTTCTGCCCACAAGGCAATAATCAGCCGGAGCTCAGTAAGCTGCTGTCCCTCAGGCGGGTCATGTGTTGTCCTGAATGCCATGGAGCGGAGGTGAGCCTACCGCACTCACATCACTGTTTATTAATTCATTCCCTGTCCACCACCAGGAAGAGTGTGAGCTTCCTCCACTCACACCCTGAGGGAAAGTCTGACGTGAGTCCAGGGAAGCTTTCTAAATTTACTTGCCTCCCTCCACCTTTTTAAATTTTCTGTCCCTGTCAAATTTTCTCCTGGTAAAGATATTTTTGCAATATATTATGCATTCCTGTTTGACTATTTGCTCTCTAGACAAGGTCAATTTGCCCTTTCACTTGCTCTTCTTCTTGAAATATCAACCTTAAACATAGCAAAGGGCAAGTTTATGTTTAAAAAAAAGAGAGAGAGAGCAAGAGAGTTTATTCCAGAATAGCAGAGGAACTGAGGCCTCCCAAGTGGCTCAGTGATAAAGAATCCTCCTGCCAATGCAGAAAATGAGAGAGACGTGTGTTTGATCCCTGGGTCAGGAAGATTCCCTGGAGAAAGAAATGGCAACCCACTGCAGTATTCTCCCCTGGGGAATCCCATGGACAGAGGAGACTGGCAGGCTACAGTCCATGGGGTCGCAGTGATTGAGCGACTGATTGCGCATATATGGAGGAATTGCAGGAGAAGCAAACTGGTTTAAACAGAGACAACTCAGAGGGTAAAAGGAGACCATCCTTTCATAGAAGAAAGGAGGAAGTTGGGAGGGGTTGCCCTGAGCAGAAATTCACTGGAGAAAAGGAGAGTTGGAAGCCGTGGAGGCCCTAACTGGCTGCAGACCAGAGCAGCCTGCTGTTGCTGGGTGAGAGGAAATCCTCCTCCTCCCTGCTGATCCACGCAAGCTGCAGTGACGAGAACGGGCCTGGACGCCCTCCCTTCACGGCCTCCAACTCCAGCTTTGAGTAAGCGTTCTTTAATTCATCGTCACACTCATGACGTGTCAGGGGACCTATGCGACCGCATAATGCCTGCATTTCCTACCTGGAGCAGTTAGCCCAGCTCTGACCTACTGAGGACTTCCCTGGTGCCTCAGACAGTAAAGAATCTGTCTGCAATGTGAGAGACCCGGGTTCCATCCCTGGGTGGGGAAGATCCCCTAGAGAAGAGAATGGCTACCCCCTCCTGTAGTCTTGCCTGGAGAATTCCATGGACAGAAGAGCCTGGCGAGCTACATACAGTCCATGAGTCACAAAGCGTCAGACACGACTAAGTGTGCACGCAATGAAGAGAGACCTACTGGGTTTGTGGTTCAGTGGTCAGTGGGCAGTTTTCCAAGAGAACAGATTGCTAAAGCAGGTCTTATAGGAAAACGTTTTCTATTTGCTCTGAATCAGGGTCAGGCAAGGCCCAACTCACCAGATTCTGCAGACTCAACGTGCACCAACGAAATGCCTTTCACTTGGAAAATACCTACAAAGGCTGGAAAGCTGGACGCACATGCCTCACGAAGTTTGGGCCAAGTTTGGCCCAAAACACACTTGGTCAAAAGAACGGGAGCCTTCATGTGTGGTGACCTGAGATTCTCAGGAGAAGCGGAGCGAGGGAGGCGTGCACAGAATCTCCGCAGAGGCTGTGATGCTGTGAATCGTTGCACAGGCCAGACTGGTGGTGCTGCAGTCAGATGAGAACTGCGGGCAGTTTATCCTTAGTCCCTCATCTCTCTCTTCATCTCTTCAGGCTGCTCTCAAGGATCTCAGGGTCTTTATGCTGCCCATTCTGCTAAGTGTGTGCAAAGTTACAAGTTCCTCCTGGAACCCTCACATTCCCTCAGAATAGCTTGTCTGGGGATAATGAAAGGAAAGACGATAAAAGATAAATAAATAAAATTCTATCCTTTCCAATTCATGAGTCTTGACTTTCCTAGTGGTCCAGTGCCTAAGACTGCAGGATCCCAAAGCAGGGGGCTCAGGTTCAGTCCCTGGCTCAAGAACGAGACCCCACATGACACAATTCATAGATTCCACATGCTGCAGCTAAAGACCCTGCAGGCTGCAACGAAGAGCAGCAGGACCAGATGAATCAGTAAAACAAATGGAGGAGTCATGAGTGGAAATAAAGGCGGTGAAATGACCAACTGAAGTGCAAAACGTCAAGAAGAAAAAGCTGTCAGTCGCCAGTGGAATCCCCTTTAGAGATCTGGAGCCCCACTTAATGCTCCCAGAGAAGGAATGGTGTTGCTGAAGGCCTGGATCATTACACAGGGTGATTCTGAGCCTCCCTTCTCCCAGCTTTTCTCATTTCCCTAACGTTTCTTGGTCCTTTATAAGGCTTCAGCCAGAATGCTTGCTTTAGATGGTATCCAGATGCTGAGGACACGGGAGAAATCCATGAGTGAAAACCAAAAACAAAAAAAAAAATCCTGAGTTCATGAAGGTGAAGATGGGAGCTTCTGTGGGGAAGTATGAAACTCAACCTCTAATACAGTCCACGGGGGCCAGCACCCCCGAGTCACGTCCATTCACCTTACCCCCGTAATATCTCTGGAACGAGAAACCAATATTCAATGGTTATGAACAGAGGAGCAGAGGCCTAGAAAGGATGAGCAAAGACTGGCAAATAGTAGAGCTGAGGCTTGCCTGATTCCCATTTATCTGACTCTGAAACATTCCCCTCTGTTTCAGATGAGATTTCAAGTTAGCGGTGATTTTTACAGGTTCTCAAGTCAAACCAGTGTGCAAACTTATGCCCAACATTAGCTTTGGTTATTGTCTCAGATATTAGGGAAGATATACTGATAGGGTAGGGCTTCCCAGGCAAGCGCTAGTGGTAAAGAACCCACCTGCCAATGAAGGAGACGTAAGAGAAGCTGGTTTGATCCCTGGTCGGGAAGATCCCCTGGAGGAGGGCATGGCAACCCACTCCAGTGTTCTTGCCTGGAGAATCCCACGGACAGAGGAGCCTGGCGGGCTACAGTCCATACGATCGCAAAGAGTCAGACACGACTGAGCAACTTAGCACACAGACATACTGACACGGCATTTATCTAAATAATGTGACAAATCGTATACCAGCATTTTCCAAACAACGTCTGTATGGACATCAGCTATGATCAATATTCTTTGGACTAAGGGAGTCATGGGAGGAGACTTTAGAATCATTGGTGGTCAGTTGCTCCTCATCCAATGCCTGCTAATAGCCAGACTCGGTGCCAGGCGCTGAGGAGGTAGCATTTTATTTTACATAAATTGCCATGAAAAAAAATTCTAAAACTAGATCTGAGACCACAAAAAGTTACTTCCTTTATCCAGGTATCTGTTTCTGTATATTATGAAATGTGTGGGTCAGATGATTTGCAAGCTTTTTCCAGGACTAGCATTCAATAATTCTGTCTTTTAAGGACTGATTCTGCCACTTATTAATTATGGACTTTAGGCCAAATCACTCTTCATCTTCATCATCTAGCTTCTTCAGCTCAAATATGGTAATGATATAATTCTTTTCCTGCTCAGAGCTCAAGAGTTTTGGTAGGGATCGCCAGGAATGGCCTTTGAAAACTGCCCCAGTGCCAAATAAAACATCTTGCTTCTCCAACCTAAGTGTCCAACAACAAATAAGTGGCTAAAGGAGATGAAGTATTTCTCAGCCATGAAAAGTTTGGAATATTTATCAGCCATAAACAAAGTATGAGACAATGTCATTTGCAGCAACACGGATAGACCTAGAGATTATTACGCTAAATGAAGTAAGTCAGACAGAGACAGACAAATATCCTGTGTCAGCTCTTACATGTTGAATTTATATGAGGTGTGTCTAAACTTTCACCCCTGATGTCCCTGTGCTGCCTTGGTGAGTGAATTTTGGCATTTTGGTGGGAAGGAGAGAAAGTTGAGCACTGAAGAATTGATGCTTTTGAACTGTGGTGTTGGAGAAGACTCTTGAGAGTCCCTTGGACTGCAAGGAGATCCAACCAGTCCATCCTAAAGGAGATCAGTCCTGAATATTTGTTGGAAGGACTAATGCTAAAGTTGAAACTCCAATACTTTGTCCACCTGATGCAAAGAGCTGACTCATTTGAAAAGACCCTGATGCTGGGAGGGATTGGGGGCAGGAGGAGAAGAGGACGACAGAGGATGAGATGGTTGGATGGCATCACTGACTCAATGGAGATGAGTTTGAGTAAGCTCCTGGAGTTGGTGATGGACAGGGAGGCCTGGCGTGCTGCAGTCCTTGGGGTCGCAAAGAGTCAGACACGACTGAGCGACTGAACTGAACTGAACTGAGAGGAGCCTGAGATTTATGATGGACAGGATCCAGACCTTCCCAGCTTCTATCTGTTGGGATCTGATGGGAATCCTGAGCTATCACCCAACATGGTAAATATCCCACCCTCTCCTTCCCCACCTTCCCTCCCCACGCCATCCCCGTGTTTAAAAGTCAGTGACAATGAAATAAATGGCCCAATTGATTCCATTCTGAAAGGCCAGAATGATCCTCCCTGACATGGACACCACTGACCAGCAGAGGGCAGTGCAGACAGCAAGCGACACCACTTGGCAGGCTGGTGAGCCCGAGACTCTCATTTTCCAACTTGGAGCAGAAGCCACAGTGCTCGGCTTCACCTCCTGCAAAGTTTTTTTATTTCAGCCATGTGAGTGGAGACAGAGTGTGGAAAACCTCACATCCACTCTGAACTGCTTGGCACCCGAAGTGACCCGTCACTTGTGCTATTGTTCCCATTGGCAAGTACTTACAAAAACAAAAGTTTATTTATTTATCTTATAGCTTGCTTTTCACTGTGGGAATTTGTTCATGTGTTCATTTCATACAGTGAACATTTGTTCATTCCTTAGGAACAGAACACAGCTAGAGCGAAAGGAAGTCCCTCCGAAGATTAGGTAAGGATTTATGTCTAGATCATGGCATCTGGGCCCATCGCTTCATGGCAAGTAGATGGGAAAACAGTGGAAACAGTGTCAGACTTTATTTTCTTGGGCTCCAAAATCACTGCAGATGGTGACTGCAGCCATGAAATCAAAAGACACTTACTCCTTGGAAGAAAAGTTATGACCAACGTAGACAGCATATTAAAAAGTAGAGACATTACTTTGCCAACAAAGGTCCGTCTAGTCAAGGCTATGGTTTTTCCAGTGGTCATGTATGGATGTGAGAGTTGGACTGTGAAGAAAGCTGAGTGCTGAAGAATTGATGCTTTTGAGCTGTGGTGTTGGAGAAGTCTCTTGAGAGTCCCTTAGACTTCAAGGAGATCCAACCAGTCCATCCTAAAAGACATCAGTCCTGGGTGTTCATTGGAAGGACTGATGTTGAAGCTGAAACTCCAATACTTTGGCCACCTCATGCGAAGAGCTGACTCACTGGAAAAGACTCTGATGCTGGGAGGGATTGGGGGCAGGAGGAGTAGGGGGTGACAGAGGATGAGATGGCTGAATGGCATCACCGACTCGATGGACAAGAGTTTGGGTAAACTCCGGGAGTTGGTGATGGACAGGGAGGCCTGGCATGCTGCGATTCATGGGGTCGCAAAGAGCTGGACACGACTGAGCGACTGAACTGAACTGAACTATGTTTTGCCCACAGTCTCTCTCTAACTCTTCTCTCTTCCTCTGTTTTTTTTTTTTTCCATGTTTGTTTATTGGCCCGCACCGGATCTTCATTGCAGCGTGAGAGCTCTTACTTGCCACATGTGGGGTTCAGTTCCCCAGACCAAGGATTGAGCCCAGGACTTCTTCATTAGGAGGGTGGAGTTTTAGCCAATGGACCCCCAGGCAAGTCCCCTCTTGGCAAGTAATTAATCACAGGCTCTTTAACTATGTGAGTTACTGGGAAATGTAATATCTCCCCATTCTTTTAGTAAAAAATAAAAAAAAAAAGAAAAAATGATTTTTGCCACAATTAAAAGAGAGAAAATCATATGCACATAGATCATTGTCTCTGTCATAACCTATCATTTTTTTGGTTACCAAACCATTTTATTTTTCTTCTGACTCATAGAATATACCCTCTTCTTCCCAGAAGAGATAAATGAAAGTTCCTTCCAACCAATACTTACTGATCACACTTGAAGCATCCTGGGGATACACAGCCATCTATATGGCCCAGAGGCTCCAGGGTCCAGGTTCCACCTGCAGGGATGTTTCTAATCTCATCTTGGCTTAAGTACAATTCACAGACCATCTTGTTCCCCAGATGTTATTTGTTCAAGGAAGTCAATGTCCTCCGCTTATGCTGTTTGTTATATGTACCCACAGTGATTAGAGGGTTCTTAAATTACACTAAACAAATATTTCTTTTAATTAAATGCTTTTCATTTAATTGAGAAGATTTATTGAACATCAGCTATATGAAAAACACTCTGCTGGGAACTCTAGAAACACGCGTAAGCAAGAGGTTTAGTTTCTTCCAAACTCACTTACATGTTGCTGCGTAGTCACCAAGTCGTGTCCAGCTCTCTGTGACCCATAGACTGTAGCCCGCCAGGCTCCTCTATCCAAGGGACTTCCCAGGCAAGAATCCTGGAGTGGGTTGCCATGTCCTTCCCCAAGGGATCTTCCTGACCCAGGCATCGAACCCGCATCTCCTGTGTTGGCAGGCAGACTCTGAATCAGTGAGCCCCTGGAGAAGCTCATGGACCACCACGTCCATTAACCACACGGCAGTCCCAGGTCTGTGTTGCTGCTGCTTTCATTTCAGTTACAACATGCCTCTTGCAGAATCTTAGTTCCCCAAGCAGGGAATGAACCCAGGCCGCAGCAGTGAAAACAGCAAATCGTAACCCCTGGGCCTCCAGGGAACTGCCCCCCAACCCTCAGGTCCTTATCTGATATCCCTGCTTTCCCTGGAGAAATTTCCGAGGGCACACAATTCTTCAGGTGCCATCCGCAGAGCACATCCATCTACTGCAGGCTTTGGCAGACGTTCTGTGTAAGTAGGTATCCTGGTCCACGTGGGAATACATGGGAAAGCTCAGCTTGTTCAGAGCCTGGATCTGATACAGTAGAAGGGACAGGAGAGGAGAAGACACAGGCTAAGGTCCTGGGTACCCAGGCATTCACAGCTCTCAGGCTGGTCCCTCGGGGTCCAGGTCTCAGGATTCCCATCAGGTTCCAGCAGACGGCAGCTGGGGAAGGTCTGGATGGCACACATCTTGAATCTCAGGCTCCTCCCATCCTCACCAAAATGCCAAAATTCACTCAGCAAGGCAGCACCAGTGACATCCAGGGATGAAAGTTGAGACGTCTCTTATACAAATTCTCATATAAATTCTGTGTGTAGGAGATAACATGTGATATTGTCTTTGACATTTTTTCCGCTCTGGGATTTCTCCAATGTCCTCAGCATCTGGATACCATATAAGGCAAGCCTTTTGACTGAATCTTTATTCTAGATAAAGGGTCAAGAAACCTTAGGGAAATGAGAAGAGCTAGGAGAAGGGAGACTCAGAATCACCCTGTGTAATGGTCCAGGCCCCCAGCAACACCATTTCCTTCTCTGGGACCGTTAAGTGGGGCTCCAGATCTATAAAGGGGATTCCACTGGCGAGTGGGAGCATTTTCTTCTTGACATTTTCCACCTCCGCTGGTCATTTCACTGCCCTCATTTTCACTCACGACTCATGCATCTGTTTTATTCCTTCATTCAGTCAGTCAGCCATTCATTCGGTCGTGCAGTTCTTCATTGCAGCGTGCAGGGTCTTTAGTTGCAGCCTGCGGGATCTTTCAGTTGTGGCAGGGGGATGTTGTTTTCTGACTGGGGATGAGCCCAGGCCCCTGAATTGGGAGCACATAGTCTTAGGTACAGGACCACCAGGGACGGCCACACTCGTGCATCTGAGAGGATAGCATCTTCTTCTTACCATATTCCTTTCATTATCCCCCGACAAGCTATTCTGAGGGAATGTGAGGGTTCCAGGAGGAACTTGTAACTTTGCACACACTTAGCAGAATGGGCGGCATAAAGACCCTGAGATCCTTGAGAGCAGCCTGAAGAGATGAAGAGAGAGATGAGGGACTAAGGATAAACTGCCCGCAGTTCTCATCTGACTGCAGCACCACCAGTCTGACCTGTGCAACGATTCACAGCATCACAGCCTCTGCGGAGATTCTGTGCACGCCTCCCTCGCTCCGCTTCTCCTGAGAATCTCAGGTCACCGCACATGAAGGCTCCAAGCGTGATTTGGGTGAACTGCGTGAGGCATGTGCGTCCAGCGTTCCAGCCTTTGTAGATATTTTCCGAATGAAAGGCATTTCGTTGGTGCATGTTGAATCTGCAGAATCTGGTGAGCTGGGCCTCGTGTGACCCTGATTCAGAATAAATAAAAACTACTTTCCTGCCAGACCTGAGTTTGCCATCCATTCCCTTGGAAAACTGCATTGACCATGGAACCACAAACTCAGTGGGTCTGAGCTGGGCTAACTGCTCCAGGTAGGAAATGCAGGCATTATGCGGTCGCATAGGTCCCCTGACACGTCATGAGTGTGACGATGAATTAAAGAACGCTTACTCAAAGCTGGAGTTGGAGGCCGTGAAGGGAGGGCATTCAGGCCCGTGCTCTTCACTGCAGCTTGTGTGGATCAGCAGAGAGGAGGAGGATTTCCTCTCTCACCCAGCAACAGCAGGCTGCTCTGGTCTGCAGCCAGTTAGGGCCTCCACTGCTTCCAACTCTCCTTTTCTCCAATGAATTTCTGCTCAGGGCAACCCCTCCCAACTTCCTCCTTTCTTCTATGAAAGAATGCTCTCCTTTCTCTCTGGACTTGCCTATTTGTTAACCACAGTTTGCTTGTCTTGAAATGTAATTCCTCTGCTATTCCTAAATAAACTGGGGTATTTTGGGGGGGGGTGGGGTAAGGCGGGGCTTATATAAAATCGCCCTTCGCTCTGTTTAAGCAGGATATTCCCAGAAGGAAACCAAGTGAAAGGACAAAACGACCTTGTCTAGTGAGGTAGCTCAGTGGTTAGGAGCTTGCCTGCCAATGCAGGAGCTGCAGGTTCGATCCCTGGGTTGGAAAGTTCCCCTGGAAAAGGAAATGGCTCCCCACTCCCATATTCTTGCCTGGGAAATCCCATGGACAAAGGAGCCTGGTGGGCAAAGCATCGGACATGAGTGATTAGACAACAACAACAAAGTGAGCAAATTGCATAGCAGCGCTGAGCCACGGGGAAGCCCAAGAATACTGGAGGGGGTCGCCTATCGCTTCTCCAGCGGATCTTCCCAACCCAGGAATCAAACCGGGGTCTCTTGCATTGCAGGCGAATTCTTTACCAACTGAGCTATCAGGGAAGCCCTAAATAAGCTTTCAGTTTCATCAAAGGCCTTTCCTTCGTTTATTAAGTATGATCATGTTACCTCCTTTAATCAGTTCATGTTGTGGGTTATTTGTATGTATTTTTTGTTCTATTGAAGTTAGTGTATGTGTGTGTTTTCTGTTCTTAAGAGTTACTTCAACTCTTCTGGTTTGTCTTTGCTTAGTCCATGGACTGTATAGTCCATGGCATCACAAACAGTCGGACACGACTGAGCGACTTTCACTTTTCAATGCAGGACACGTTTCAAAAATGGAGGAAAACTGACAGAGGCAGAACATTTTTTTAAAAAGGTAAATTTAGAAAGCTTCCCTGGACTCACGTCAGACTTTCCTCCACCACGAGTGGAGGAAGCTCACACTCCTCCTGGTGGCGGACAGGGGATGAATTAATAAGCAGTGATGTGAGTGCGGTAGGCTCACCTCCGCTCCATGGCATTCAGGACAACACATGACCCGCCTGAGGGACAGCAGCTTACTGAGCTCCGGCTGATTATTGCCTTGTGGGCAGAAGGTCTGCTTGGCCAGATCTGAGATTTCAAGAGAACTGTGCATGTAATTCTGCATCAGAATGACCTATTTAAAAAAATGTTAGCATCAGAGCCAACTGTTTCCTGAAACACTACCCACACCTCATTCCACAGACTCGAGAGCTTTGGAGGATGGGCTTCCTTCCTCTCTGCCACCTGCTCCTTTGTTGCTAAGCACCTTCTCTTTGCATATTTCTGCTTGGCATGTTAGTTGCTGGTAGTTTGGCTCCACAGGAAGTGAAGGACGACCCAGAAGAACAGGGCAGCTCGGTGACCTCAAGGAGCTCATGGTGTAATAGTACAATAGGATAAGGGCAACAGCTTTAATAAGAGTGCAACAGAAGTGGAATAATATTCAGCCACAAACAGAGGGGTCTTGCTAATTACATGGGTGGAGGCACCTTGCTCAGTGGTTGGAATCTCTTCTTCCAATGCTGGGAGTGCGGGTTGGAGCCCTGGTTAGGGAGCTAAGATGTCACATGCCTCTGGGCCAAAAAAACCAAACATAAAACAGGAGCAATAGTGTAAGAAATTAATAAAAACCCTTTAAAAATGGTCCACATCCAAAAAAGAAAAAAGACTTAAAAAATAAAATAAAGGAATTGGAGGGTGTTGTGCTTAGTGAAATAAGTCAGACAGAGACAGACAAATGCTGTATGTTATCACTTATATGTGGAACCTAAAAAACTAAACAACAGGAGCAGATATAAAGAAACAGAAACAGATCACAGATATAGAGAACAAAGTAGTGGTTACGAGGGGAACGAGGAAAGGGGGAAGGATGGTGTAGGGAATTAGGAGCTCAAACCATAATGTGCAAAATAAAGAAGCCACAGGGGTATATTGTACAGCAAAGGGAATGTGGCCATTCTTTTGTAACAACTTTAAATGGAGTACAATCTATAAAAATTTTGGATCACTATATGGTACAGTTGAAACTAATATAAGTATTGTAAATCAACTATGCTGCAATAAAATATTTTTTCACTTGAAATAAATGCAAGCATAAAAAAATGTTTAACAGATGGAAAAACTGCCCCCCTTAAACTGCAATCACTGTTTGAAGAGTAAGAAATGTATAGGGGAAACTGCAGTGTCTCTGCAAATCCTTTTCTTTCCTTTTTTTTAAGCTGGGGATCCTGGCGGTGCTGAAGCGGCAAAGTGATGGGACTTGACTTGAGTTAGTGACACATGAGGGCCAGCTTCCCTGGCAGAGCGGAGGGAGAAGGCCTTGGAGTTCTACTCGCAGAAGCAGCAGAGCGAGTGTGGAACAGAGACGTGTGGGGAACGGGAGCCGGGAGTAAGACGCACTGGTTTGCAGGTGGGGGACTTACCTAAGAGATAGCCCTTGGTCGCCCACTTGATATTTGCTCTGCAACCTCACATACCAGAAAGCCTGCTACAGACCGAGAGTTCTCGTGTGATTCTTAACTTTTAATGTTACAGAATAAAGGAAAGGGGCTGTGCTGTAGGAAGTGAAGTCAGGAAGAGAAGCATAAATACAGTGTATTAAGGCGTATACATGAAACCAGCAAAAGGGTGCTGATGAGCCTGTCTGCAGGGCAAGAATAGAGACACAGACCCAGAGAGCAGACGTGTGGACGCGGGGAGGAAGGGGGTGGTGGGGCAAGCTGAGAGAGGAGCGCTGACACATACACACGGCCTGTGTGAAGCGGGCAGCTGGCCGGAGGCCGCCGTCTAGCGCAGGGAGCTCAGCGCTGAGCTGTGGTCAGAGGGGAGGACCGCAGGCGTGGAGGGAGGCTCGGGAGGAGGGATACGTGTGCATACAGCTGATTCGCGCTGCCGTACTGCAGAAAACCATCCATGATTATAAAGCAATTATCCTCCAATTTAAATAAATAAAACCTGAAGTTCAAAGGAAAAAAAAAAAAGGACTGAGTTTCCCTGGAGTGGGGTAGGACAGAGACTACGGTAGGGTGGTGACAAGATACATAATCTGAACCACTTCTGGACCATGACGAGCATCGGATGTCTGGCAAACTCAGTCCCCCATTAGTCACTGTAGTGTTGAAGGGACCAGGACCTCTTGGCAACCATTGGACAGTCTGTGCTGTATATGAAGTGCTAACAAGCTATTTCTCGAGAATCAGATGTTTAGTATTTTAAATCATTGCTATATTCATTCTTAAGGTGCTTCTAAGATGAATAACACTTTACCAAGTGAGGAAGATGAAAACCACCAAAGAAAATGTAGGAAATAAACCATTGCTACTTGAGTAGGGAAAAGATTTTTCCATGGGATACCAAAAGTACCATTCATAAAAGAACAAATTAATAAGTTGACTTGGGAGGAAACCAGAATGTTAACCCAAAAGGAGAAAAACATACAGCTTGTTAATACATGAAGTGCACATTTTTCAGGAGAAACCTAAACGAAAAGTAACTCAACATGGTGGCCTGGAATTCCAACTTACGTAGTGTCTTCAGCAAAAATAACAAATTTGTAGAGAAATGACAGGGTGAAGGAAAAGTTAGGCTTCCAAGGAAGGCAAAGTATGAGAAGTTAAATATATGAGAGGAAAATTATGGGGCAAAGTTTGTTTGCAAATTCCTCCAGGCTGATAAGAAAAGTAGAGTTTAGATCCTGCCTTTAGGCAGGAAAAAAGGAGCTCTTCTGTTTGCTGGGACTTCCCTATAGCTCAGATGGTAAAGAAACTGCCTGAGTACAGGAGATCTGGGTTCGGTCCGTGGGTCAGAAAGATCCTTTGGAGAAAGAAATGGCAACCCACTCCAGTATTCTTGCCTGGAGAATCCCATGGACAGAGGAGCCTGGCGGGCTACTGTCCGTGGGGCCACAAAGAGCTGGACAAGACTGAGTGACTAACACACACAATTTCTGTTTGCTGCTTCTTCAGTTCAGTCAGTCCAGTCCCTCGGTCATGTCCGACTCTTTGCAACCCCATGGACTGCAGCACGCCAGGCCTCCCGGTCCATCACCAACTCCAGGAGTTCACTCAGACTCATGTCCATGGAGTCGGTGATGCCATCCAGCCATCTCATCCTCTGTCTTCCCCTCCCCCTCCTGCCTTCAATCTTCCCCAACATCATGGTCTTTTCAAATGAGTCAATAATTGAATTTAATTCAAAATAATTATGTCAAAGGGCATATTTGGGATAACATTCTGGTTTCCTTCCAAGTCAACTTATTAATTTGTTCTTTTATGAATGGTGCTTTTGGTATCCCATGGAAAAATCTTTTCCCTACTCAAGTAGCAATGATTTCTTTGCTATATTTTCTTCAGTGGTTTTCATCTTCCTCACTTGGTAAAGTGTCATCCATCTTAGAAGCACCTTAAGAATGAATACAGCAATGATTTAAACTCTTCCACATCTTCCTTACTTGCTACTCTCCCTACCCTAGTGCCTCACATAGTAAACAAGCTGCCTGGAATTCAGGAGACCCAGGTTTGATCCCTGGGTCAGGAAGATTCCCAGGAGAAGGTCATGGCAACCCACCCCAGTATTCTTACCTGAAGACACCCATGGGGATGTCCACGGGGTCACAAAGAGTTGAAAACAGCTGTGTGACTAACACACACACATACTCCCTTCCCTACTCTGGACTCTCCAAACCATGGAGCTCAGCAAAGATTCCTCAAAGTCCAGTCTGATTTTTGATCAACATTTTGCTGATTTGTTTGCTTATAACTTAATGATTGCCTATAACCTCAGGTATGCAGATGGCATCACCCTTATGGCAGAAAGCAAAGAGGAACTAAAGAGCCTCTTGATGAAAGTGGAAGAGGAAACTAAAAAAGCTGGCTTAAACTCAACATTAAGAAAACTAAGATCATGGCATCCGGTCCCATCACCTCATGGCAAATAGATGGGGAAGCAGTGTAAATAGTGAGAGACTTTATTTTTCTGGGCTCCAAAATTACTGCAGATGGTGACTGCAGCCATGAAATGAAAAGATGCTTGCTGCTTGGAAGAAAAGCTATGACCAACCTAGACAGCATATTAAAAAGCAGAGACATTAGTTTGCCAACAAAGGTCCATCTAGTCAAGGCTCTGGTTTTTCCAGTAGTCATGTACGGGTGTGAGAGTTGGACTGTGAAGAAAGCTGAGTGCTGAAGAATTGATGCTTTTGAACTGTGGTGTTGGAGAAGACTCTTGAGAATCCCTTGGACTGCAAGGAGATCCAACCAGTCCATCCTAAAGGAAATCAGTCCTGAATATTCATTGGAAGGACTGATGCTGATGCTGAAGCGCCAATACTTTAGCCACCTGATGCGAAAAACTGACTCATTGGAAAAGACCCTGATGCTGGGCAAGATTGAAGGCGGGAGGAGAAGGGGACGACAGAGGATGAGATGGTTGGATGGCATCACTGTCTCAAAGGACATGAGTTTGAGTAAACTCTGGGAGATGGTGATGGACAGGGAGGCCTGGAGTGCTGCGGTTCATGGCGTCACAAAAGAGTCAGACATGACTGAGGGACTGAACTGAATGACTGAGTTTAATGATTCTCAGACGTTCAATGCCGCGACATTCTTTTTACAACAAACACACATCCTTCTTTTTTGCTCCTCTAAGCTTTAAAAACAACATCATAGCTTTACAATTAAATTTAAAATTAGTCTTCATCGTCAAATTTTCAGGAACTCCTTGAGATAACCAGAGGCTATCTGATTTACAACAGTCCATCTCTATGGAGTCAGTATAGTACAAGTCAGTCAGTACAAGATGAGTCAGACCAAGCCTAAAGCTCTAGGTGGTGAGATTGTGGCTGAGATAAAGACTGGGCGTGGAAACTGGGGCTCAGAATTGACCAGGTTCACCCTTGGACCCAGTTGTTATCCATTTCTTTATATTTTAAAAATAACATATGGTTTTTTATGTAAATAAAAATAAATAATAAATTTTGGAAAAAAATGAGTTAAGAGGAAACAGAAGTGCAGAAAAATTAGAACGAAAATGGAGTTTAGTAACAAGAATGCTGTAGACAGGACCAAATTTGGCTCGAAGCTCTCTGAAGGCCAAAATAAGGAGAGAGACCTCTTTGTTCTGTGGGACTTACCACGAGATCGAAACCACGCAGTGTCCCAGAGAAGCCAGTTTCAGGAGGAGGTGCTATGTGATGTCCAAGAGCATCTCCCAGGCAGCTCTTGGTCCATCGGTCCCCGTTCTGTCCTTGGCTGGGATGGAGTTTCAGCAGCCCCTCCACCCTGCTCCTCAGAGCTCTGAAAGGAACCTGGAGACTCAGGGGTTCCCCCAGGCCAGCACCTCCCCTTTTCCCATGTTTTTTATTTTTTGTCTATCTGCCTTGAATATCTTGAGTCAGTGAAAACTGAGTTACATTGATCATTGTATTTATTCAAGCACTTATACTAGGCAAAATGATGCTTAAAACGCATTCATTCATGACATAATACATGTAAGTATCCCAGAAGGGCAAGGAACCTAAAAGGATTTTACGCCCAGTCTTATCACCTGGGGCCTCCCGAGATCTCTTCTGGTTTTCTTTCATCCAGCAAACTTGTAGAGCAACTCCTGCGTGTTCTGTCAGACAGTGAGCTCTGGAAATGAGTCCAGTGAGCACAGCGCCTTCCCTTCCCCATCCAGGGAGCTCCTGATCAGGCTGGATGAAGGGCTCATGCCAAGGGACAGCTCACAATTACGTGCTTAAAGAGGTTAGGAGGAGTAACAGACAGATTCTTCCTGGGAGATGGAAGGAATGTGTGGCTTTCCTGGTGGCTCAGATGGTAAGGAATCTCCCTGCAATGTGGGAGACCCGGGCTCGATCCCTGGGTCAGGAAGATCCCCTGGAGAAGGAACTGGCAACCCACTGCAGTGTTCTGGCCTGGAGAATCCCACGGACAGCGGAGCCTGGAGGACCGTGGGGTGGCAAAGATGCGGACGCGACTGAGCGACGACCTGAAGAGATGGTGATGTGGGGTGGGGGAGAGAGGGCAGCCAGAAACGGATTCTCCTGCGTCCTCGGGGAGGTGACCTTTGGCCCTAGTCCTTCTTTTCTTCCTTTATGCGCTTTTGGCTGTGCCAGATCTCCATTGCCACCCAGGGGCGTTCCCGAGCTGCTGTGAGCCGGCGGGGGTGGGGTTCCTGACTAGCTGCAGCGCACGGGCTTCCCATCGTGGAGGCAGCTCTTGTTGCAAAACCTGGGCTCTTGGGCCCTGAACCCAGTCTGGATTGATGAGCAGGGTTTCCTCAGCCGTCACTGGACGTGGAGGTCAGCGTGTGCAGCAGAGTGAGTGTGAGACACGGGGAGAGGCTCAGGGTGACAGGGTCGCCCTGTGCCCGCTGACACAGTCACCTCCAAAAGGAGAGCGGGGACTTCCCAGCCGGCCCAGGCGTTGGGCATCCCCCTGCCCGCACAGGGACACAGGTTCGCTCCCTGGTGCAGGATGATGCCACAGGCCGTGGGGCATCCGGGCCTGTGCACCACGACTGAAGCCCGAGGGCCTGGAGCCCCACTCCACAGACGTCATTTCAGCGAGAGGCGCCCGCACCGCGGCCAGGGTGGCCCCATGGCTCACCGTAACCAGGGAAAGCCCGAGCGAAGCAGGAAGACCAGTGCAGCCAAAACCAAAACAAACAAATAATTTAAAAAAAGTAGAGTGACGCATCTTTCAATTAACAGGCCCTAGGTAATTATTATTTGGGCTTCCCTGGTGGCTCAGATGGTAAAGAATCTGCCTGCAGTGCGGGAGACCCAGGTTCGATCCCTGGATCAGGAAGATTCCCTGGAGAAGGCAACGGCCACGCACTCCAGTATTCTGGCCTGGACAACTCCATGGACAGAGGAGGCTGACGGGCTACAGTCCACGGGGTGGCAAAGAGCCGGACACGACTGAGCATGAAATTTCACTTTCATGTAATTGTTTATAGTGCTTCTCTTTGGTCTCCACAAGGGTCCAGATTTGGATGACCAGTCACATAGTCAGTCTCCTTAAAGGGCGGTCCATCTTGCCCCGCTTCCTCTTATTCCACACCAAATCCTTTTATTAGGCCCCGATCCCCGCCCTGCTCTCATCACTCGGAGAGCTCAGCTGTTGAAGCCTGGAGGACTGCTCCAGGAAATGCATCGAGACCATCAGAAATGGGCATTCAGTTTTTGATGCAAGGACCCTCCCAGGCCTGTAGAACTGAACTAATCTGAAAATATGCCGAGCTGACCCGAGTCCAGTCCCATGCCAGAAATCCTGTGAGTGCCCCCCCAGCTAGAGTGTGTGACCCTAATTCGCTTTCCCATAATGTTTCATTTGAAGCTCTATGACATTCTTACTACGGGTGAGCTGTGTTTTGTAGGTGCCTTACCCACTCAACTGGGCCCCAAACATACACCTTTGTGTCCTGAGGCCTCGTGATGAGACAGCTCACTGGGAGCTGCCAGACGAGGGCCACATGCCAGGGGACTTCCACGCACTTCTCATTAAATCCTTGTAACAACGTATGACATCAGTCCACGATTACCCCCATTTACCAGCTGAGATTAGTTCTCAGGGAGGTGAGACCATTTTCTCATAGTCACAGAGCTAGGAGGCAGCTGTGCTGGGACTCAAACCCAGTTCGTCTGATTTGATTCTGGAATGCCGCTCTGAAAGCAGTGGCAAGTCAGACTCCATAATGCTGGTGTCATCAATTCCAGATTGAGAAAGGCCAGGCTTTTTCATTTTGGCCACCTGATGTGAAGAACCAACTCACTGGAAAAGACCCTGATGCTGGGAAAGACTGAAGGGAGGAGAAGGGGACGACAGAGAATGAGATGGCTGGATGGCATCACCGACTCGATGGACATGAGTTTGAGTAAGCTCTGGGAGATGGTGATGGACAGGGAGGCCTGGCGTGCTGCAGTTCACAGGGTCTCAAAGAGTCGGACACAACTGAGCGACTGAACAACAGCAAACTATTTCAAGGGACTTTGCATCCATTAGCTAATTTAATCTTCTCAGGTAACCTGAGAACTTAACATGCTATCTACATTTAACAGAAGACCAAACTGAGGCACAGGGAATTTCCAGAGGCCCACATCTGCCCCAGACCAAGCCCGTAGGTGTATTGTGGTCCTCAGCAAATAATTAAATGAAATAATCTTTCCAAAGGGCAAATTCTAAATACTCACAAGGCATGAGCCATTTTTCTTCTTCTTCTTTTCTTTAATTTTCAGACCATGCCATGATGTATGTGGGGTCTGTTTCCCAACAGGGGATCAAACCCATGCCTCCTGCATTGGTAGCATAGAGTCTTAACTACTGGGCAGCCAAGGGTATCCCACAATTATTATTCTTAATATTTGAGTCATGTAACTTTGGGAAGGTCAATGTCTGAGCCTCAATTTCCTCACTCAGAGCATGAGAACTACTTACCTACTTAAGGTTTGTGAAGACAGAGTGAGATGCTATCATAAAGGTAACTTTCACGTAAAGAAAGCCTCTATAAATGGTAATGACCACACTCTGAGTTTGTCCTTGTGACAACCACAGACCCACACTCTGGGCTTAAATCGTGATGAGGCTTTTGTTGCAAGAACATTACAAATGGAACACTGGCCCCAAAAGACTTGTATTGGATTAAAGAATGACATTTACTCTGGTGTACTGGAGAAAAATAGAATCTGCAAAAGGAGACCTCTTCCACCGTGGGTGAGGACTCTGAGTTTTCCAAAGCTGAGTTTCACAGAATAGAGGATGAAATGGAAGAGTTTTCCCATGGCTTTCAAGTCTTGTGTGTGATCATAGTTTGCATCACATTTTACATTGTGATCCCATATATATGTGTGTGTATATATACCTGCCATTTTAGGGTGAGTTAAAATGGTTGGTTTTGGGCAATTTTATGTGATTAACTTATTTCACAAAATAATCGTTATAGCTGTTTCATGCAATATACTGTTTTCTGTCTTTAAAAAATTTGCTTTAAAAAAATGATTAAAAACACAACCTAATTCATTCTATCATCCACAAGTAGGTCAGGCCCTATTTGGAAAACAGAAATAACAGACCCTCTAACTTAAAACGAGTCCAAGAGGGAACTTTGGGGATTTAAGGCAATGACTCTGGGAAAACCAATGGACAAAATGAATTTTATAACAACAAAAAAAATTTCTAACACAAAGCCACATCATATGTCCTGGGGTCAATACTGATCCTACCTTGTCTGTTGCTTCCCCTCCTACCCCGTCCCATCCCCCACCAAAGAACACCAGGAACACACCTATATTTGAACAAAGTTGGGTTTATTGGCTCTTTGCAACAAAGAAAGTGCCCAACCTAAGAATATGGCAAGAAGAATGCGGGCGGAGGTGCTCGCAACAAGAGGGCTTCAGGGAAAGAGATTGTTCCAGGAATCGAGCTTGAATTCGGTGATTTGGGGCCCAACTTGAGAAAGTACAATTTAGTCCCTGAACCTTGAGAAAGCGGGGCCCATTCTACGAGCAGGTATCTCACCTGTGGTCACCCAGGCAGTGGAAGAAACAGACTGGAAGAAATCTCTGACCAGGGGCGAAGGATGCTGCCGTTTGGTCCAAGTCTAGACAGAATTGTTGGCATTCTCTGAGCAGTCAGACGGACCTGGGCTCGCAGTGGTTTCTGCGGTCCCATAGACTGTCTGCTCCTCTGCCAGGATGCCCTCCGGCAGTCTCCTGTAACCCCGCTTCTGGTAGCGCCTGAAGCCCCAGTTTACCGCCAGAGCTAGAGCCACCACGCCCACGACGGCCCCCAGGCAGGCGCCCGCGATGGCCCCAGCACTGGGCCGGGAACCCCCCTGACCCAGGAGCAGGGCTGCCAGGGCTGGGTCGTGGATATCGGCCTGCCGCCAGCGGCCGGAGCCCTGCAGCTTCACCCAAGCCTGCTGACCGCTGGCGTCCACCAGGACCGAGGCCCTGCGGCCGCTGCTGTTGCCCAGCAGGCCGGGGCGGGCAGCAAAGGGCGGCAGCCGGACCATGAGCTGCTGCGGGTCCAAGAGGAACCCGGCCCGGACGCAGTAGAGGATCTGGCAGCCGCTGCTGAGGTAAGCCGGGTGTTGGCTGTAGCCCGCGGGGCAGGTCATGGGGCTATCCGTGGCCACGTTCAGGTTGAAGATTTCCTTCAGGAGCTCGGGGCCCTGGCCCCTCGTCCGGGCCGCCAAGGGGTTGCCCGTCTGGCAGCTGAAGAAACCCCCGAAGGGGACCGCGTGGGCCGCGCCCAGCTCCCAGTCACTGCTGACGCACACCTTGAGGTCACCCAGGAGGGTCAGCGGGGAGAAGGCCGAGGGGCAGGCCTGGGCCCCGGTGCGCGCGTTGGGGCGGCCCGGGCTGTAGAGGCCTCCAAAGAGGAGGCCTGCCGCGGCCGGCTGGGCGGCTCCCGAGGGCGCGCACCAGGACGCGCTGACGCGCACCACGCGCTGGACCTCCACGAGGCCGCACAGCTTCCGGCAGCAAGTGAAGAACAGGAAGCAGGTGGGGCACCGCAGCCAGCACGCGTGGCTGCTCTCACGCCACACCTTGACCTCGCTGCTCAGCAGGCTGGCCGTGTAGTTGGCCGGGCAGGAGGTCCGACCGGTGAGCGGGTTCGGGACGGTGAAGGGCGCGCACAGGCGGCCCCCCTCGGGGCCCGTGATGGCCTCGCACTCCTGGAAGACGCCCCCGAAGCTGAAGTTGGCGTGCTGGACGTCGGTGCAGGAGCCGTCGTCCACGTTGGCCTGCGGGTCGAAGTTGGGGGCCCCGCGCTTCACGCACCCGGGGTGCATGTTGACGGCGTAGTAGCGGCCGATGGCGCCGCTCACGGCCGCCTCCACGCGGCGCACGGCGGGCGCTGGGAGCTCGGGCAGCGCCTCGGGCTGCAGCAGCGCGGGCAGCGGCAGGCCGGAGCGGCCGATGGCCACCAGCCGGTTGGCGACGCCCTCCTGCCACTTCTGCAGGGTGAGGCCCTCGTAGAAGGGCGGGCCCCCGCGGCTGTGTATCTTGGAGGCCACCGTGCCCCGCTGGTATGCCTGCACCAGCTGGCTCTGCTTGTCCCAGGACACCGCGTCGCTCACCCCGACCTTCCGGTCGAACAAGGCGGAGGCGGCGAAGGTGATGTTGAGCCTCTCCTCCTCCTCGTGGCCCACCAGCTGCCGCCTCACCTGGTCCTCCTGGACCAGGGTGGCCCCCACCTCCACCTCGGTGAGGACGTGCGTGCCGTATGCAAGCACGAGCATCTCCGCCAGGTACTCCGCCTCGCGGGTCTGGTTGCTCTCCAGGTGGTCGCTGAGGGTCAGCAGGCGCTGCCGGAAGTCGGGGTGGAAGTCGGGGGTCCCCTGGACCCTCACAGAATACATGCTGTGCCGCCGCTGCACGCGGGTGGTGACCGTCTGGTACTGCAGGCTGTACCTCCGGACGTTCTGGCAGTCCACGGAGAACTTGCCGTTGAGCATGGAGAGGAAGGAGAAGTCCGCGTTGACCGAAGCCGCCCAGGCGTCAGTGTAGTTGACCCAGCTGTCCATCAGGTCGGCGCGGGTCTGCACCACGCTCTCGCGCCGCGGCACCGCCAGCATGCCGTCGGGGATGA
This sequence comes from Cervus canadensis, assembly GCF_019320065.1. Taxonomy (NCBI): domain Eukaryota; kingdom Metazoa; phylum Chordata; class Mammalia; order Artiodactyla; family Cervidae; genus Cervus; species Cervus canadensis. Next base: position 76,257,721 of record NC_057396.1, on the reverse strand, counting down.
GGTACTCGCCGTCCTCGGTGGTCAGACACTGCGAGTAGGCGCGCCCGAGCACCAGCCCCAGCTCCATGTTGCGCAGGTTGTCCCAGCCTACCCCGGGCAGCGCCCCCAGCACCGACACATTCAGCTGCTGCTTGCAGCCTTGGAAGCCCCAAAGCCCCCCGTCCGCCCTGCCGCCTGGCCCGGCCCAGAGCAGGACCAGCAGGGGCGCCAGGCCCAGGCCCAGGGCCGGGGGTGAGCTTACCCGGGACAGCCTGCCGCCCCTCATCTCCTCCAGGACTCCGAGGTCGCTGAGGGGGGCTGTCCCCGGCCTGGAGCTGAAATAGGCTCAGCCTCAAAGCCCGGAGGGACTCAGCCCTACTCAGGCCCCTCCCCAAGCAGGCGGCCCCGCCCAGGCGCCTTTCTGGAAGTCCTCCCAACAGAGGAGCCAGGCGGTTTCTTATCACAAGCACCGAGGTGCATGAAGCTGATTCCAGGCTTGAGGTCAGTGCGGGGTAGAGTAGACCGGAGAATGACCTGAAGACCCACCGACTATCCAGGGCCCAAGAACTTTTCTCCTCCCTTGTATTTGCGAGGAGCTCTCTAGGGCCCCCTCCCTGAGATCGTCAGCTGCTCTAAATACCCTACGCTAGGGCTTTATAATCCCATTTTAAACTCTCACCAGTCTCTCTCTCTTTTTTCTTTCTGACCTCTCTGTACCTCAAACGGTAAAGAATCTGCCTGCAATGCAGGAGACCAGGGTTCGATGCCTGAGTTGGGAAGTTACTCTGGAGATGGGAATGGCAATCCACTCCAGTATTCTTGCTGGAGAATTCCATGGACAGAGAAGCCTAGCGGGCTACAGTCCGACTAACACACATGGTAGTCTCTTTTTACACGTTAGAAAATAGGCCCCAGAGAAGTCACGTAAAGTACCCCAAACCGCAGGTTCACATTGGAGCCAGCATTTGAATCCAGGCTCATCTGCTGCCAAAGCACAGTTTCCATCCACTGATCTTGGTTTAGGGCTTCTTCTTTCTATGCAATGTCAGGATCTTCTTCTTCTTTTTTGGAGGGGAAATTTATGTGCTGAGTCGTTCAGTCGTGTCTGACTCTTTGCGAACCCCGTGGACTGTAGCCCACCAGGCTCCTCTGTCCATGGGATTTCCCAGGCAAGAATACTGGAGTGGGTTGCCATCCCCTTCTCCAGGGGAATCTTTCCAACCCAGGGATCGAACCCATGTCTCCCTCATTGCAGGCAGGTTCTTTCCCATCTGAGCCATCAGGGAGGGACTTGTTCTTTATTTAAAAAAAATGTTTATCAATTTTCAGTATCAGAACAGCTACACCATTGTTTTTTTCTCCCGGTGGATCCCCAAAGAGACCACACCAAACGAAAGAACACTTTAAGGAAATTAAGCTGCAGCATACTCACCTAGCAGACCTCACTGAAATCTCATCCGAAAGGGGGGATTGGGTAGGGAAAGAAACTTTAAAAGATCAGCACGCTGCCAGCCCACAGGCTGTAGAGAGCTCTCACAGCCACGGGGGTCACCGGTGTGCCCCGACCCCAAAGAAACAAAGTTCCAAAATAATACAAAATTTAAAAACAGGTTTGTACATAAGCTCTTCAAGCTTTGTCCAGCAGTAACCGATACAAACCACAATGAGGTGGCACTTTTAGAGACAGCAGCTTCAGACCCAGAAAAGGGTGATGAGATGAGTTTCCTATGGTTAAATCAGTGCAAAACATACTTTTCTTTCCTGTCTTTCAAGGAGGCAGGAGAGCAAATGTGTTCACCTCAACATAAGGCACATGATCCACTCTATGAGTTCAGGTTGAGAACAGGGTAGAGCTGGGACAAAGATTTGGTTTCAGAGGTTTCACCATCTTAAATTTCTTGGGTCACTTCTGATGAAAAAAGAGAGGAAAAAGGTTTCAAAGATACCATAAAGTTGAAAACTGGAACAGCACTTTTTTTTTTGGCTAACTCCTCCTGCAATCATCTTTGTGGTTTGGCATGTACTTTTTCCAGAGCAATGAGGTTTCCCCAAATAGAGTCTTTCTCTGGGCTGAAAGGCTCTCAGTAAGGCAGGCCCATACCTTTTCCCCTCCCCTATGGAGAAGGTCTTTGAAAAGACCCTGATGCTGGGAAAGATTGAAGGCAGGAGGAGAAGGGAACGACAGAGGATGAGATGGTTGGATGGTATCACCGACTCAATGGACATGAGTTTGGCTAAACTCCGGGAGCTGGTGATGGACAGGGAGGCCTGGGGTGCTGCAGTCCATGGGGTCGCAAAGAGTCGGACACGACTGAGGGAATGAACTGAACTGCTGGAGAAGGCGATATGCATTAAGCCGAAACGTTACCTTCCAAAAGTGAGAGAAGGGTTAGATTGTTGCTTCAGAACCATGGAATTGTCTGGAACGTTTTTACAAATTGTTCTTACATCAACAGAAAAAGGTAATTACAAAATGTGTACATCACAGCAGGCTTTTAAAGACACTTTGAACTGTGCTCACATTCCCTTAAACTTTATCCCCAAAGGTGTTCCACCTCTAGCCCAGCTGGGGTATCTGGGGAAAGGCAGAGACAATTTGGCAAAAGGGACACGGAGGTGGGGGTGGGAGAGGTGGCAGAAGGAGAGAAGCGGGCTTCCAGTTAAATGAAGATCAGTCCTCAGTCTGCAGGTGAGCTTCAGACAGGCTGTTCTCAGCGGAGTCGGGGCGGTGGAGGAGCAGCGGCAGGGGGCGACCAGGCACTCTACATCTCATTCAGGTCGAGCAGCGTCTGCTCCAGGATCCTTTGCTTACAGAGATGCTCTTCTTGGGTACATTTCACTTTCTCTTCCAAATCGTCCATTGTCTTTTCCAGCCCGGCTACTGATCTCTCAGCAAACTCAACCCCGGTCTTTGCCTCCTTGAGTTTATAGGTAGGAATCTTTATCTCTTCCTCGTATTTGTCTCCTTTTCGAGGGTACTTCTCTTCAGCAGCACTCAGACACTTCAGGTTCTGCTCCATCAGTCAGATGCGCTCATCCATCTCTCAGCAGTGGCACTCTGCCAGCTCGGCTCGCTCCTCTGTGCTGCCAGGTCCCCCCATAATCCCTAGCTTCAGTTCAGTTCAGTCACTCAGTCGTGTCCAACTCTTTGTGACCCCATGGACTGCAGCACGCCAGGCCTCCCTGTCCATCACCAACACCCGGAGTTTACTCAAACTCACGTCCATCACATCGGTGACGCCATCCAACCATCTCATCCTCTGTCGTCCCCTTCTCCTCCCGCCTTCAATCTCTCCCAGCATCAGGGTCTTTTCCAAGGAGTCAGTTCTTCGCATCCCCAGCTTACAAGCAGCCTCTTCCTACTTGCGGTCTGCCTCTTGTGCAGTGTGCTTAGCATCTTTGAGTTGGATTTCCCGGAGTTCCATTTCTTTCTTCGTCTTTTAAGGCTCGGTTTTCACACCTTCATGCCTCTCTCGGGCTCATCGGCAGCTCTCTCGGCTTCCTCCAGCTCTTGCAGGGCAGAGGCCAGGCGCTCTTGAGCTCAGTCCAGCTCCCCTTCAGCCAGCTGGATCCTAGGCTCAAGGAGGCCACCTCAGCCTGCCCTGCCCCGGGCCCACCTCTCTCCCTGCATCTCCCGCTGGAGGCGCTCAGCGCTCTCGCCTGCATCACCAGCCTGCTGCCGTGGAACCTGGACCTCCTGCTTCACCGCCTCGATGGTGCTGATCCCGGCCGTGGGCCCCAGCCAGCTCCCGCTCGGTGCTGTAGTAGCCTCTCGGGGTCTTCTTGGTTTTTGTCTCTCCGAGGACTTTTGGTCCTAAGAAGGCTCTTGGAGAGGGCATAGGGAACTACCTGAGCAGTGATGTCCCTCCAGTTACACCTGTTGGCAGTGGTGTGTTGGGAGCAGAGGTTTATTCACCCTACCTTGTGTGGAGATGCAAGACTCTCCCTTCCCTGAGGGGTGGATACCGGCCTCGCCTTCACGAGTTGGTGCCCAGACTCTGTCATTTCATCATTTGGATGCTCCCACTAGCATGGTTTTCTTCTCTGAGTCCACTTCCCTCGTCTGCTGCACGATGAAAGTGATACAAAGCTGTTCAGGTTCCAGCCACTGATGAAATATGCCCAGCACGTTTCCTGGCACAAAATAGGGTGTTCACTCAGTGGAATGGGCTCAGGGGCTGGCTCAAGTTCTGCGTTTTCGCCGAGTTGGTGTGAATCTAAACCTAGTGCCCCTCTGGGGTTCCCTCCCATCTCTTTGCGTGCTTATGTTTGCATTTCTTTGATCCAGAAGTGTCCCCGGTTTATTATAAGATAATTTGGGAGGGATGATTCGCCAGGGAGAAGACTGTTCTCAGAGTAAAGCTCTCCCCCCAGCTCTGAGTGCATCTTCCTGTGACAAGGACAAGTCCTCACACTGTTTTCCCACAGTCTGGACTTGTGACCTAGGAACAAGCACCTCGTGTCATAAATTCAAAAGAAGCTGGGTATTTACCATGTTTAGTGATAACTCTTACATTTGATAGCAGTGGATCCGAGAAAAGATAGACCTGCTTCAGTGGAGTGGTAGCCTTTGCCAGTGGGGATCAGATGCCAGCAGGAGGAAGGCAAGGAAATCTGTGAGGGTGTTTCCTTACCAGCCTGGGCAGCATTGGTGAGACTCAGGGGTTAAAAGGGTCAACGGGTGCCCAGCACTCCTGTCCCCCAAATTCCCACGGCAGCATAAGGAAGACACAGGCAGGACGGTCTTGAGCCAGATGCCACTGCCCTTCGGGACCGTGGACAGAAAGTGTGACTTCCTGTAAAGCAGGAACGAACAGGACTTTTCTAGCTATTCATTCTAAGTGAAAGTGGAAGTCACTCAGTCGTGTCTGACTCTTTGCAACCCCATGGACTATACAGTCCATGGAATCCCCCAGGCCTGAATACTGGGGTGTGTGACCTATCCCTTCTCCAGCGGATCTTCCCGACCCAGGAATCTAACCCGGGTCTCCTGCATTGAAGGCAGATTCTTTACCAATTGAGCTATCAGGGAAAGCCCATTCACTTTAAAAATCACAACAAATGATTCTTACGGAAAATGAAAAGAGTCAAGAGATTAGATAAATGAAAAAGCCTCCTTCACCCAGTTTTACCTTCCACAAACAGACACTGTGATCACAGGTGTATATCCTTTCGGCCATGTGCACCCAGGCACAGAGACATCTTTGCATGTCTGGTGCTGGGCCATATGTTGATTTTACTGCGGAGAAGGGGGTTCTCAGGGAAAACGGGGTCACACAGAGGTAGACTTGGCAGGGAACCGATCTAAGCCCCCAAGTCCTGACTCGCGGGCTGAATCCACTCACCGCCCTGCTTCACAGCAGTGGGCCGTGGGGATTCCAGCTTAGAGCCTGGGGAGGACTCACAAGCGAGTCCCCTGGCACACGGGCGGGAGAAGCAGCCCGGATCCCTAACACCCTGCACGGGGCCGGGGAAGACTCGAGAGCTCACGGCCTGCAGCAGGCCTCCTGAGGTTACTGGCTGAATATTGATCCCTGCCTGGAAGGTCTTCTGGTCAAATCCAAGTTCCGGTGCGCGATGCTGTGACCCTAAGAACCAGAGGTTTTTATTTTTATTTGTTGAGTATTTCTTTCCGGCTACCCTGAGTCTTTGTTGCTGGTGCGGACTTTCTCTGGCTGCAGTGAGCCGGTGCGGCTCTTTGTTGCAGTGGCCTGGCTTCTCTTGTTGGGAACCACAGGCTGGAGGTTCTCGGGCTTCAGTGGCCGCTGCACACAGGCTCGGTGGCTGTGACTCTCAGGCTCTAGTCCAGGCTCCGTAGTGTGGCACATGGGCTTAGTTACTCTGAAGCTTGTGGGATCATTGGATCAGGGCTCAAGCCTGTGTCCCCTATATTGGCAGGAGGATGCTTACCCACTGAGCCAGCACAGAAGTCCCGAGTTTGGAGCTCAGGAAGGGTTATTACAGGTTGCCAGGCCAGGAGAATGGGCAATTCAGGCTGAAAAGACCCTCACTCCCCCAGAGTTTTCTGGGGTAGAGTTTGAAAGGCTAAATTTGGGGTGAGGACCTGAGTCCATGAGTTTCTTCTGATGGATTGGTGGTGGGGTAACAGGAATCTCAGGAATCTCCACCTTCTAGTTCCAACCAGCCTGGATCTATGTGCCTGTAACCTTGTGGTCCGCAAGTGGTCATCATCCTCCAGCAGGGCAGAGTTGGGGGAGGAGGAGAGTAACTGAGAGATTAGTATCAGACTGTTATCTACAGCCCTTCAGGAGGCGCTCAGAGTCCTGTGATTCTCTCCTAATAACTGCTTGAGCCTGCTCTTTGGAACTTGGGGAAGGCCTAGAAGACTAAAATCTTTTTTTTTTTTTTAATTTTAAAAAATCTTTCTAAAATTTGAAATTATTTATTTTCTTTTTGGCTGTGCTGGGTCTTCACTGCTGCCTGCAGGCTTCTAGTTGTGGGGAGCAGGGGCTGCTGTAGTTTCAGTGCCTGGACTTCTCACTGCGGTGCCTCCTCATTGCAGAGCTCGAATGCTAGGGCGCGTGGGTTTCGGGGGCAGCAGCACACAGGCTCCGTCGCCTCACGGCACGTGGGATCTTCCTGGACCAGGGATCAAGCCTGTGTCACCTGGAGTGGCAGGTGGATCCCTGACCACTGGACCACTAAGAAAGTCCTTTCTTTCTTACCTTTTTAAATAAGAGACTGGGGACAGGTAGGAAGTTCTGTACCCAAGAGACCTCTTCAGGGTCCTGTTTAATTTCAGTCTCATTTCACTCCCTATGTGTCTCTAGATGCTTAGTTGAGAATGGAATAGAAAGGATGAGGATGAATGCAAAGTGATCTTCAATGGTACCACTAAGGAATAAATTCCTTTCAATAGAACCACAGTATTATTAACTGCAGCATTACATATGTATATATTTTTTAAATAAGGACAAACATCAAGTAATCATGCTGCTTGAACACTATCATGCTGCTTGTCAAAGAGAAGGAGGCAGTAGAGACAAAGAAGTCGTCAGGGGAGTTGAGGTTCAGCAGAGCAGGGTTTGGGGCAGAGCATGGAGCTTAGTCCCCAGTGGCTCAGATGGAAAGAGTCTGCCTGTGATGCAGGAGACCAGAGTTCAATCCCTGGGTGGGGAAGACCCCCTGGAGAAGGAAATGACAGTCCACTCCAGTATTCTTGCCTGGAGAATTCTATGGACAGAGGAGCCTGGTGGGCCACAGTCCAGGGGGTTGAAAAGAGTTGGGCATGACTAAGTGACTAACAGTTCCCACTCATTAGCCTGTGAAATTGCCCAGCCCATAAAAGCTAATCACACCATATTTCTAGGGCTTCTCTATGGCTCAGATGGTAAAGAATCTTCCCACAATGCAGGAGATCTGGGTTTGATCCCTGGGTTGGGAAGATCTTGTGGAGAAGGGAATGGCAACCCACTCCACTAATCTGGCCTGGAGAAATCTATGGACAGAGGAGCCTGGCGGGCTACAGTCCCTGGAATGGCAAAGAGTCAGACACGACTGAACAACTAACACTTTCACACTTTCACTTTCATGGCATTTAGTGGCTCTGTGATCTTGGACAAGTGACTTCATCTCCTTGAACTTCTTTTCTGAAACCTCTGTGAATGTGAGGGGGAGAAGAGGAACACAATGATTTAAGCAATATTATACCAACTAAGGGTCAGATAAGTCAAAGGGTCTGGGGACTTTTAGTTTGGTCTCTTTATAGATCAGTACCAAGGGTGGGCATGCTCATTTGCTCAGCTGTAGCTGACTTTTTGCAACCCTGTGGCTTGTAGCCCACCAGGCTCCTCTGTCCATGGAATTTTCCAGGCAAGAAGACTGGAATGGATTGCCATTTCCTCCTCCAGGGTAGCTTCCTGACCCAGGGATAGAACCCTGCATTAGCAGGTGGATTCTTTATCACTCAGTCACCTGAGAAGCCCCGGTATCAGGGGCAGCCCAGACTTCGGGATTTCGACATCCTGGATTTGAGTTGATGGGGGTTCTCAGTTATCTAAGTGACTCCTGTCTCCTCTGGGAGCACCCCACCCCCACCCTGCCATCCATACCTAAGAGGCACCTGACCAAGGGACTTGCAGGATCGAAGACCAGCTCTCCCTCCTCCCCTCCATCCCCAGGCACCTGGGAATCACTGCCTCCTGAATGCTCCCTGCCTTTCCCGTGATACTTTTCACCAAGGGTTCTTCCTGGGTTTGCCTCACCTGGCAATGGATATATGTATTCTCTGCGGCTTAGCTTGGAAAGCTCAGACAGTAAAGCATCTGCCTACAATGTGGGAAACCCGGGTTCGATCCCTGGATCAGAAAAATCCCCTGGAGAAGAAAATGGCAACCCACTCCAGGACTCTTGCCTGGAAAATCCCATGGATGGAGGAGCCTGGTAGGCTACAGTCCATGGGGTAAGCAAAGAGTCGGACATGACTGAGCAACTTCAGTGGTCACTGGTAGCTTGGAGAAGACCTAGAATCATCAAAGATATGAGGAAACTGGCAGGGGACATAAAATCTAGGAAAACCCTGACCACATCCCTGGTTTAACCTGTACTTATACCATCATTATATATTTTTTAATTTGTTTGTTTGGGCCGAACCTCGTAGCTGGTAGAACTTCCCCAACCAGGGATGAAACTGTGGTCCCCTGCAGTGGAAGCTCAGAGTCTCCACCACTGGGACCAACCCTACCCAGAATCATTATATCTCAACCTACATTGGTTCATAGGATTCCAAAGCGGCTCAGTGGTAAAGAGTCCACCTGCCAGTGTAAGAGATGCAGGATACTCAGGTTCAAGTCTTGGGTCAGGAAGATCTCCCAGAGGAGGAAATGGCAACCCTCTGCAGTGTTCTTGCTGGGAAAATCTCATGGACAGAGGAGCTTGGTGGACTACAGTCCATGGGGTCGCCAAGAGTTGACATGACTGAGCATGCACACAGAGTGGTTTGTAGCTTGGTAGAAGAGGAAAAATAATTTCCCTCCACCTTTCAGAGCTTGACTGTGACCCTCTGTAATAAAAGATGGGTCGACAAGAGAAAGACACATTTAAAACATGTCTATTTCATGTATGTGTGAGAGAGAGGTAGGGGGAAATGAATAGCTTAAAGAGGCTGGCTTTAGAATTTAGGCTTAAATATCCTCTTAATAGGAAAAGACGAGTGCCACATGGAGACTCCTTAGGGCAAGGGTCTGCAACCTCCAGGATCTAATACCTGATGATCTGAGGCGGAGCTGCTGCAATAATAATAGAAATAAAATGCACACAAATGTCACATGCCTGAATCATTGCAAAACTATCCCCCCGTGCTCCCTGGACCATGGAAAAATTGCCTTCCACAACAGCAGTCCCTGGTGCCAAACGGTTTGGGGACGGCTGTCTTCAGGAACAGCAAGTGATTTTTAGAAAAGGTGAACGGGCCCTTAGGAGTCAGGTGGGAGATGTGATTGTGATAAAGTTCATCTGGGTCTGTCCGGTGTTAACCTGTGTTGAGTCCATCTTCCCTGGATGATGAACTCTTTGGGAGTGAGTTTATGATGATAAAGTTCCTTTGGGATTATCTGTCTTCAGGAAGATAAGGGAAGCTAAAAAGGAGTCCCTTCCAGCATTTGCTATTTTTCAAATGCCTTTAGCTCAAAATAAGCAAAATGCCAAAGCCCCCTGTTTGTGGGGACCTGCCCTGCTACCCACCAGCTTATAGCCTTGATTCCAAGCCTGTGAAAAATAGATTTTTGGGTTCCACCGAACAGGAGCTTTTGACAATGAGTTCTGAGAATCTGTAAATTGACCATGTTCTGAGACCCTTACTACCTATGCTTCACAGAGCTTGCTCTTCATCATAACCCACCACTCCATCCTCTCATTAGCATAACTTTACTGTTCCAGGAGGTTCTTCTCTAGGCAAGTGGCCTAGTTATTCATCACTGAAATTTTCCAAAATATTCCTCAGCTCCTCGAGGACAGCATCACCAGTTTGCATCCTAAGATTATGCCATTTCTTTGCCGTTCCTTGCTTCTGCTGCCAGCCTTAGACTGTTGCGTTGTGATCTCTGCTCAGTCTGAATCAAGACCACCCCCTCCTCCATCCCAGGACTTCCCTAGCACCCCAGTGGCTAAGACTCTGTGCTCTCAATGCAGGGACCCCAGGTTCCACGCCTGGTCAGGGAACTAGACCCCCCATGCCACAGCTAAGAGTTGGCATGCTGCAACTAGCTGGCTAGGTCACCTAAGGCCAGGAGTAGATAAATGAATAAATTTTTTAAAAGGACCTTCCCTACTTCCCCATTGAAGGACATGCCTTAAACCAAACTTCCCATTCTCAATCAATTCTAACCTTGCCCTTCCTTCTCTGAGAGTCTGCCAAATCTCTGTGGAGATGGAGTTCTCCTTGTCTCATCAGGGGCTTGTTTTGATGATATTTGGGGAGCTGGCATTCCCTGGGCTCCAAGAGATTCCAGGGCACAGTTTGGTCAGAGAACTACTGCACAAAATCACGTCCCAACTGCTGGGCCTGAGGCACAGGGTCCCCTGGGGTTTGGCTGCTGCCTCAGTTATTGCTCAAGCCCTTTGCCCACTGACTCTTTTTAAGAAGCCATACACCGTCCCTCACTCTTTTGTGTCTTTAGATACTCTGTTTTTCTCCATGCTCTTCTCTCTGCTCATCCTTCTATATCTCAGCATCTTTTCCACACCTGTTCTTGGAACCAGTCTCCGATGGTCCTTAATTAACCATCCCTCCCAGGATTCACGCACACTGTGAGGTCCTAACCCACAGTGAATCCGGACTGGCACTGTGACTTGCTATAACTAATCCATTGTGGTAAGCATTCAGCTGGGTCATCACTGGGCCTAAATGTAAGGCCTAGAAACAAGGAAGCGTGTTATCCTGAGAGTGCTGAGACATCCGGCTAGAGGCCACGCAGAGTGCGCCAGACCAGGAAGGCATCTGGACAGCTGCAGGGTTGCTTTGCCAGCATCCCGGCTTCGCTCAGCCTTTGCGTCATCTCTGTGGAGACTACGTAGGTGAGCTCCCAGCCAGCGTGCCATGGATAGAAAGAGTGTCCAGGGGCTTCCCTGGGGGCCCAGTGGCTAAGACTCAGGGGCCGGGGTTGGATGCTGGGTCAGGGAACAAGATCTCGCATGCCTCAACTAAGACCTGGTACAACCAGATTACTTGCTTAATTTTTTTTAAAGCATTTAGCTCAACCCAAAATAGTTAGTCATACAGAATTGCTATTTTAAGCCAGCAGTTTTGGGGGTCGTTTGTTACACAGCAGTAGACCATAAAATATGCATTTTTTAGACTTACCTTGAGAGCCACTCCTTGGTGAAGTTTTTTTGCATTATCTCACTCAACTGCCTTCCCGTGGCCACAGTGGGAAGGAGAAATCGCCTAGTTCCCTGCTGGTGTGGGAAAGAAGACATGCAGCTTCCAGAATGGAAATTTCCATCTTTTTCTGGCCTCCTCCTGAAGCACCTTCCATAAATTCAACCTGTTTTATGGCCAGTGGGCCTTTTTAGGTGAGACAGCAGTTTAGGAAAGACTCTGCCAAGGATCAGAAAGATTTATGATATACACTACTGCCAGGAGATCGTGTCTTGCCTTACAGAAATTAAATCACTTTTCTTTTATTACTTTCAACTGTTTGATTTTCCTGTGATTAATATGTCTGCAAGAATATTTAAGAATACACGTGTGTGTACGTGCCAAGTGCTTCAGCCGTGTCTGACTCTTTGTGACTCCGTGGACTGTAGCCCGCCAGGCTCCTCCGTCCATGGGATTCTTCAGGCAAGAGTACTGGAGTGGGTTGCCATTTCCTCCTCCAGGAGATTTTCCCGACCCAGGGATCGAACTTGGGGTCTCCTGCATTGCAGGTAGACTCTTTACCCTGTGAGACACCAGAAGTCAGAATTGTGGAGTCAACCGTTGGACTGACAGGGAAGTCCTACCCTGAGAGCTTTAAAAAATATATTTTAAAATTTTTATTATTAAAATCTCTTTGTATTGAAATATATTTGATTTATAATGTGTTAGTTACAGTTGTACAGCAAAGTGATTCAGATTTATATATATAAATATACACACACACACATATGTATACACACACACATATATAACATTTGTTAAAGCTATACCACTTTGTAGAGGAGACAGCAGGCCTTCCCTCATAGCTCAGTCAGTAAAGAATCTGCCTGCAATGCAGGAGACCTGGGTTCAATCCCTGGGTTGGGAAGATCCCCTGGAGAGGGAAATGGCAACCCACTCCCAGTATTCTTGCCTGGAGAATCTCATGGACAGAAGAGCTTGGTGGGCTACAGTCCATGAGTTCACAAGTTGGACACAACTTAGCGACTAAAGAGAGAGAAGAGAGATACATATATATGTATATACTTTTTAGATTATTTCCCATTATAAACATTGATGGACTCTGCAACCCTATGGACTGTAGCACGTCATGCTCCTCTCCAGGCAAAATACTGGAGTGGGCTGCCATTCCCTTCTCCAGGGGATGTTCCTTACCTAGGGATTGAACCCAGGTCTTCCACATTGCAGGCGGATTCTTTACCAGTTGAGCCCCAAGAGAAGCCCAAAACCATTGCTGAAACCCGGGATTGAACCAGGGACCTTTAGATCTTCAGTCTAACGCTCTCCCAACTGAGCTATTTCAGCTTTTTTTTCTCCTTCTCTGCCTGTATTTAAAAGCCCTGACAACAAGATAAATGGCTCCCCCTCAATTCAGTTCAGTTCAGTCACTCAGTCGTGTCCAACTCTTTCCAACTCCATGGACCGCAGCATGCCAGGACTCCCTGTCCATCACCAACTGCCGGAGTTCAGCCAAATCCATGTCCATCGAGTTGGTGATGCCATCCAACCATCTCATCCTCTGTCATCCCCTTCTCCTGCCTCCAATCTTTCCCAGCATTAGGGTCTTTTCAAATGAGTCAGTTCTTCTCATCAGGTGGCCAAAGTGTTGGAGTTTCAGCTTCAGCATCAGTCCTTCCAAAGACTATTCAAGATTCATTTTCTTTAGGATGGACTGGTTGGATCTCCTTGCAGTCCAAGGGCCTCTCAAGAGTCTTCTCCAACACCACAGTTCAAAAGCATCAATTCTTCAGCGCTCAGCTTTCTTTATAGTCCAACTCTAACATCCATACATGACCACTGGAAAAACCATAGCCTTGACTAGATGGACCTTTCCTGACAAAGTAATGTCTCTGCTTTCTAATAGGTTGTCTACGTTGGTCATAACTTTTCCTCCCTAGGAGCAAGCGTCTTTTAATTTCATGGCTGCAGTCACCATCTGCAGTGATTTTGGAGCTCCCCCCCCCGCCAAAATAGTCTGTGACTGTTTACACTGTTTCCCCATCTATTTGCCATGAAGTGATGGGACCAAATACCGTGATCTTGGTTTTCTGAATGTTGAGTTTACATGAACAGTATGAAACGGCTCCCCCTGGTGGTATTTTATTCTGAAAATGGGGAATACCCAGCAGAAGGCAGTGCGGACAGCAAGCTACATCACTTGGCAGACTGTTTTGTGAGCCAGAAAGTCATTTTCCGTTTCCCTCAATTACGGTGAAAAGCACACAGCATAAGATTTACCATCTTACCCTTTTCTAATCGTATTGTTCAGTGTTAAGTATATTCAGTGTTGTGGAACCAATGTCCAGAACTTTTTCTTCTTGCAAAACTGAAGCTCCACACTCATGTAACACCTCCCGGTCCCCACTCTGCACCCCCTCAGTCCCTGGGACAGCTCTCTACTTTCTGTCTCTAGGAATTTGGTTATACTAGATAGCCAAGGTAAGTGGAACCACACATCATTTTCCTTTTTGTGACTGGCTTGTTTCAAGCAGCTTAATGTATTTCAGTTAGCTTAATGTCTTCAAGTTTCATCTGTGTTGTAACATGTATCAGCCCATCTGAAAGAAAATCAACCCTGACTATTCATCGGAAGGACTGATGCTGAAGCAGAAACTCCGATACTTTGGCCCCCTGATGCAAAGAGCTGACTCATTGGAAAAGACCCTGATGCTGGGAAAGATTCAGGGCAGGTGGAGAAGGGGACGACAGAGGATGAGATGGCTGGATGGCATCACCGACTCAATGAACATGCATTTGAGTAAGCTCCAGGAGCTGGTGATGGACCGGGAGGCCTGGCGTGCTGCAGTCCGTGGGGTCACAAAGAGTCGGACTGAGTGACTGACCAACAGCAGCAGTGCATCAGAATCTCCTTCCTTTTTGCAACAGTTATTTTTGCACATGCCTCCTCTCGCTTTCCTTTTTTGTTTAATCTAAGGGTTATAGGGCATTTTCGTAATTTTACTAATCTACTTATTTATTTTTGGCTGTGCTGGTCCTCCGTTGCTGCACACAGGCTCTCTCTAGCTGCAGCAAGCGGGGACGATGCTGTGTGATGCCCCTCTTCTCACCGTGGTGCTTCTCTTGTTGCAGAGCTTGGGTCCTAGGTGCTCGGGCTCAGTCGTTTGGTGCTTGGGCTTAGTTGCTTCCAGGCATGTGGAATCTTCCTGGACCAGGGATAGAACCATTTTCCCCTGGACTGGGAGACAGGTCCTCATCCACCGTGCCACCAGGTAAGTCCTGTCTTCTCTTTCTTGATTCGACACTTCACAGTATGTCAGGCAGCCCACTCCAGCATTCTTGCCTGCAGAATCCCACGGACGGAGGAGCCTCGCGGGCGGCAGCCCATGTGGTCGCAGAGTCAGACGTGACTAAAGTGAGCTAGCGTGCATCTATTTGTAAGTGGAGTGTGCCAATGTCTCCCTTCAGTTCCTTCCTGGGCCGGCCACATATACTTCTTTACGTACATGGGCTGCGTACCTGGGGTTCTATGGAGGGAAAACTGATGCAGTCACTGGGCCATCCCTCAGCAGGGCATCTGGGTCCGCGTATCGGAACTGGGCCATTGTTCCTTCTTTAATTCAATGTCTCTGTGTCTGGGAATTTATTTCAAAGAAATGACTCAAGGAGGAAAACAGTATTCATATGCAACAAACTTGGAGCGGTGCATGGAGGTAAGACTCTCCCGTGAGAGCCCGCTCTGCGGGCGGCAGGGGGCTGACTGCCCCCAGCTGCTGGCCCTTCAGGATCTGCTGTGCCATTTGCCCCAAGTCTGTACTCTGCTTGGGAATAAGAAGGGCCTCTCTTAGAAAGTGGGCTTTAAGGGACTTCCCTGCTGCTCCAGTGGCTAAGACTCTGAGCTCCCAGTGCGGGGGCCATGGGTTTGATCCCTGGCCAGGGAACTAGATGCCCCATGCTTCAAGTAAGTGTTCACTGCTGAAACTCAAGATGCACGTGCCACCATGAAGGTCGAAGATCCCGCATGCTACAGCTAGGACTCAGCCCTGCCAAATAAATCAGTAAGTATACAAGGAAAGGGAAAGTAGACTTTAAGCTAAAACATCAAGGATGAACACAACCTACTCAGGCAAAGAGTGGATAGAAGAGTGTTCTATCAGATGGGTTATTCGTAAGACAGAAAATAATAAAGTTTTACCCTATTACCTTGGTTACCAAGGGCTTTTCTTCCAAAGAACCCATCTTTTTTTCCACAGATGGCCCCAAAGATGCTTTCCCCTTGAATCTGTAAATGCTACTTCCAGCTGAAAACCCCTGGCCAGACAGGGACCTCTTATCAAGGCCCTGGATCTTTCGAACAGACTTGGTAAGTGTTCGTGTCATGATTAAGGTTATCCGTCATTTCCTGGATGGTTAGGAAAAGAAAGAAAAAGAAGGGCCTCCGGAACACTGGGGAATCCGTGCAGACAGAGAGCTTGTTCATTTCAGCCCTGGTGTAAATATCACAGGGCAATGAAGTGGGGTTTCCACAAAAGAACACACACTCCTCCCTGTTTGGGTGGACGGATGATGCCTGTGTTAACATTAGTCCACCTGTCCGCCAGCAGCTGAAGCTTGAATGGGCTCCTCCTGTTTCTGTGGAGAAGGGTATCACAAACCTGGAGAAGCCCAAAGACTGGGGAGACTCAAGATGTGGGGAGAGGGTCACAGAGCATCCCATGTCTGTGGACAAACCTGGAAATAAATTCCTAGATGTTGAGGGCTGCTGGGGTTGGGGTCTGTGTGCAGCCTGTTCACCGAGTGGGGTCTGCTTGAGCAGCTTGAGAACAGGGAGATCATGACCTTCAGAGGCAGCCCAGTCTGTCCCTGGTCTGCTCTGACCATTAGACTTGCTTTTTGCTTAATAGAAATTGGTCTCCTTGATGATTTCACATCTCAATCTCACACCTGGAGCCACGGTGAAATTAAAATTTTTTTTTGTTTTGTGTTTCTTAGTGCTAGAGCCCAGTTGTGTCCAAGCATGGGCCGTAGCCCACCAGGCTCCTCTGTCCATGAGATTCTCCAGGCAACAACAGGAGTGGGTTGCCATTTCCTTCTCCAGGGGATCTTCCCAACCCAGGAATTGAACCCGCGCTTCTGCCTGCACTGAAGGAAGATTCACAGTGATGTTTCGTTGTTGTTCAGTCGCTCAGTCGTGTCCAACTCTTTGCAACTCCATGGGCTGCAGCACGCCAGGCTCCCCTGTCCTCCACTATCTCCAAGAATTTGCTCAAACTCATGTCCACTGACTCAATGCCATCCAACCATCTCATCCTCTGTCGCCCCCTTCTCCTCCTGCCCTCAATCTTTCCAGCATTAGAGTCTTTTCCAATGAGTTGGCTCTTCATATCAGATGGCCAAAGTATTCGCACTTCAGCTTCTGCATCAGTCCTTCCAATGAATATTCAGGACTGATCTCCTTTAGAATTGACTGATTTGACCTCTTTGAAGTCCAAGGGACTCTCAAGAGTCTTCTCCAACACCACAGCTCAGAAGCATCAGTTCTTCGTCACTCTGCCTTCATTATGGCCCAACCCTCACATCCGTACATTACTGTTGGCAAAGTGATGTCTCTGCTTTTTAATACACTGTCTAGGTTTGTCATAGATTTTCTCCCAAGGAGCAAGGGTCTTTTAATTTCATGGCTGCGGTCACCATCCACCATGATTTTGGAACCCAGGGAAATAAAGTCTCTCACTGTTTCCATTGTTTCCCATCTATTTGCCATGAAGTGATGGGACAAGATGCCATGATCTTAGTTTTCTGAATGTTGAGTTTTAAGCCAGCTTTTTCACTCTCCTCTTTCACCTTCATCAAGAGGCTCTTTAGTTCCTCTTCGTTTTCTGCCATAAGGGTGGTATAATCTGCATATCTGAGGTTGTTGATGTTTCTCCCGGCAATCTTGATTCCAGCTTGTGTTTCATCCAGCCCAGCATTTTGCATGATGTACTCTGCATATGAGTTAAATTATCAGGGTCACAATATACAGCCTTGACATACTCCTTTCCCAACCTGGAAACAGTCCATTCTATGTCCGGTTCTAACTGTTGCTTCTTGACCTGCATGCAGATTTCTCAGGAGGCAGGTGAGGTGGTCTGGTATTCCCATCTCTTTAAAAATTTCCCACAGTTCCCACGGATAGCGTAGTCAATGAAGAATAATTAGATGCTTTTTGGAATTCACTTGGTTTCTCTATGATGCAGCCAATGTTGGCTATTTGATCTCTGGTTCCTCTGCTAACTTCTTTAGCAACATGTAACTGTGAGCCTGCCCCTTTGCATGAGTTCTTCTTCCAACCTGCTCAGGAACTCTTTGAATGGCAGGGGGGAAGCTGCTGTGCTCATCAGAATCATTTCCAGAGCTCAGATTCAGGCAGAAATCCGGCAGATGCTCTGTAAGCTTGCTGATTGGAGAAAACCAGAAGAGCTCTTGGGAGGCCTTGGGTATGTGACTCAGCTGTCAAATCATTTTAGGTCACCTGCCCTTCTGAGATTCATAAATGTATTATTATTTCAGGTATGAAACAATTCTAAACTTCATTTTACCTACTATATGTGCTTGAAGAAATGCAATGATCAATACAACTCATTTTCATTGCTTCCAAATATTGGAGGCAAGCAGACAAAAAATAAAGATAAAAAGGATGGGAAAAGGGGAGGTGGCAACATGGGGAAACCCCTGAGTCTCCAAGTTCCTTTCAGAATCCTCAGAAACAAGGTGGAGGGGCTGCTGAATCTTCATCAGAGCCGACGACAGAACAGGGACTGATGGACAATGTGCTGCCTGAAAGGTGCTCTTGGACATCACACGGTGCCTCCTCCTGAGACTGGCTTCTCATGTACACCGTGAGTCATGTCTCTTGTACACTGGGTCGCTGTGATCTCATGGACACTGTGAGTCGTGTAGAACAAAGAGGTCTTTGTCATTATTTTGACTTCCAGAGAGCTCAGAGCTAAATTTGGCTCCTTCTACAACATTCTTGCTGCTAAACTCAATCTTAGTTCCAACTTTTCAACACTTATATTCCCCCTTGATTAATTCACTTTTTCACAATTTTATGAGATATGCATTTACATAAAATACCACATTATTGTTTTTAAAATAAAGAAATGGATAACAGAACTGAGCAGTTGTGGAGGGAAATTCTCAAGGGTGAACCTGGTAAATTCTGAGCCCCAGCTTACACGCGCACTCCCATCTCAGCCACAGTCTCGCTCCCTGTAGCTTTAGGCTTGGTCTAAACCATCCTGTACTTTACAGAGGACAGACTGCTATCAACCAGATAGTCGCTAGTTCACTCATGGAGTTCCTGAGAATTTTACAATGAAAATTAATTTTAAATTTAATTTAAAAATTATGATGTTGTTTTTAAAACAAGTTGGAGGTGCAAATAAAAAGGGACTGTGTGTTTCTTGTAAAAAGAATGTTGCAGCATTGAAAGGCTGGCAATCACTAAGTGATAAGCAGACAAATCAGCAAAGTTGGGGGTTCAAAACTCAGACTGGAGTTGGAGGAATTTCTGCTGAGCTTCATGGTCCGGAGAGTCCTGAGTAGAGAGGGTTGGAGATAAGATGTGAAAGAAAGGAGGGTTTTCCATTCTTTCATTTCAATCATTCATGTATTCATTCTTTGGGCTTCGCAGGTGGCTCTGGTGGTGAAGACTCACCGGCCAATGAAGGAGACGTAAGAGACGTGGGTTCTATCTCTAGGCCTAAAAGGTCTCCAGTCTTCTTGCCTAGAGAATCCCATGGACAGAGGAGCCTGGCGGGCTACAGTCCATGGGGTCACAAAGAGTCAGACACGACTGCAATGACTTAGCACGGACACACACACTCATCCTTAAGGGGCTCCTAAGAAGGAGGACCCTTTACGAAGTGGGGAAGATGAAAAACACAGAAGAAAATATAGGAAAGCAATCATTGTGGCTTGAGTTAGGCAAAGGTTTTTAGATATGGTGGCAAAAGCACCATTCATAAAAGTACAAATTAATAAGTTGAACATTGAAGGAAACCAGAAAATTATTTTGAGCTAAAGGTCATTAAGAAGCAGCAAACACAGAAGCTCCTGCTTTTCTGCCTAAAGGCAGGATTTAAATTCTACCTTTTCTAAGCCAGACTCTTAGCAGCCCAGAGACGGGACCAGAGGAATCTGCAGGTAAACTTTACTCCATTGGTTTTCCTCTCAGCCCATATATCTTTACCTTCCCAAAGTTTGCCCACCTCGGAAGCCTGAGTTTTTGTTCATCTGGTCATTTTTCCACATGTGTATTATTCTTGCTGCAGACGCTACATAAATTGGAATTTTAAGCCACCACGTTGAGTTACTTTTGGTTCGGTTTTCTCCTGAGTAAAGTGCAGTGCGTGCTATAATAAAGTACTTTAAAAAAAAAAAGAGCTTCAGCTGAGAATATAAGGTGGGCAGAAATGAAGTTTTGCCTTCTCTACAACTTCATCAAAGTTTAAAAGCTGGGCTGAGAGGAGATGGACCCAAAGCTCTGAAACATAAAATTCACATAAATCTGGGGTCAGCAGACATGGCCCACAGTCTGGGACCTGTTTTTTGTCAATAAAACTTCATTGGAACGTGGCCACACTTATTTGTGTGTGTGTCCCCTATAGCTGTCGATTTTATAAAACTGTAGACCCTAGCACGTCACCACCTCACAGCTTAAAATTCCCAGCGCTTTCTCTCTGCAGTATTGACTCCCTTTAGCCAAAGCCCACTCTGCAATGGCAGAGTTGAACAGTTGCAACAGAGACCTTGAAACGCAGAAGTCTAAAACACTTAATGTCTAGTCTTCAGGAAATAGTTTGTTAACCCTTCATATAAAGCACAGAATGTCCAACCGACACCAAGAGCTGTTGACCCCTTCAGCAGTAGAGTGACTGAGGACAGAGGCGGCCAAACACACAATCCTCATCATGGTCGTCCGCGTCCCTCCAGCCCGGAGTGCCTCTCTCCGAGAATCCAGACCCCCTCTGAGTTAGCCTGTGTGTCAGACAACCGGTGTCATTTCCGTGAAAAAGTCAGGGAAGCATCGATGTGAACAGTGACCACCCTGCTGCACACCGCCTGCCCTTCCCTCCGTCTCTGTCTCTAGCTGCCTCCCTCCTCTCGTCCTGGTGACCTGGGGTGAGCACCTACATTACCGCAGGGAAGACGCAGCCCGGGCCTTCAGGGAGCCCAGCTTCCAGCAGAACAGAGACACGGACATAAATAACCGCTGTGCTGGGTGCTGAGTGATGTCATAGTTACGGAGACAGAGGATGGCTGGAGCCTCTCAGAGGGAGAGAATGAGCTTGTGATCGCCTGTGCTCGGCGCTGGGTTTAAATGGATAACCGACAGGGGACTCTGCTCAGCGTGATGCGTCAGCCTGGATGGGAGGGGAGCTGGGGGAGAGCAGATGTATGTACACCTGTGGCTGAGTCCCTTCACTGTTCACCTAAAATGATCACAACATTGTTAATCAGCTATATCCCCATATACAATTTTTGAAAATTTAATTAAAAAGTATGGCTTTTATTGAAGGCAGGAGGAGAAGGGGATGACAGAGGATGAGATGGTTGGATGGCATCACCGACTCAATGGACATGAGTTTGAGTGAACTCCGGGAGTTGGTGATGGACAGGGAGGCCTGGCGTGCTGCAGTCCATGGGGTCGCAAAGAGTCGGACACGACTGAGCGACTGAACTGAACTGAACTGAACTGATGGCTTTTATATTCAAATAATTCAGTTTGAATCCCAGCTCAGCCAACTCCCAGTTCTGCAACATTGGGCGAGTCACTTATCCCTTCTGAGCTTCAGTTCCCTCCTCTGTAAAGTGGAAACGACCATGGCCTCCAGTGCGGTGGGTTTGTGGGGATGAAATGAGTTGCTTCGCGCAGAGCACCCAGTTCAGTGTCAGAGCGCGCCGCTGTTCTCAGCAGCGGTCCTCACGGCAATCAGTAACAGACGCCGCGGTGATAGCCGGCGATGTGCCAGCTGAGAGCGGCGGCAGGCAGGAGACGGCCGGGACGCGGGGCACAGACAGAGGGGCTTTCACAGAGAAAGTGGCCTGTGACCTGGGTCTTCAGGCGGGATCAGGAGGCAGTCATGTGGAAAGGGAGGTGCGGGTACAGGCAGAATAAAATGAATACACTGAAACCCTTCTTGCACGATGCGCATTTGTCCAAGACGGGAAATGCAGAGCGGGGTGATTTTCTGATGCAGCCTCAGTCTCCTCCAGCAGTCCTGACCAGCAGAATCAGAGGGGTCTGCACCTGGACGTGGACAAGGGGACCCTTTTAGGTGCCCTTAGGACTGAGGCAGAGGAACTCTCCCGACCCCTGGGGGGTTTATTTTTCCTTTCCTTCCTTCTTGTCCAGGTCTCTTTTCTGTTGACTTTGAAGAGGGTCACTGATCTAAACCGAGACCCTGGTGGTTGAGCCCCAACTTTCCCTTTCAGCTTCTTTCTCCCCCACCCCTTGCACCCTGCTTCTGTGCTCCACACTCAACTCATTTAAAAAACACACTTGCCATCTCCTATGTTACCTGGTAGCTCAGCCAGCAAAGAATCCACCTGCAACGCAGGAGACCTGGGTTCGATTCCTGGGTCTGGAAGATCCCCTGGAGAAGGGAACCCACTCCATTATTCTGGCCTGGAGAATTCCATGGGCTATATAGTTCATGGGGTCGCAAACAGTCAGACACGACGGAACGACTTTCCCTTCATGTTACGCCCAGTGTCTGCAGGCACGGATGTTCCGTGTCTCCTGCGTGTTCACTCTCCTCCTGGCTGGGAGGGCTGCTTTGCGGTCTCTCCCTCTTTCCGGGGCTCACCAGCCTTACCACCATCTCCCCACCCCAAGCCCTCTGTCCTGGTCTTCAGAGGTGTTCTCTGTGCTCCATGCCCATGCCACTTTTAATTCAGGTGTTCCATCATCTAGATTTTTTTGTTTGTTTCTGGTCTTGCCCCCATAGACCCATCTGTGCATAGGGGCTTGATTGCTCACTTGAAAAATGTAGACCCTGACATGTCACTCTTCAGCTGAAAAATTTTCCAATGCTTCCTCTTTGCAGGGTTGCTATCCTTTAGCCAAAGACCACCAGAACACCACCTGGAGTCACCAAAGCCGGGTTTATTGGCTTGTTGCAACAGGCACCTCAAAATGGATATGTTAGGAGGGGTTTGCAGCCATAGGACTCAGCCTTGGGGAAGGATTCACTGAGGCGTGGTTTGTTCTGGAGCTGGCTTCTGTCAGAAAGCAGGGCCGGCTCTGTTACTGATGTCTTGGTCATCTTTGTCTGCAAGGAGCCACCCTTGGTTACCTATGTGGAAGTGCCCATCACACACTGACGTCTGTCAGAGCTGGCTGTCAGCCCGTTGTCTGTGGTCAGCAGTGCAAAGAAAGCTCGGCTCCCTGTCCTCAGAGAGCCTTGTTGTTAGGGAGGGAGGAAGAAAGCAGCCCTGGTGTCCAGGGATGTCCAGAATGGAAACTGACCCCCTGGACCGTGATGATCCTGCAGGCCGGCCTGAGGCTCAGGGCCAGTGACCCCAAACGTTTCAACAACTTCACAGAATTGAAACCTCAGGCAGAGTTATCCTGAGCCCGTGATACGCGCTGCAGAAGAGGTCACTGCGTGGATGTTTCTAACCACACACCAAAGTAGGGTCACGGTGCCACCGACAAAATAACCAGGCATGGACTTGCCTCACTTTCTTTCCTTCTAAACAGTATTTATTCATTTATTTGGCTGCACCTTCTTGCTCACATAGACAGACTTTTTTCCTTAAAACTCTCTTGAAGCGTGGCTTTGCGGACATATTTTTCCCCCAGAAGCTAAACATTTATCTTTTTATCTGGTGGCATGTGAGATTGTCCGTCTTCGCTGTGGAGTGCGGACTCTTCCTTGCGGTAGGTGGGAGCTGGCCCCCTGACCAGACGCGGAGCCCAGGCCTCCCGCACTGGGAGCTGGCAGCCCCAGCTCGCCCCTACCTTCCCAGAGCATCCAGACCAGAGCAAACCTGATTCCTTCCGCCCTTCGCGGAATCACCCAGCCACAGCCTGAATGCGACACCAGGCTCTCTCCAGCAGCATCTTGAGGACAGGAAGCTCCCTCCTGCCTGGGATCCGCGGGTAATTCTCCCTTTGACGTGGTGCCTTCCCCGCAGGTCTCCTGGCGGCTGTCCCCGGTCAGCATTCAGGTCTCGGGGGACGTAACCGGTTGGGAAAGGCCTTGATGGCTTCCCTCTCAGTAATCCTGCATCGCATTTTCAAGCTTCTATATGCATTCTCTCACTCACTCGGTCATATGATTATCACTCTTTAGAGGCCGTGTTTTAACGCATCATGTCTGCCTTTGGCGGTGCTGGGCGTTGGTCACAGGGGCTCGCTCTGCGGGCCGTGCGGGCTTCTCGCTGTGCCCGCTTCTCCGCCGCAGACCGCAGGCTCAGAGGCAGGCTCAGGAGTTGTGCCCCGGGGCTTACTGACCCTGGGCCCGTGGGGTCTTCCCAGACCAGGCAGGGAACCGTGTCCCCTGCACTGGCGGGCAGACGCGTAACCGCTGGGCGCACCAGGCAAGCCCCTCGGTCGTATCACTGCACGCTGCCCGCCTCGCCCCACCCGAGCGCCGGGTCTAAGGGCTCAGGGGCTGTGTTCACAGCCTGGTGTCTCTAACATTTCCACAAAGAGCCGCAGCATACCTTACCCGGAGCAGAGGAGCACCTTTTCAACGAGTCTCTGTCTCCGGCAGCTCCCACCTCTGATTGCTGTCTGAGTCTGTTTTCTAAAGCAAAGGGCAGATACCAGAGCTACCCCTCTGCACAAACCTTCCTTAGAGTCCTTCTTCAAGACGTCATCCGCTTGCTCCTCTTGCCGAACCTCCCACTGGGGCTCTTGGAGAACCCCAAGCTGCAGGCATGAAGAACATTCTGGAACATGCCACAGGCCTTCTGGCGGCCAGACCTTGACAAAGGCTGCTGCTTCTATCTGAGACGTTCTTGCCCATCCCTTACCCCCCCTTATATTTTTTCCTGAGGGCAAAATCCTCATCATTTTTCAAAGCCTGGCTCCCAAAGAGCCTCTTTTAAGAGGCTCTCCATCCTTCCTTCCTCGGGGCATCTCCGTGGTTAGACTCTGGAATGACTGACTCTGCACCCTGTTTTCTGCTGTCTTTTCTCAGGGGAACATGCGTGTTTCTGGGGCAGGGTACCCTCAATCCTTCATGCCTCTGTTTCTCCAGCTGTAACATCGGAACCTCAGTACCTGCCTCACAGGGTTCTTGGGAGATGCCTGCCACTCTGGGTGTGAAAGAGTGAACGCGTGCAGAGGGACCGCCCAGAGGCCCCCTAAGACGAGGCCGGTCTGATGGAGAAGCTGGGAGCCCAGTGCGGAATGCCCCGGACCAAGCCAGTTCCAGTGTGCAGCTGGGGCCGCGGGGCGCACCTCTGGCTTCCTTGTGCAGTGCGTCTTTGGTTTGCTCTTTATTCACCTAGTTTTGGCTGCCCTGTGTCCTCAAGGCTGCGTGAAGGTCTCTCTCTAGTTGCCGGCAAGCAGGAGCTACTCTTCATTGTGGTGTGCGGGCTTCTCACTGCGGTGGGCGGCTTCTCTGCTCCTGGAGCACCGGCTCTAGGGCGCCAGGCCTTCACTAGGTGTGGTGCATACACTCACTTGATCTGCGGCATGTGGGATCTCTCTGGACCAGGGATCGAACCCGTGTCCCAGGCATCGCAAGGCAAAGATATTCTTAACCCCTGGACCACCGGGGAAGTCCTCCTGCAAGGTGTTTAATGATATGATTAAACTAAATGACGTTTGAGCTCCCTTCTGTGTGAGGACAAGGATGCTGGTACACGGCAGGATGACTCCAGGTCTAAACGCATGCTTTAATGCATCCTGGGGGGTGTCTTGGATCTTTCCTGCAGCTCAGATGGTAAAGAATCTGGCTGCAATGCAGGAGACCCAGGTTTGATCCCTGGGCCAGGAAGATCCTCTGGAGGAGTGGTGGCAAAACCCACTCCAGTGTTCTTGCCGGGAGAATCCCATCACCAGAGGAGCCTGGCGGGCTACAGTCCGTGGGGTCGCAGAGTCAGACACGACTGAGCGGCTAACGCTGCTCCCGGAGGGTGCCTTGGTTTGCATGTTTCCTTGGCTCTCTACCACGCGTCTCCGGAACGAGTCTGATGCTTGTGGAAACTGTCTTTTGGATGCAGTGGACAGCCTGGTCTCAGCTCTCCGGGGCCGGGGGCGGGGGCATGGGCGGGGCCTGATTTCCTGGAGGCTCTGCGTGAAGCCACGTCGGCCTCTAGTGGCCAAAGGCCCACGGTGCAACAAGCCGGCTGAAGTCTAGGCTCTGGCCGGATGACCCCAGGAAGCCCCCGGGACTTATCCCTGAGATGCTTGCAGAGCTCTGTCCTCAGTAAGAAGTCTGACATTAGTCCCAGCTGTTGGAGGCGTTAAGTATACTCGATGTTCACATGTCACTGACAAATACTCTCAGATACTCAAATGTGTCTGTGCTGTATAAAATCCTGTGAAGTGAGTTGTTATTGCCATTTCAGCTCAGAAGAAACTGACTTGCTCCCGAGTTTGGAAACTTAGTACAATTTGTTAGAGAGATCGTATAAAGTCTGTCACTGGCAGCGTGCATGGGGAGTGAATCACAGGGATGGAGCATGGATATCTCAGACTAGAGTGATCTGGATTCCTAGGGGTCCCACGGCAGCCAGGGGTAGAGGGGTGAGCTTTGGAGCCAGAGCTCTCCAAACCTCTCGTATACCAGAGGAGGGAACTCGGACAAGTTAACACTCGTTGTTTGCCCTGTTAGTGAAAGTATTTCAGGGGAGTTGTTGTTCAGTCACTAAGTCCTGTTAGACTCTTTGTGACCCCACAGACTGCAGCACGCCAGGCTCCTCTGTCCACCACTGTCTCCCGGAGTTTTCTCAAATTCATGTCCATTGAGTCAGTGATGCCACTGAACCATCTCATCCTCTGCCACCCCCTTCTCCTTTTGCCTTCGGTCTTTCCCAGCATCAGGGGCTTCAAAAGAGTCAATGACATAAAATAGCGTAGAGATGTCTAACGGTAAGTCAATGCAGCATTCCCTTTCATATGACTTTGAACATGTGGATAAAAATGCAGAATCTCCTGGGCGTGTTTTAATAGTTTCCATTGTGTATTTTCCTCAACTTAGTTTCTGCCTAAGGTTTCTTCTGTTGCATGTAAAACTGGATAAAAGGAAATCTCCCTCAGCTGCAGGCAAGCTGGTAAACGTAGGGGAAATCTACCTTTTTGAGGCTGCCTGGCCGGCTGTGCCCCGGGGCCTGGCATCAAAGAGCTTTACCCAGCACGCTCGAGTGAGCCTGGCCCTGGCTGGAGGGATTACGTTTCATCCCGTGTTGAAATCACTTGAAATTCCCCTTGCTCATCCAGATACAGAAATAAAAGCAGCAACTCGTGGTCTTGCTGAGGCAAAATCTTTTTTGTTAGCCAAACCCTTATTCTTTCATTTTTGCATCCATCTGCCAAAATAGACTGATCAAAATAGGATATTTTAAGAACCGCATGCGTGTGGATTTTCATATCTCACACCCCACATGTATTTCATCAAAATATCAAATTATATTTTTATCGTTTTTATCTGTAGACCTTAGAATTCTATAGAAGCTTCTAATGAAATGATGACTTTTTTTTTTATCATTTTCATTTTTAAAAAATATTTATTTGGCGTGCCAGGTGTTAGGTGTGGCACACGGGATCTTTGGCCTTCACTGTGGCACACAGATGCTTTAGTTGCAGCATGTGGGATCTAATTCTAGGACCGGGGGTCAAAGCCAGGCCCCCTGAGCTTGGAGCTTGGACTCAGCCACTGGACCACCAGGGAAGTCCCTCATTTTCACCTTTTAAATGTACTGCCATTTGGACGGCTGATTCTTGGGTCTGAGGCTTGAAGCTGAGGCAGGATGAGAGGCAGGAGGCCAAAGCATCCTTTTTTCAATGCCCTGGCCGGAACACTCACGCAGACACACACAGATTCATCAGTTGGAGTGACATCCACGTCTTTCTTTTCCCCCCTTTTTCTCTCCACCAATCCCTTTCTCATCCCCCTGCTTCCTGCACTTCTATTTTACCCAAAAGAAAGAGAAGGCGTCCAGCGACGTCAAGAGCTGAGGGTTCACAGACAGAAATTCTTCTAAACGACTGTTCAGCTGTTTACCGGTCCTGTCCCTCTTTGACCAGCGGTCACAATGATGAGTCATCCATCGGGCTTGAATCCACAGCCGCCTGAAACAACTGTGAGTCCAGGGCTGTGACCTCACACTTTCCATTTGTATTAAAACTCTCACTTCCTTCAAACCTGACTGTCTTAACGTCAATTTTCTTCCAGGCGTGGACTTTCAGTTTGTGCTCATTTTCGAGTCTTCTTCCAAATCACCTTCGGAAATCAATGCATGAAGAATTTTCCAACTCTCATCCATGCAGTTCCTGGACAGGTTCAGGAATCTGTCCTCACAGAGAGGACTGCTCCACGGTGGTGTTTGTTTATTTCTGCTGCGCTGGGTCCTCACTGCGGGGCGAAGGCTTCTCTGGCTGTGGAACGCAGGCTTGGGTGTCAGGCAGCACGTGGGATCCTAATTCCCTGACCAGGGATCGAACCCATGTCCCCTGCGTTGGAAGGTAGATTCTTTACCACTGGACCATCAAGGGAGTCCCAGTTCTCTTTACAAAATAGGAGTTCGGGGCTGGGAACTACATTTGTACCTTTTCAGACCTTATTAAGCCTGGTGTTCTGTGAGAACCTAGAGGGGTGGGCTGGGGGGGGGTGTTCAGGAGGGAGGGGATGTCCGCATGCCTGTGGCTGACTCATGCTGACGTATGGCAGAGCCAACTCAACGCTGCAGAGCAATTACCCTCCAATTAAAAGTAAATTTAAAAGAGACCTTACTATATGTAGCATTATATACATGTATTGGAGAAGGCACGGGCACCCCACCCCAGTACTCTTGCCTGGAAAATCCCATGGACGGAGGAGCCTGGTGGGCTGCAGTCCATGGGGTCTCGAAGAGTCAGACAGGACTGAGCGACTTCACTTTCACTTTTCACTTTCATGCACTGGAGAAGGAAATGGCAACCCACTCCAGTGTTCTTGCCTGGAGAATCCCAGGGACGGGGGAGCCTGGTGGGCTGCCGTCTATGGGGTCACACAGAGTCGGACACGACTGAAGCGACTTAGCAGCGGCAGCAGCATATAAATGTATGGAATACTGTCAGTCCCTTACTTAGTCTGTTTCATCTATTTCAGATAAGCATGATGCAATGTCTATGCATTCAGATCCACACGTTTATGTCTTTGTTATTATGCACAAGTGCTCGTTTCCCCTTTATCCTTTTCTAAGAAGTCTGTCCACATTTCTCTTGAGGCATATTGCAAGTTTCCTGCAGTAGAAAGCGGCACACAGCTCCTAGCATGCTGCCGCGGAATGCCCTCAGAAGACACGCAACTTTTGTGACCTGATCTTTCTACCTCCTCTCATCCAGTAGTTAGTACTTACACTTTTCCTGGACCCGCTGCCACTTCAAATGTGCGTCTGGTAGATAAAAATTCCTTCAGGTGTGACTCAGCAGAGCTGAAGCCATGTTCCACTGGCGTCTGAAACTCCTACACGTCTGCCCTGCCACGGCCGCTCAATATGAACACACAGCAGGGACGTACGTCCCTGGGGGTCCGCTGGCTAAGACTCCTCGCTCCCGATACAGGGGGCCCAGGTTCGATCCCTGGTCGGGGAACGAGATTCCGTAGGCCCCACCTAAAGATCCTGCATGCCACCACGAAGACCAGAGATCCTGGGCACCGCAGAAGACCCAAAGAAGCCAGAAAAATAAATACACTAAAAATTGCACAGGGACGTCCCTCTGAGTCCAGTGGTTAGAACTCTGCCTTCCGATGCGGGGAGCAAGGGTTCCGTCCCTGGCTGGGGAGCTAAGTAAGAGCCCGCATGCCTCCTGGCCAAACTAACCGAAACTTAAAACAGAAGCAATATTGTAACAAATTCAATTAAGGTTTTAAAAATGCCCCCCCACCCCCCCCACCCACACACACACACACAAAATCTTTTCTAAAAAAATTGTAATGATTGGGGGCCTTAAAGGTGTAATCAGTACTTCTCACAAAGAAATGTCAGTCAGATCATTCTTCATTAAACCAAAAGAGCCTAATACACTGTACAGATAAGTCTAAGCACTTCATATTCATAAGCAAGTATTTTATCAAAGTACTGCTCTTAAGCAGAAGAAGGAAAAGGAAAACAAGGAAAAGCTTGAATGAAATACTCCTCTATGCATTCACTGCAAAGTGATACATGCCATGACCAACGTTACAAACACAGCAATAAACTTCCAGTGGTGACCGGACCCAACTGTGTGTTGTCGCCTCATTTTCTTCGAGTAAGGCCACTCGTCCCTGGTTCTTCTCAAGGTTTTTCTGTTCCTCATCCCGCCCCTGAGACACGCTGGACCCCTGCCTCCTCGGGAAGCCTTTCTGCCCGCCCCTGCCTGTCTTCAGCCGCGTGCCCCTTACACGCAGCTCAGACTGCAGTCCAGTCCCGGTCTGACGGAGCCTGGCCCGAGCGCTGTGCACCCTGAGGTCGCGGGGCGCGGGACGCAGACCCATCAGGCAGCCGGGCCTGGCTGACTCGGGGTCCTTTAGGAAGAAAAGAAGGCTCAAGTGAGCAAACCGAAGTGATCTGAGCCCCCAACCCTGCGCGCGCATCCATTGGCACCGTGAAGCGAATGACGCCCCGGGAACTTCTGATGCCCCTGCCCCGCTAGCTCATAAGCCGGCCTGAGTGACCTTTCCCTGTAACGCCCGCCTTTAGTTGGTGCCTTTCAGAGTTCCTCCCAAGAACATTAGGCGCAGAGCCGTGCCCTTTACTGAGACGTAGGAAGGCCGCGCTGCGTGGCTTCAGAAGCTCTGCATGCCCACGGGGAACGGAGCGGGCCTCACGCCCTCCGCGTGACTGAGGCCAGAGGGCGGCTGGTGCAGGATTTGGACTTTTTCACCCGAGCAGCGCCCTACGCGCCGCTCCGGGAGGTCTGGGCTGCGGGCCTGTCGCTCACTGCGGTGCGGAGTGCAGCGGGCTGAGGCAACCTGGTGGGCGCTGTGCCCAGGCCCGCACTCCAGGGCATCAGCGGGCACCTGAAGGCGCAGCGCATGCCCGCACAGCGCCAGCTTCCAGAAGCGGGCGGGCCGCGCCGAGGCTCTCCACGGCTCGCTTCCTTCCAAGTTCCGGCAGCAAGTGCTAGCGCCGCCTCCACGCCCTCAGGACACAGTTGGGGGCTCTTTTCTCAGCCCCGGGGATAGAGTACCCGGACGCACTTCCCAACCCTCGGGGGCAAAGAGGAGCCGTGACAGAGGCCCGTAACCAGGCGTCTAAAGTGCAGGGCACACAGGCTTTAAGATGCGAAACGCCTGGGTCCAAATTCAGGGTGCCATCTGCTAGGCGGGTAACCCTGAACAAGTTGTACCCATTTCTGCGAGCCTGTCTTCTCATCTGCCAAATGGAAATACCACCGCTTCCCTCAGCAGCATGTGGGAAATCATGATTCCCATAAACCCCTGGCAGGGCGCTTCAGTACAGTAGATACTCAACACATGTTAATCACGATCTTTATTATCTGAGAGTTTGAACTGGCGAGAGTCCATGATTTTTAACTCACTATTTCAGTCTTCTCAGAAGAGTCATCCACGACTGGTGTTAAAAAGTCTATTTATCTGTGAGGCTGTGACACGCCTGCAGAGGCTGTTGAGTGGGTAGGAGAGATGAGAGCACTGCACTGGGGGGCCTTGCTCCTGCCCGCGTCCCTTTATTGCGCGCGCGCACACACGTGCGTGCACACACACCCCCCAATAAACCTGTATGTCCATCATTCCTTTATGGCACATGCACACACACACCCAGAATAAACCTGTATGTCCATCATTCCTTTATGGCACACACCCACGCCCCCCAGAATAAACCTGTATGTCCATCATTCCTTTATGGCACACATGCGTGCACACACACACACACACACGCCCCCCAGAATAAACCTGTATGTCCATCATTCCTTTATCACCGGCGCGCACACCCATCGCCCCTAATAACCTGTATGTCCATCATTCCTATGACACATGCGTGCCACACACACACCACCCCCAAAACTGTATTCATCATCCTTTAGCAGCGCCGCGCACACTACACACACGTCGCCCCCCGAATAAACCTGTATGTCCATCATTCCTTTATGGCATGCTTGCGGGCACACACACGTGCGTGCACACACACCCCAGAATAAACCTGTATGTCCATCATTCCTTTATGGTACGCGCACACACACGCACACACCCCACAATAAATCTGTATGCCCATCATTCCCTTATGGCATGCGCACACACTCACATGCACTCACCCCAGAATAAACCTGTATGTCCATCATTCCTTTATGGCACGCGCGCACACACGCATACACACACGCACGCACCCCAGAATAAACCTGTATGTCCATCATTCCTTTATGGCATGCTTGCGGGCACACACACGTGCGTGCACACACACCCCAGAATAAACCTGTATGTCCATCATTCCTTTATGGTACGCGCACACACACGCACACACCCCACAATAAATCTGTATGCCCATCATTCCCTTATGGCATGCGCACACACTCACATGCACTCACCCCAGAATAAACCTGTATGTCCATCATTCCTTTATGGCACGCGCGCACACACGCATACACACACGCACGCACCCCAGAATAAACCTGTATGTCCATCCTTCCCTTATGGCATGCGCACACACTCACACGCATGCACCCCAGAATAAAGCTGTATGCCCATCTGTCCGTATCTCCAACCCTGTGAAAATGCCTGTGGTTTTAGAGGTTTTCAAAACCAAGACTGGGGAACCGAGGCCTCGGAGAACAGAGTCTATTCCGTCAGGAGAGAAAGCGAGGGAGAGGGAGCGGGAGCGTAACCACTACATTTTCCTGGGGAACCGAGGCCTCGGAGAACAACAGTCTTTCCGTCAGGAGAGAAAGCGAGCGGGAGGGAGCGGGAGCGTACGCTACGTCCTCCTGCCCCTGGCGGCAGAATGGCCCCCGCGTGCGGGGACCCCACTTTGTCGAGAGATGGCCCGCAGGTCATGCACGGACCTCACCGTCCACTGAGAGAGCTCTCGCAGCACCTTCAGGCCCCACAGCTTCTTCTCAAAGAGCCCGGCCTCCCCGGCGAGAGGGGGCGGCCCGCCGGCCTCGCTGGGGGGCACCCGGTGCTCCAGCAGCGCCATCAGCTCTTCCAGCTGGTACGCGAAGGCCGCCACCTGGAGGAGGACGGTGTGTATGGCCTGGTGGAAGTCGTCTTCCGCTGGGGTGAAGTGCGCCCGCTGGTCTTCCAGCAGCCGGGCCAACATCCCGTGGAAGGCGCGGTAGGCCTGGAGGTTCTCCTGCAGCCGCTCCGCCTCGGTCAGCTCGCTCCATCTGCTGGAGCTGGCCGTCGGCACACCTTCCAGGGCGTCCAGGTTCACGTTCCCGCTCAGCCCCTGGTGCTTCATCTGGCCGAGGATACAGAGAAACGTCACCGCTTCCGCAGTCACGCCACCGTCCCCACTTCACCTCTAAGCGCAGTCTACTCACTTCCCTGGCCAAGGGTCCAGACTGTAAAGAAAATATTCTAGAAGAGGACTTCTTCCTCTGGGATCCGTGGCTGGCGTTAGGAAGACCCTATTCTCCCGGAATTTATACACACCGCTTGGACTATCTGTTCACTTTTCTTGCGAGAATCTGCAGCTTTTGCTAGGTTCCAAAGGCTGAAAGCCACTGCCTGGTCCAGAATAGTTTTTCCTGCCCACCTGACACTCTCTGCTGGCACCTAGAATTTTACAGTCATACTGGAGTTTAAGTATTTTAAATATACCTAAAGACACTGGCCAT
Source organism: Cervus canadensis (assembly GCF_019320065.1). Taxonomy (NCBI): domain Eukaryota; kingdom Metazoa; phylum Chordata; class Mammalia; order Artiodactyla; family Cervidae; genus Cervus; species Cervus canadensis. The sequence goes on along the minus strand of NC_057396.1, from coordinate 76,224,422 downwards.
CCCTAAGCAGCTCTACAACACAGCCTTGACGGAATTGTTCTAACGGCCCTCTCCACTGCCCACTCTCACTGGCGAGGACTTATTAGAAGTCAATAGCTATATATATATATATTTAATTTGTATTTGAAAGTCTGATTTCTGAACGCTGGGGCTTTAGGAAGATAAACCAGCCCTCCAAGAACCTAAATTCAGAACTTTCCACGGGAGCCTGCAGTGTTCCCACAGCAGGCCCTAGGTAAAGACTGACAGGAATCCTCCTACAGAAACATACCTAACTCCATGGTTAGCTCCTTAAGAATCGGACACTTGCCCAGTTCCCCAGGGATTCTTCCAGGAGACTTTTTTTTTTTATAAGTGACCTTTCTATTTAGACACACAAACAGTTCTGACTGTATAGGGTCCTAATACTATAATAGGAAAAACTGGTTGGTTTATGCTGCTCTTCACCCAGTTCTATACACCTCACTCAGACTTTTGTTTATGTAGTTAAAAAGGTCAGAACAACATATATATATGAAGAACCAAACTTGGGAGGGCTCATGGTTCATCTACTCTGCCAGAATTGAGACAGATATTCAAACTAGGAACAGCCTCCAAAACATACAGACAATTCTACCTAGAACCCCAAGTACGGCTTCCTTATTTAAAGAACATGTTTCCTAAATAGCGTATAGAAAAAAAGGTCTTAGGACTTTTCTTTAGGGAAAGGGCCATGTCAAACGACAGGTGCCCAGTGTATAAAATGACTGCACAATTAGGGCTTTTGAACCGGTAAGAGGGCAGAAATATGACGGTGAAGGGTGGGGTCAGAAGAGAAGTGAAAATAGACACCAGCAAGGTCGGCAACTTACGTAAGAGTCCACCAGAGCAGTCAGGTCTGAACGGATCTTCCGTGCTAGCCAGATGGAGCGGCTACACAGGTCCCGGCGGCGAGGGGGGAGCAGTGAATGCTCCGCAGAAGCCATCCCCTAACTCAGCGGCCGGGCCCAGCAAGCGGGGGAGCTGGGTCTGTCTACACTGGTCCCAGTCAGAAATGTGCCTCTCAGGCCAAACGCACTGGGCATCTCTCTCCTAACGGGACTGTGCACCCCCACCCCCAGCCTGACTCAGAGGTGGCGGCGAATTCCTGGCTGTGGATTTTTGCGCCTGTGGAATCAAAGGCCCCTTTTCAATCAGCTTTTTGTCCTGCAGCGTCTGCCTCCATCCCTCTCCTCCTCTGTGCCTTGGGTACTTGTTTGCACGCCATTGTTTTGCTTTTGCACTTAGCAACAAGGTCGCTGTCACACTCTCTCTCAGGACGCCCCTGCCTAACGCAACCTATCTCACACACACGTACCATCGGTTCCTCTTGCTACCACCCGCCCTGTGCTCCCCGGGCCCTTCTCTCTCGTCTCTGGCCTGGTACACAATAATACTGTTATTATTCCTGATACGGCTGCCATTCGTTAAGCATCTACCCTGGGCCAGACACTGTTAACTGCTTCAAAGCCTTTATTTGATCTTTAGAATAATTCTACAAGATAAATAGTTTTCTTCAATTTGTATATGAAATGCAGGCTTAAAGAAGTTACTTAATGTGCACAAAACCCAGTAACTAGGTTCAAAATTTAAATATAGGTCTTTGATTCTACAGCTGTTTCTCCCAGTGACTTTCCAATTTCATTCTTTGGGTGGGGTTCATATTCTGTTCAAGACACAAAGTTTACATGAGATAGATCCTGTAAAAAATACAGCACTTTCCCCCACTCCCACCCTTTTGCTGTGTTTGAAACTGAATTTGCACTTGATTACAAGTCAGCTAAGGGGGCATCTCTATCATCGCAATCATGGTGCCTCCCTTGTAGCTTCCAGGACGAGGCAGGGACTGTTTAGGCCTGTTCTCTTCCAAAGCGGAGGAAATGCCCAACCCTGACTTGCTGACATTTGAGGCAGCCTCACTCAAGTGACAGCAGGCTTTTCTTCTCCTTCCTTACCCCAGTGATACCAACCACACTGCTTCTTCACAAAGTAAGAGAGTGAGCCGGACTGCAAAGCAACGGCAGCATTTCAAAGTGCCTACAGCGTCGTTCGAGCGCGTGTTAACTGTAGGTTCGAGGGTGATGCCAACTGGGTTAAGAGTCGCATGTTTCATCCCCAAATGAATCAAGCAGCTCTCACTATTTTATCACAGACACCACCTGTGAACTAAAACCCATGCCCTCTCAGGGGAAAATTCCCACAAACAATGATCGAGGGACGTAGGGGTGAAGAAATGGGCGAGGGTGGCTGACACAGCAGGCCTTTAAGGAAGGCAGCAGGAGTCTATCTTTTCTTTAACTCTCTACTTTCATGGACATTGAGTTTTGTGAAGAAGCACCGATATTAAATGCTATCAGGGTTTTGTCATTATCAGAGTGAAATTAACCCCATAGCTTCCGTTACCACATTAACATGGCCACCCTTTCCAGATCGTCGAGACATGGAAAGGATTTCCAACCCTGCCAAATGATCAGAATGGCATCTCAGTGTTAGAAATCAAGAACTAAACAGTCAAAAGTTAACTGCCTGATTCTCAGCAAGTGCAAACACCAGTTTCTGCCACATAAAGCTGCTCTGAGGGCACCTGGTTTTCTGACCAAGCAGCATCCATCATTTCACCCCAGCGTAACTATAACTCAGTACAACCAAGGAAGACCAGTTGCTTCCATGAAGACAATTTTTATTTTTCTTCTTTACATTTTATTTTGGATATGCCTTAGCTAGATTAAGAGAAAACAAGGATTTGAAAAGCAGAGTATCCCTTTTATTATAATTTCTTTTTACATAACCTTTTCGACCTAGATTCAGGTAACTACCTGTCTCTCTCCCATCAAAGGAGAAGGGTCCTGCATATTACAACAGGCAAAAAAGGCTTTTAGGAAATAAAATATTTTAAATTGATTCATTACAATTTTTCAATTTTCTTGAGTACATTGGAAGGTGGGAAAAAGGCAGGAGGGAAAGATGGTGCTTCAAACAGCCTGACCATAATAACCTTAGTGAGGTTTAGTACACTCTATATTTTTTCTCCAAACAGGTTCTAAGGAGGTTCAAGTGCTCTATGTGGGTGCTTTTCCATACTTTAATGTATCTATTTTTCACTCCCAGTCATCCTGGCCAGTGTTTATCTAAATTCTCTGAAACATATTAAGTCTCAATTATGCAAAATAACCCCGGGCAACCACAGGCAAGGGGAAAGCACGCCTTGGAGAAACAACGCCTGTTTTCAGAATCCAGAACCGCCCAAGATGGAGAACGTGCTGTGGGAAGAAGGTATTAAAATGTAGCAGAACTTGATTAAGAGTAGGAAATGGAGAATGTTAAGACTGAATTCCTTAGAAGGACAGTGATGTAGATATCTGAGGAGCAGAAAGTTAAAGGGAAGAGAAACTGGTGACAGTTTACTTAAAACACCTCTTTCCTTTGCTGGCATCCCTTTCTCAAAAGGGGGGGAAAAAAAAACTAAATCCATGAAAAATACCTGAAAATTCACCGCAATCTGCTACAATAATTTATTGAAGCAAATTACAGGCAAATGGTAGCTATGAAGAGTGAAAAGGGGAGCTTGAAATCATGAGGACTGATGAGTTGCTTTTGGTGGGGAGGAGTGTGATAAAGGGAAGAAAATATTTTCCCTCTGTCTTCAAGTTTTCTTTTAAAAATGCAGCTTGCTTTTGTGTAGGTGGCTAAAACATTCGATGGCTAACTGCTGCAAATAAACGTGACACTGACAAGAAGTGTCGGGTATGGACGCCTGCTAGTGAACCAACGGACTTATACGGGAAAAGAACTTCGTTGTAGGCCCATCCGATTAATCTTATAGTAGTCCCACATCTACTCAACACACCAACGTCAACTCCAAGTCCTCAGTGTGGCCAGGAAAGCACATTCCGTATTCCTCCCATCCTCACTCCTCTCTCTGCCCCGCCCTGCAGGCGACGGCTAAGCCTCCACAGGGAACACAAACCTAAGACTCTCACTGCAGACTGCCCCCCGGCATTCCAACACTCACACCAGTGGGTGGAGAGCCAGCCTCTTTCAGAGATGACATTTTGTTACCCTTCTTTTTTTGGGGGGGGGGGGAATGAGAGAGAAAACTGATAAACTTTGTAGTTTTAGTGTTTGTGAAAAACAAGCTGTTCCTTATTCTGTTCTCAGCAAAGCTCCATTCTTTCTAACAGCTGTTACACATCTCTAACAATGAACAGGGCAAGCCTTTAATTCCAGTTTCTGAGGTATGTAGGATAGAAACTGCCCTTCCGGTTCTCTAAAAATGAGCCAAAGTAGGTTTTTAGTCTTCTGAAAGTTATGAAGTTGAACAAAACTGTCACTCTCCCATGGACAGCAGTAAGCAATCCAGCCCATGAAAATCCCTACCTCAAGGGCAATGGTAATTCCTGGAATTTCAGGTGAAAGCCAAAGCACTGTACAGGTTATTAACTGTGCTGAAGACTGTCTTCTTCTGAAGTGTTATTACAAGGGAAGCAGAACAGAACGATTTCCTTTGACTTAAAACCGTCTGACTCAGACGATTCCTTCTCTGACGGCAGTGCTCTTCACCAGCTGGGAGCTGGGACGAACCCATGATGAAACAAAGCAAAGACAGAGGGGCCAGAGCTGGGCTACAGAGGGTACGTACAGAGAAATGACGGGGACAAAAAAGCAAATGAAGAATTCTCAAGAGAAAACCTTGCATCTGTAGTTCAGACCCTGAATAACCTCCTTCACCCCCTCAAAATTCCTGAACCTCGATGCTCTGCAAGCTCAAACAGTGCTAGTTACCACACCCCCACCGTCCTTCCCTGAAGAGGCTTCCAGAAAAGCACTGTAGTGATTCTGTTAGTGCTGAGGACCAGCTTTTTGGAAAGGCCACTGGAGCGCTATGATTTCAGGGGCTGGCTGTGCTTCTTCAACCCTCTATCTTGCCTTCTACAAGTACCTCTTATGCAAAGGACCCCACGTCAGAATAATGTAATCTTGCCCAGCCCCACAAAATATAGCAACAAAGACAAAAAAAAAAAAAAAAAAAATCCGACTTTCCGTTAATAAATAAGGAATCTCAGGTTCCACAACACAAAAACACACATGTTCAAAGTGCAAATTCTGTCACCAGTCTGGGGCTTCTCACCGATAGAGCCCTGTCTACGGTCAGAGGCCACGCGGCTGGCGGCCCCTCCTGGCTGGGAGCCTGCTTGCAAACGAGTGAGCACCACTGAAAACCTTACGGAGGAGCTGGGGGCGGGCGAGGAAGGCGGAGCAGGTCAAGAGGAGGGAGGTGGTCCCCACGCAGCCTGCCTGCCTTCCTTCACCCGGAGGGAGTGGAGGGAGAGCGGGTGAGAGATGTGTGCTGTTTTAACAGCTCACGCTGCTCAGGGGCCCTAAAGTGCCAAGTCAAGCTGCCAGCCTCCGGAGATGAGAAGTATGTGATCCTTGGAAGATACATGTGCTGCAAGGGTAGAAGCCAGAACCACGGGGCAGCGGGAAAGCAGAAGGGGTTGAGAGGATATCAGTGTATTATTAAGAGTTAAAAGCTGATCCAGAGCACATCGAAGTAACAGGGTGAAAGGGGCAGGGGGTCTGCTGATGAGCAGGAAGTCTGCTTGGTTGAAAATGAGTTTAAAAAGAACCCTTCCTTTAAGAGCTGCTGCAGCGGCTTCTTTGTCGAGCTTTCTGGGAAAGGCAACGTCAATTTTATAAAGGGGACGACAGAGGGAGAAGAGGGGATGTGTGTGTGTGTGTGTGCTGTGACCCAATGGAAAGAGCAGGCCCTTCAGTTATTTCACTAGATTTTTAAATGCTTTAAATTTTTTTTGTCCTTTTTGTCTTTTAAATACAAAGTCTGAGCCGTCCCAGCGCCCGGTCCGCCCCTGGCTACGGCCCCGCAGAGTCCGAGTCCTCGATCAGGACCTCTGCGGTAGCACCAAGGATGTCCGAGTTCATGACCAGCCCGTCCGCGCCCGCGCCGCCCCCGCCGCCCACGAAGAGCTTGCCGTCGGCCACCAGGCTCACCCGCTCGGGCCCGCCGCAGAAGGCCTTGGACACGCCCTCGGCTTCCAGCAGCAGGCAGTCCCCGGGGGCGGGGGCGCCCAGGGGCCCGGGCAGCAGCGGCAGGCCCTGGCCGGCGGCGGGCGGGCCCAGGGCCTCGGGGCCGGCGCCCAGCATGTCTGTGCTGGTGATGAGCGCGCCAGCGTTGGCGGCCAGGGCCTCGGCGATCAGCACCTCGGGGTGGCTCTTGGCCTTGTGCGCCACCACGCTGTCCTTCTTCTCAAACTTCTTGCCGCAGATGTTGCAGGAAAACTGGTAGAAGGAGTCTGCGTCGTGTTTCTTCATGTGCCAGTTAAGGGACGCCTTTTGCCGACAAGTGAATCCACAGATCTCGCATCTAAGGAGAGGGAGAAAGGAAACAGCTGATCAAAGACAGAGAGGAAGCGCCCTCTCACCCAGGGTCAGGGTCGCATTACAGACAACTCAGTCATCAAATCAGGTCCCTGGGCGCTAGCCCCGCCAGTCACGCCCGCCCTCACACTGCGGAAAAGCCACGCGCCGCGGGCTGGAGCCCCAAGAGAGGCACTGGGCCTCCAGTGGGGCGCGGGCCCGCCTCTCCCGGGTGCCCCAGGAACGAGCACTCACTGGAGCGGCTTCTCGCCGGTGTGAATCATCCGATGCACTGCCAGGTTGTGGGAACTCTTGAAGGCTCGAGCACAATATTCACAGATATAATCTCTTTGATCTAAGAAAAATATGTGATTAGTTGGTGTTCCATTTAGATCCCTCTTAAGTATTTTTTCCTAGCTTACAAAAAGCAAGCAGATAATCAGGCAGGTGAATTTAGAGTAAAAGCAATGTAGAATATAAGCACTCTGGATAACCGAAACTTAAAAATAAACAGCACAAGGGAATTCCCCGGCAGTCCAGTGGTTTAGGACTCCACAGTTTATTGGCCAAGAGCAGTTCCTGGTGGAGCAACTAAAATCCCGCACAGACTGCAGAGCACACCCAGAAAAGCAAAGTGTCATTTTAATCTTTTGTTTTTCAGTCTAGTCATTAACGTAAGAACCTGTTTACATTAACAAAAATAAAAAACACAGCTAGAGAGAAATATGAGAACTGGAATCCTAATCTCAGTTTTACCAGTAAGTCAGATGCAGGATAAATTGCTTAGCAAGTAAACAATTATATTTCTCATAGCTTTTATTCTTAAAACAGCTTTTTCTCAGATTGTGAAAGCTGAACGGTTACATACAAAGAAGCTGGCATTCAACCAACAACATTAAAACAAGAATGTGACGTCACCTAAAGAAAACTGATCCATATACAAAGTGGTACTCCCATCTTGTTTCAGGTTTCAAAAAAAAAAGTTACCCAAGATAAACAATTTAAACTTCTCTCAAAAAGCCCTACAGGGCAAAGGAGCCCTGGACTTATTTTCTTCTTCACCAACTGGACCAACAGATGCTCAATGTATACTTGATGAACAAATGGCCACTACACTCTTCGTATGCCTTTCACTTAAAATGACTAGAAACACAGTGAAAACACAAGAGGCAAACAACATCCATGTAATCCTACCCTCCATCCCAAACAGTTCTAAAAGCAAGTGTGGGAGAAGAGCCATGTCTCTCCCACCTGAATGCACGGCAGCAGCTAGGGGCCCTAGGAGACTCGGAGGCAAACGCAGGTCTAGGCGGGGCCTGAGACGCGCCACCTCTAGCGGGGAGCTCACGACGCCAGGCCTGTCCGTCTGCATTCCTCATGAACAGTACGGTCTGAAAGGCACACTCCTAACCCAGGGAGAAGGCTTACCATCTCTCAGGTCTGGGCCACATTCCCAGCTCCATGGGAGCATGACGGACACATGTGGAGCGTTTCACATACTTACAGAAATTATATTTTCAAAGGACGTCAATTCACACTTATTTGGAAAAGTAAAACTCTCTAACACTGACATCATAAAATTCTATTAACTAAATACAAGTATTTGGAATGGACTTAATTTCTAAAGCACTGTTTGTCATAGTTGGCTTATAAAATCTACCTAAAGTAGTCTAAACTGGTTGTCAGAAACTATATTCTAGAGAATGAGGCAGTGTAATAGGGAGAAGCAGCAGAGAAATGGCAGCTCCTGTAGAGAAACAGTGCAAACGGCACGCTCACTGAAGAGACCCAGCGGAATGCAGACTGCAGCCTTGGAGTGAGCAGAGCTCAGGCTGAAGCCCAGGGCTGAGGCTGCGAGGCGCCCGGCTCTGAGCAGGACTCGGCACGTGACCATCACGGCGTTCCGCCGGGTAACGGTGCAGCGTCACTGGTGTCCTCACTGACCCTGCCCAGCCCAACCCGTCCCCATGAGCTGCACTGCACCAAACTGTCAAGCGGCTGAAAATGAACGCTGTCTGAACTCACTTGATAACAGGTACCACAAAGGCATTCAATCTCTCTTTTCCAGTCAACAGCTCCTACGGTAGAGGTCATGTGCGTGCACAGTCTCCTCATGACCCCACAGGCTGTAGTCTGCCAGGATCCTCTGTCTGTGAGATTTTCCAAGCAAGAACACTGCAATGGGCTGCCAGTGCCTGCTCCAGCGGATCCCCCTGACCCAGATATTGAGCCCGTGCCTCCTGCGCCTCCCGTGCTGAGCCACCTGGGAAGCCCCACAGGTTACATGCGGGCTCGCCAGCTCGCCTCTGTGACTCCAACAGCAGCGGAAGTCTCGGGAGACTTTTAGCAGGCAATATAAACTGTGAGCAAGCCTCCTTACCATCAAGGCTTCCTCTACACACTCCTCATCTCGTCCAGGTAGTTACTACAAGTATCCATCTAATTCAAGCAGAATTAGAAATCACCCCCAAAATTATTATTGTTTTATGCTGAAAACTAGCTGAATAACCACTGCCAAGTTACCTAATGTTGCTCAGCCTCTGGTTTCTTGGCTATAAAACAAAGAGTACTATAAACAAACTTGGTATAATGGATGGATAGTTTAGAAAAGAACAGTTACCAAATTACACACTTAACAGTGCATTTAGCTACTTGATAAACATTTTAAGAAAGTACCTGTATGATGTTTGGCATGTCGAAGAAGTTGCTTCTGGAGCCTGAAGAGTCGTCCACAGGACGGATGGGGACAGACATATTTCTTCTTCAGCAAATGCTGGTATTTAATGTGGTGCTAAAGCAATAAAACAAAGTGAAGACATAAAAATGACGGCTTCCAGAAAGCTAAGCTCATTCCTCTGCAAAGTCAAAGTACTGAAGGAAACCAAACCCCCTGTATGTCAACAGGGAGCACCGTCATAACTGCTTAACCTCCTGGCCCTGTCGCTCGCGAGCAGTGTGATCCTGGGAGACACACTTCAACACTGCGAGCTTCAGTTCTCACCTGTAACACGGAGATGACGCCAACTGTGTCAGACTGTTGTGGGGATAGAGATCGTGTATTATACAGCGCTTAGTGAAGCAAATGGTACATGACCAAAGAATCATAGCCATCATTATTATAACAGAACCAGAATCAGGGCGGAAGGCCTGAGTCGCATGTTATACTTGCTGCTAAAGATCAAACACTTCTTAAGCTTTAGTAATTAATATTTCATGTCTTCTGCCAGACCTAAAAACAAGCTGTATCCTTTCTCAATTAAAAAAAAAAAAAATCTACTCACTTAAAAACCTCAGACTAAAAATTTATTCAAAATAGTAATCAAGAAATCATAGGTTTTAGTTGTTAACCTTATTATTTAATAATCGCTAAAAACAAAACCTTTTTAACTGTGACTTGGTGTGTTATCACACAATCATCTATTATATCAGATGCATTCACACCATGAGAAACACTGGAATATCCCAAGATTCCAAGGAAACATTTACGTTCAGGTTCTTAATCACTTAAAACAACAAGAGCCCAACTGAAGTAATTTGATGTTTAATAAATGACTGTCGTTGACATTACATATGTAACAATGGATCCTACACCAGGTCACAAACTAGAAAGTTTCAGTGAGCACGAGAACTAGTGACGGGACGCGCCCGCGAGCCCGCCTCCTCCGGAACAGCCCCACCAACCTGCAGGTAGCGTGGGTGAGCAAGGACGGTCCCGCAGCCTTCCATCTCACAGCGGACGTACTGGATGGGGGGCTTCTTCCTAGTAACAACACGGAAGAGAAAAGTCAGCAACAGCAGGGAGGCAGTATGCACACTGGCCTTTAACTCCAACTGCACCACAGGGAAGAGCTATTCTATAGTATGAAGAATTAAAATCTTTTTTACTAGTTTATGGCTTGCACAGAATTTGTTAGAAATAACCAGAAACTGCCAAATGTTTAGTTTTTTTAAAAGAGCACAAAATAAACCAGTAATCCCCCAAAGGCAAAGAAGTGTTAAATTTTTTAGAAATTTTAAGATCCTGCAATGGAAATTAAAACATAGTAGCTCTGCATCAAGGACACCAATGGAGCTCCTCTTGTGAAACTCTTAACTCGTCATTCCCGCAGGATAATCATAAGGGCTTAAGGTATAAGTGAAGGGCCCACCACCAGAAAGCAAGCACAACCCTGCAGGGCTATAAATTACTCACCTCCTTTTGGGTAATCGTGGGCTTTTGTCATCTTTTCGCCTTCTTCCTCTCCTGTAATTAAAGAACAAAGTTACTGTCCACACAGTCCAGACTGAAGCTTATACGGTAAAGATTAACTGAGGACGTACACTCAAGACCAAAAAGCTGGTGGCAGAAACGACGGGTAACCCAGAATACATAAAGCCAAAGACAAATCCGGCAAAACCACAGATTTCACTCTGAAGCAACTTTACTTATAAATAAGACCGCACCACAAGTTAACTGAAAAAGTAGAAGAAATTAGTCTATTATCTAAAAGCCCTAAGACTATAAAGGATACATTCTCCTTGTAACAGAGACAAAAGCCTACACACTTAAAAAAAGCTCTCTCCGCAACAGGAACTAACTGCTAGGCATGAGCTTTTACCTGATCAAAGTCATTACATCATGTGCCTTATTTGCCATATTTTTTTTTGCTATCTTTACTCTCCTCTCTGTGTCCCTACAGCCACTGTCCTACCATACTCAATGGAACATCTTTAAGGACTGCTGTGAATGAAACTTTTCAAGCTTTTGAGAGAAGTCTTTCCAATCAAACTGTCAGCTGCTGGAGACAACAATATATACCTGTCAACATCTCTCCTCACACTCCTACCCTTTTCTCCACTAGTGACTTGAAAATCTGTTAAGCTTCCATTTCCGGTAGTAACTGCCTACTCACTTCCTAGGAGGCTCCTCGTCGTCCCTAATTTCATTCTCTTCTTCTTTCACCTCCACCTCGACTTCCACTTTTATTTCTTTCTTCTCTTTCTCTTCTTTCACCTTCCCTGATTTTCTCCGTGGCTTTGGGGTTTCCCTGAAAATACAAACACATTTCAACATTGGTATCCAGCAAAGGACCTTTTCAAGAACACCTGTGACAGAAGGGTAAAGCCTGGAATTATCACTGATTTATTATAAAATTATGCTCCTCAGTATATGAAATGTCGTTTCCAGCCACTATTCGTCATATGGACAGTAACCATACACATATTAAAAGCCAATGAGATGAACCCCAGCCCCAAGCTAACAAAGCCTTAGAATCAAATCTCACTATAGATGTAAAGAAAAACAAAAGTAAAAAAATTCTAAGTATTCAGGCAACTCATGACATCTTAAAACAGGCAGATGTCATAATAATTTGGATTATGAGCAACACAAAGTTCTATAAATAGAAGAGCGTGCTGTAGCAGGGAGCAATAGGATAATGCTAGGTTTGTAAAACAAGTGCAAAATTACTCCTTTAAAAATTAAGTCCATATCCATTAGTTTGGCAACAAGGTGAAATAAAAGCATGCCAAAATGTTTTCCTAACTTAGTTTTCACCAACAAACCCGAGACATGCCTTTCTAAGTGGGGTTTGTAGGTCTCATCTCTTGGATCATCTTTGAACGGTATTTCTTCTTCACTGATCAACATCTCTTCTTCCTCCTCCTCTTCCTCATCACTGCTGGAAAGAAGCCAACAGAGATTAGAAATCCCAGCTGTTATAAATCATATCTGACTGATTTTATTCAGCAATTTACCTAGACGCAGCCAAAGGTTCACAGCATTATCTAGGATCTTCATTCTCTAATAATCTAACTGGACTGCAACCTAGCTGCTTTCCCCCAAAGAATAACAACTGGAACTAAACACACAAAAATCCTAGCCATGCTCTAATTTCATTAAATAAAGGCAAGGCAAAGATGGCTCAGTGACACTAAGAGTTAAAAAACAACTGACTCAAGTATTTCAAGTAGAAAACCTCTGAGTCATGTGATCTGACTGACTGGTCTTCATCCCCTTTACATCCCCAAGGGTTTAAACTATGAAATATTGCAAGGTTTCTTACCTAATGCCACCTGGAGACTGATGCTCTTCTGTAGCATCTAGAAAAGGTATGAAACAGAACTTTTGGTATGAAGGTAGAGATATTTTCTCTCTGCAGCCAAGAGACTCAAACCAAAATACAGTTTAGGGTCATTACACAAATGGAGAATTCTCCATAAACTATCAAAAAGGATCCTTCCTGTAACACCACATGTGACCCTAAAAGTCAGGCTGTTCTGGTAAATGTTCAACATTACACAAAAATCAATAGGCAACTGGTGGTTAAATGATCAGACTCTACTGGCACTGTACCATAATCGAGCTGGTCTGTATTTGGCTCTGACTTGCAGATGAGCTGCAGTGAACCAGTCTTGGACCGAGAGCTGCGGGTGTTCTCTGCTTCGCGATGCCGAGAGACGGACGTGCGGCTGCTGCCGCGCCAGCCCCGACTCGGCCGAGCTGCTGCGGCAGGAGCTTCCTGAGCGAGGGCAGACTCTTCCTCCTCTTTCTCTTCCTTGGGATCTAGAGGAAAACACAAACCATTCTTTTAGAGTTTACAGTTGACCAATAATCATCTCTGTGTATCTCTCCAGATAATATCCACCCCTACCACCCGGGGACAGAATTTTACTGATATAATAGAAGCAAGATGAGGGGAAAATCTGATAAAAACTTATCCTTACTGTAGTAAGTCTAAAGAAACAGCTTTGAAGGTTGGAAAGCAGCAATTTTATATTTATAGTTTACATATATACTAAAAAATGAAATGCTAAGAGAAATATACCTAAGATCTAACCTTTTATTCTCTGTTAGATCTAAGACAGAAGAGAGTGGTCCCCAAAAGATGACCATTCCTACAGAGGCATGAGCCAGAAAGAAACATACGCTCTGGACAATTTAACAACTGGGCAAGGCTGCGAGTGAGAGCAAGTCCACTGCTCTGGGACTAAAACACATCTACTCAATTTTACTTAGTATATTAAAAGTGAGTCTATTTGACCATGGAAGATCCTTTCAATAATCTCAGACTGGAAAAGTCCTTTCTAAGAACAGCACAGGATTTCAGGTCTTAAAACTAATACATCCAACTGTATAAACCAAAAAAGTTTTTGGCATGCCAGATTCCGCTATAAACAAAGTCTAACAGCCTAACAGAAAGACAGCAACTCAATAAAAACGGTTTTCAAACGTGTGAACATAATGTGTGAACAAACAAAAACAATAACAAAGCTCAATCCACTCATAACAAGAGAGACTCCAATGAAACCGACAGTGCCATAGTAGTGTTCCCTTAGAATAGTGGCAACAATCCAAATGTCTGCCAACACACTGTACTGGCAAGGTTGTGGGAAAACAGGAACTCTGGACAGAGATTAACAGTGTGTGCATCAGTAAAACCTTTCTATAATGGACAATTTGGCAATATCTATCAAAATTTTAAGTACATATTCAGTTCAGTCGCTCAGTTGTCTCTGACTCTTTGCAACCCCATGGACTGCAGCATGCCAGGCCTCCCTGTCCATCACCAACTGCCGGAGTCCAGCCAAATCCATGTCCATTGTGTCGGTGATGTCATCCAACCATCTCATCCTCTGTTGGCCCCTTCTCCTCCTGCCCTCAATCTTTCCCAGCATCAGGGTCTTTTCACATGAGTCAGCTCTTCACATCAGGTGGCCAAAGTATTGGAGTTTCAGCTTCAACATCAGTCCCTTCAATGAACACGCAGCACTAATCTTTAGGATGGACTGGTTGGATCTCCTTGCGGTCCACGGGACTCTCAAGAGTCTTCTCCAACACCACGGTTTAAAAGCATCAGTTCTTTGCCGCTCAACTTTCTTTATAGTCCAACTCTCACATCCATACATGACTACTGGATAAACCACAGCCTTGACTAGACGGACCTTTGTTGACAAAGTAATCTCTCTGCTTTTTAATATGCTAAGTTGGTCATTACTTTGCTTCTAAGGAGTCTTTTCATTTCATGGCTGCAATCACCATCTACAGTGATTTTGGAGCCCAGAAAAAGTCAGCCACTGTTTCCCCATCTATTTGCCATGAAGTAATGGGACTGGATGCCATTATCTTAGTCTTCTGAATGTTGAGCTTTAAGCCAACTTTTTCACTCTCTTCTTTCACTTTGATCAAGAGGCTCTTTAGTTGTTCTTCACTTTCTGCCATAAGAGTGGTGTCATCTCCATATCTGAGGTTACTGATATTTCTCCCGGCAATCTTGATTCCAGCTTGTGCTTCCTCCAGCCCAGCGTTTCTCATGATGTACTCTGCATATAAGTTAAATAAGCAGGGTGACAATATACAGCCTTGACATACTCCTTTTCCTATTTGGAACCAATCTGTTGTTCCATGTCCAGTTCTAACCATTGCTTCCTGACCTGTATACAGGTTTCTCAAGAGGCAGGTCAGGTGGTCTGGTATTCCCATCTCTTTCAGAATTTTCCAGTTTATTATGATCCACACGGTCAAAGGCTTTGGCATAGTCTTTTTCACCTTAAATTCAGCTACTAGGAATTTATCCTACAAAACTAAGATCACACTTATAAAACCCACATCCATAAAATGTTATATATGTGTGTATACACATAGTGTAAGTCTACCTATCTACATATCAATCTATATATATCACAACACTTCTGTACAGATTATAAGAAACATAAATACTGGCCCCACTTCAAAGTATCTACCCTCTGAAAGAAACTGGCACACAGAGGTTCACTATGGCCCATGTTTAAAATACTTTAAAAATGGAAACGACGTAACTTTCCATATTTAGGGGAAAGTGTTTATTTAAAAAGATAGGAGAAATTAGCTTCCTTTACTGCAGAACAAGGTGATGACTGGGAGTTGTTCTGGTTTTAACTACACTGGTTTGAAAGTTTTAATGAGACCACATCAAAGTAATGAAATAAAATTCATTTGAAACGCAGAGATGAATAGCAGTGGGAACTTCAACTTGTTCAAGATCACAAAATTATCTAAGTAGATCTCAAATTAAAAATCCTGTCTTGGGCTAGTAATCAAGGACTTTTACCTCTAGGTGACCATTGCTTTTAAGAAAACTTCTTCAAAGGGAGAAACTCAACACCCTTTATAAAGTACTGCAACATTAAATAATAAAGGGAAAATTATTTCTTTTATTCAACCTAGCTACACTAATGTGGACTTGAAACCTATTCCATAACCTCCTATACTCAATAAAGCTCTTCTCTACTTCATGATTAAAGAATGTGCCCACATCTTCTCATATCGGTGATATTATCCACGGGACAAACGCTGGCAATTTGATGAGAACTGCTTATCCTTACAAATAAAGCACAGCAGCCTGTTTTATTGAGTAACCCACACATCACCTAAAACTCTATATAGTTTTTTTAAAAAAACATGGTCAGAGAGTGACAATAGCAAAAGTGTCCCCATCAGGAATGCAGACACACCACCTGCCAGAATCAGCTCTGTAAGAACTCTGTGATACAGTCACAGGTCTACAGCAGCCAAGCAAAGCCCCAAGTAAGAAACAAGTCACACAAGCCATGTGAGGAAATCTCTGTCAGACCATGAGCTGAGCACAGGCTTAAGGAAACAGCTTTAAGACAGACCACATAGGACAAAGAACATGATTTTTCAAAATATGCGCAAACAGCTAAAGGAAATCTCAAAAAAAGATAGCAATTATATAAAAGGAATCAAATTCTGGAGCTAAAAAAGTGTAATATCTGAAATGAAAAGTTCATTAGAAGATTTCATTCAACAGCAGGCTTTAGAAAGGAGACATATCAGCAAACTCAGATAGGTCAACTGTGAGCATTCACTCTGATGAACAAAGAGATGAAGAAAAAGCAACAGAGACTAAGAGCTCAGTGGGGACCATAAAACACATCACCATGCAAAGGCCCAAAGGAGAGCACAGACCAGAGCGGAAAGAGCCTGTTCAGTTCAGTCGCTCGTCATGTCCTACTACTTGTGACCCAATGGACCACAGCACGCCAGGCCTCCCTGTCCATCACCGGAGTTTACTCAAACACATCCATGGAATCAGTGATGCCATCCAACCGTCTCATCCTCTGTCGTCCTCTTCTCCTCCTGCCTTCAATCTTTCCCAGCATCAGGGTCTTTTCCGATGAGTTAGTTCTTCGCATCAGGTGGCCAAAGTACTGCAGCTTCAGCTCCAACATCAGTCCTTCCAATGAATATTCAGCACTGATTTCCCAGGATTGACTGGTTTGATCTCCTTGCAGTCCAAGGGGCTCTCAAGAGTCTTCTCCAACATCACAGTTCCAAAGCATCAATTCTTCAGCACTCAGCTTTCTTTATGGTCCAACGATCACATCCTACATGCCTACTGGAAAAACCATAGCTTTTACTGGAAAAACCATAGCTTTGACTAAATGAACCTTTGCTGACAAAGTAATGTTTCTGCTTTTTAATATGCTGTCTAGGTTTGTCACAGATTTTCTTCCAAGGAGCAAGTGTCTTTTAATCTCACGGCTGCATTCACCATCTGCAGTGATTTTGGAGCCCCAAAAAATAAAGTCTGACACTGTTTCCATTGCTTCCCCATCTATTAACCATGAACTGCTGGGACCAGATGCCATGGTCTTAGATTTTTAAACACTAAGTTTTAAGCCAGCCTTTTCACTCTCCTTTCACTTTCACCAAGAGACTCTTCAGTTCCTCTTCCCTTTCTGCCTTAAGCGCAGTGTCATCTGCATATCTGAGTTTACTGATATTTCCTGATGATCTTGATTTCCTACAATCTTGACTCCAGCTTGTGCTTCATCCAGCCCAGCGTTTCTCATGATGTACTCTGCAGAGAAGTTAAATAAGCAGGGTGACAATATACAGCCCTGAAGTACTCCTTTCCCTATTTGGAACCAGTCCATTGTTCCATGTCCAGTTCTAACTGTTGTTTCTTGACTTGCATACAGATTTCTCAGGAAGTAGGTCAGGTGGTCTGGTATTCCCATCTCTTTCCACAGTTTGGAGAAGGAAATGGCAACCCACTCCAGTATTCTTGCCTGGAAAAGTCCATGGACAGAGGAGCCTGGCAGGCTGCCGTCCGTGGGGTTACATGACTGGGCATGTGTGCACGAGGGTGGAGGAAGATGGGTTGGTAGCAATAAAGTGGTAGAACTAAAAAAAAAAAGAATTTTCCACAGTTTGTTGTGGCCCACACAGTCAGAGGCTTTGGCCTAGTCAATAAAACAGATGTTTTTCTGGAAGTCTCTTGCTTTTTCTATGATCCAACGTATGCAATCTGATCTGTTTCCTCTGCCTTTTCTAAATCCAGCTTGAGCATCTGGAAGTTCTCGGTTCACATACTGCTGAAGCCTCGCTCGGAGAATTTTGAGCATTACTTTGCTTATGTGTGAGATGAGTGCAATTGTGCAGTAGTTTGAACATTCTTTGGCATTGCACTGGAAAGGAAACTGACCTCTTCCCGTCCTGTGGCCACTGGTGAGTTTTCCAACTTTGCTGGCATATTGAGTGCAACACTTTAACAGCGTCATCTTCTAGGATTTTAAATAACTCAGCTGGAATACCATCACCTCCACTAGCTTTGTTCACAGTGATGCCTGCTTGATTTTGCATTCCAGGATGCCTGGCTCTAGGTGAGTAATCACACCATCATGGTTGTCTGGGTCATTAAGATCTTTTTTGTATCATTTTTCTGTGTATTCTTGCCACCTCTTCTTAATATCTTCTGCTTCTTTAGGTCCATACCGTTTTTGTACTTTATTGAGCCCAGCTTTGCATGAAATGTTCCCTTGGTAACTCCAATTTTATTGAAGAGATCTCTAGTGTTTCCCATTCTATTGTTTCCCTCTATTCTTTGCATTGGTCACTTAGGAAGGCTTTCTTATCTCTCCTTGGTATTCTTTGGAACTCTGCATTCAGATGGGTATATCTTTCCTTTTCTCCTTTGCCTTTTGTTTCTCTTTTTTTCCTCAGCTATTTGTAAGGTCTCCTCAGACAGCCTTTTTTGGATTTCTTTTTCTTGGGGATGGTCTTGATCACCACCTCTTGTAATTTCACAAACCTCCATCCACAGTTCTTTAGGCACTCTGTCTATCAGATCTAATCCCTTGAATCTTATTTCTCACTTCCACTGTATAACTGTAAAGGATTTGATTTAGGTCATACCTGAATGGTCTAGTGGTTTTCCCTACTTTCTTTAAGTCTGAATTTGGCAACAAGGAGTTCAAGATCTGAGCCACAGTCAGCTCCCGCTCTTGTTTTTGCTGACTGTATAGAGCTTCTCCATCTTTAGCTGCAAAGAATATAATCAATCTGATTTCAGTGTTGACCATCTGGCGATGTCCATGTGTAGAGTCTTCTCTTGTGTTGTTGCAAGAGGGTGCTTGCTATGACCAGGGCATTTTCTTGGCAAAACTTTCAGTCTTTGCCCTGCTTCATTTTATAGTCCATTGCCAAACTTGCCTGTTACTCCAGGATCTCTTGACTTCCTACTTTTGCATTCCAGTCCCCTATAACGAAAAGGACATCTTTTTGGGTGTTCGTTCTAGAAGGTCTTGTAGGTCATCACAGACCCATTCAACCTCAGCTTCTTCTGCATTACTGGTCAGACCATAGACTTGGATTACTGTGACATTGAATGGTTTGCCATGGAAACGAACAGAGATCATTGTTGTTTTTGAGATTGCAACCAAATACTGCATTTCAGACTCTTTCGTTGTCTATGATGGCTACTCTAGTTCTTCAAAGGTATTCTTGCCCACAGTAGTAGATATAATGGTCATCTAAGTTAAATTCGCCCGTTTCAGTCCATTTAAGTGCACTGATTCCTGAAATGTCGATGCTCACTCTTGCCATCTCCTGTTGACCACTTCCAATTTACCTTGATTCATGGACCTCACATTCCAGGTTCCTATGCAAAACCATTCTTTACAGCATCAGACTTGACTTCCATCACCAGTCAAATCTACAACTAGGCATTGTTTTCCCTTTGGCTCCATCTCTTCATTCTTTCTGGAGTTATTTCTCTAGTCTTCTCCAGTAACATATTGGGCACCTACCAACCAGGGCAGTCCATTTTTCAGTGTCATATTTTTTTTCCCTTTTCATACTGTTCATGGGGTTCTCAAGGTAAGAATGCTGAAGCGATTTGCCATTCCCTTCACCAGCGGACCATGTTTTGTCAGAACTCTCCACCATGACCCGTCCGTCTTAGGTGGCCCTACATGGCATGGCTCATAGTTTCATTGAGTTAGACTGATCCACATGATGAGTTTGGATAGTTTTTTGTAACTGTAGCAGAAAGAATGCTTGGAGAAATAAAGGACAAAACACCCCCAAGTCTAAAAAAAGACACAAATTCATGCAAACAAGAAGCTTTATGATCCTACTTCCAAACAATCTTACATTCACAGGTTCTCAACATCTTTTGGGAGGAAACAATCCAATCAACAGAAAATGGCTCTGCAAGTATCAGACAAAATAGACTTCAAGTCAAAAACTGCTTTAAGAACACAAGGTTAGACACTGTATACTAATAAAAGTCAATCAAAACAATGTAAGAATTATAAATCTACACATACCTAACACATGAAGTAAAAATGACAGATTTGAAGGGGAAAACATATATTACTAAAATAAGAAACTTCAATATCTTACTTTCAGTAATGGGTAAAATGACTACTCAGAAATTCAAATAGGAAATAGAGGACCTGCACAACAGTATTTAAAATAATGAAAACAGCGGGGCGGGGGGGAACTAACAGATACAAAAACAATAGAACATACAATTTTCTCAAGTACACACAGAAGATTATCCAGAAAAGACCACATATTAGGCCACTCAAGATATATAAAAAGATTGAGTGAATTCCCTGGTGGTCAGTGGTTACAACCCCAAACTTCCATTGCCGGAGGCATGGGTTCAAACCCTTGTCTGGGAACTAAGATCTGACATGCCGCCCATAGAGGTAAACAACACCCGCCTCCCAACAAATTCCACAACATATCATAAATCATGGACTGCAGCAAAAGCAGTAGTCAGAGTGACATAAATGGCTAAATTAAAAGACAAACAAATAAAAAACATATGTCTAATCAATAACCTAACTTTACACCAGGTCAGGAAGCAAGTTAGAACTGGACATGGAACAACAGACTGGTTCCAAATGGGAAAAGGAGTACGTCAAGGCTGGATATCGTCACCCTGCTTATTTAACTTATATGCAGGGTACATCATGTGAAATGCTGGGCTGGATAAAGCACAAGCTGGAATCAAGACTGCCGGGAGAAATGTCAATAACCTCAGACAGGCAGATGATACCACTGTCATGGCAGTGAAGAACTACTATAGAGCCTCTTGATGAAAGTGAAAGAAGAGAATGAAAAAGTTGGCTTAAAGCTCAACATTCAGAAAACCAAGATCATGGCATCTGGTCCCATCACTTCATGGCAAATAAATGGGGAAAGAGTGGCTCACTTAAATTTTTTTGGGCTCCAAAATCACTGTAGATGGTGATTGCAGCCATGAAATGAAAAGATGCTTACTCCTCGGAAGCAAAGTAATGACCAACCTAGACAACATATTAAAAAGGAAAGATGTTACTTTGCCAACAAAGGTCTGTCTAGTCAAAGCTATGGTTTTTCCAGTAGTCATGTATGGATGTAAGAACTGGACTATAAAGAAAGCTGAGCGCAGAAGAATTGATGCTTTTGAACTGTGGTGTTGGAGAAGACTCTTGAGAGTCCCTTGGACTGCAAGAAGATCCAACCAGTCCATCCTGAAGGAGATCAGTCCTGGGTGTTCACTGGAAGGACCGATGCTGAAGCTGAAACTCCAATACTTTGGCCACCTGATGAGAAAAGCTGACTCATGTGAAAAGACCCTGATGCTGGGAAAGATTGAGGGCAGGAGGAGAAGGAGAAGACAGAGGATGAGATGGGTGGATGGCATTACAGACACAATGGACATGAGTTTGGGTAAACTCTGGGAGTTGGTGATGGACAGGGAGGCCTGGCATGCTGCAGTCCGTGGGGTCGCAAAGAGTTGGACACGACTGAGCAACTGAACTGAACTTTACACCTTAAAGAAACAAGGGGCGGGGGAAGCAAACCAAACCCAAAACAGGAATAAAAAGTGGAGATAAATAAGAAAACAGTAGCACAACAGAGAGAAGATGAAATCAAGTTAGTTCTTTGAAAAGATCAATAAAATTGACAAGCCTCTAGCTAGACTGAGGGGAGAAAAGGAGGCTCGAACTTCCAAAAATCTGCACACACTTAATAACAAGTGAAGACACTGAGTTGGTAATCAGAAACCTCCCAATGAAAAAGAAAAAAGCCTAAAAGGAACCTCCCAACTTCCCAACTCATTCCATAAGGACAGCATAACTATGATATCAAAGCTAGACAAAGATACCGCAAGAAAAGGACAGACCCGTGTCCCTGCAAACCAAATCCAGGAGCACATGCAGACTGTGCAGCACGTGTGAACTCTGACCAGGCGAGCCCAGGACCAGGGGGTGGCTTCACACACACCAAACAACCCCAACTGACGTAGTTTAAAAGCATCTGACAACACCAACAACCTTTCAAGGTAAGAACACACAATAGGACGTCCTTGGCCTGGTAAAGGACATCAAAGCCCCAGAGCTAAGATACTTACTGGCAAAAACTCCTTCCCTACAATCAGAAACAAAGTAGCGATGCCCTTTTCCTTCTCTTCTATTTAACACTGTACTAGAAGTTCTAGCCAGAGTTAGGTAAGAGAGAAAAAAGGCACACAAACAGGAGACAGTAAAGCTCAATCTATCTGCAAATGAAGTGACCTTATTTCTAAAGAATCTGCAAAAAAAAAGAAAAACTATTAAAGGTAACAAAAATTTAGCAGAGTTGCAGAATACAAGATCAACAGGCAAAAATTTATTGTTTAAATTATACCAGGAAAGAGCAATCCAAAAAGGAGAATTAAGAAAATGATTCCATTCCACTTACAACTCAATCAAGAGAAAAAACATACTTAAATACTGCTAAAATGACAATCCTCCCCACAAAGATCTACAGATTAAATAGAATCCCTGTCAAAAATTTCAGCTTCTTTTTTGTAGAAATTGACAATGTGATCCTAAAATTCATATGAAAATGCAAGCAGCCTAGTTTAACCAAAACAATCTCAAAAGTGAATTTGGAGTACTCTGTCCAATCTCAAAACTTACGACAAAGCTGTAGTGATCAATCCGTACTACAGCGAGGGACTGGCAAAAGGGGGGACACCCACACAACCAGCTCTGCCGACGGTCCAGACATAAACCTCTCTGTGTGCGTGCTGTCGTGTCTGACCGTGACCACGTGGACCGTTGCCCGCGAGGCTCCTCTGTCCACGGGACTGTCCCAGCAAGAACACCCGAGTGGGATGCTTTATTTCCTCCAGGGGATCTTCCTAGCCCAGGGATGGAACCTGCATCTGATGTGGCTCCCGCACTTCGGGGGATACTTTACCACCGAACCACTGGGCAAGCCCCCAGAGCCCAAACACCTATGGTCAAATACTCTGACAAGGTTGCCAAGACCGTTTGTGGGGAAAGAACAGCTTCTTCTACAAACGGATACACACACAGCGAATGAAGCCGGACCCTTACCTTATACCATACACAAGGATTAACTCAAAATGGATCAGAGACCTAAATGTGAAGAGCGAGCACTAAATAACTCTTAGAAGTGAAGAAAGTCCATAGAATGGAAAAAAATATTTGCAAGTCACATATCTTATAGGAGTCTAATATCCAAAATATAAAAAACCTCAACAAAAGACAAACCATCCAACTAAAAAATGGGCAAAGGGCTCGAACAGATATTTATCCAAAAAGAAACGCTCAAAAATGACACAAAAAGATGCTCACTGTAAGTCAGTGAAATGTAAATCAAAACCACAATGAGACTACTACTTCACACACACTACAGTGCCTACAATCATAGGAATTTTTAAAATGGGAAATAACAAGTATCAGAATGTGGAGAAACTGGAACTCTTTGTATACTGCTGGTGGGAGCGTAAAATGACGCAGCCACTGTGGAAAATATTTCACAGTTCCTCAAAAAAAATAAACATAGAATTACCACTGGTTGTTGTTCAGTCGCTAAGTCATGTCCAACTTTTTGCGACCCCCAAGAACTGCAGCACGCCAGGCTTCCCCGTCCTTCATTATCTCCCTAAGATTGCTCAAATTCATGATCACTGATTGAGTCAGTGATGCCATCCAACCATCTCATCCTCTGTCGCTCCCTTCTCCTCTTGCCCTCACAGTCTTTCCCAGCACCAGGGTCTTTTCTAACGAGTCAGTTTTCACATCAGGTAGCCAAAGTACCTGTCAACTCCACTCCTACATATATACCCTCAAAGTTGAAAACAGGTATTCAAATACTTGTACATGGATGTCTGCAACAGGACAATCCACAAATGTGCAAACAACGAAGACATCTATCAAACACCGAATGGAAAAACAAAATGCACTATTACTCCTAAGGAGGAGTCAAGGACCTTTGGGATTGACAGATACACACTGTTATATTTAAAATAACTAGCTAACAAGGGCCTACTGCACAGTACAGGAACTCTGGTCGGTGCTCTGTAACAACCCAACCGGGAATGAGGAGGACACCTGTGTATGTGTAACTCAGTCACTTGCTGTATACCTGAGATAAACACAGTGCTGTTAAACTACACGAACTACACTCCTCTACAAAAGTAACTGAGTCAGCGTTTGCTAGAGGCTGGGTGGGAAAGGACCCCCTGTAATGGGCACAGGGCCTCTGCAGATGGAGGTGACGGGAGCACAACACTGCCAACGTCCTGAACGGCACTCAGGTCTCTGTTTCATGCTGGCTAACTCTGTTCCACCAGTCAGACACCAGGCAGCCACTGCCGGTGCAGTGAACACCACACGGTGGGATGAGAAGAACGGACAAACCAGGAGTGGGTGAAGCTACGAACTGAGACAGAAAGATACTGGTAGCACTGGCAGGCATGCTTCTCCCAATTCTTCCAGGTACCAAAAGATGAAACATAAAGTGAATTTTCTCAATCTGAGAGCAGCCGACAATCCTTTTAAAACAATCTAACATCAAATCCAAAAGGTGACAGCCATTTCATCAGGAATAAAACTCTTGAAGTTTTAAGTTTTATCCTAATATGATCTGGTCCTCCTTCAGACTGGCTCCTCACTTTTCTAACAGGCTGACAGAAATTAAACAACTTATCCAAGATTACAGAGTTAACACTGATATGGTGAACAGGGAATGGCTGGCAAACAGGCTGGAGCTAGAGCGAAAGTCTTCTTATCTCTAATTAAATATTTACAATTTTTGGAGGAAAACTAACAAACTTTAAATACTTGTTAGGTGCCTAATATTTTCTCCATTTTTCTAAACTTAGTCCTCAAAATCTTGCCAAATAATATTTTTTTTTAATAGTTGAGGAAAACAAATAACTGACTTTCACAAGCTCACATATTAAATGGTGGGGCTAAGATTGGAACCCAGGTATATCTAAGTCCAAAGTCTATATTCATTCCACTATACCACACCTAATCATATAAAAAAGAAATGGGAAAGTGCCAGTCCAAGAGCTTAATTCAGATTTGAGAGTTAGTTTCCACCAAGTCTCAGGTTCAAGTGCCAAAAGAGCGGGTCATTTATGTAAGATATTGACCTAAAAGACCACAAGAAGAATTATTTCAAGAAAGTGAATTCTTAATCTAAAACTGCAGCGAACATTCATAGCATCATTATTCACAGTAGCTATTTAAAAAGTAGATCAAGTGATGAACAATCTGTTCAGATCAAATGGAGTATTTTCACACAAAGGAATGAAAATATTTACACATGCTACAACATGGAGTAACCTAAAAAATTTTGTGCTAAGTGAAAGAAGCCAGACTCAAAACGGAAAACCTCACATATTTTAAGTACAAGTCTGTATACAACATGTCAGAAGAGACATATCTACACAGACAGAATTATACACTTAAAAATGTGTGTATTTTAAACTATCAATATGTAAACTGTGCCTCAATAAAACTGCGTTAATAAAATAGGCATTGCAGCATTGAGTCATAAAGGCCAGTAACTCAAACTACCCAAACGCCCACTAGCAGTAAGATGGATACACTGTGGTATACTCTCACAACAGAACACTAGCAATGAAAATAAACACTCTGTAATACATGCAACCCAGAGGAATGTCACATAATGGGGAGCAAGAGGCCCTACACAGAGTACATAACGAATTACTCCACTTACATAAAATTCAAAAACTGGCAACACTAATTTGTGCTGTGCAGAGTAACAACAGTGGTTACATTTAGGGATGGTTGATCCTGTTCTGTTTCTTGAGCTGGGTAATGTCCACATGACTGGACTTGCCTGTGGGTATACACGATGCTGCACACTTCCGTTAAGTGTACTTCTGTGTATGTACGGCGTATGTACAGTGTATGTGCGGTGTGTGCGGTGTATGTGCAGTGTATGTATGGTGTGTGTGCGGTGTATGTATGGTGTATGTGCGGTGTATGTACGGTGTATGTGTGGTTTATGTAAGGTTTATGTGCAGTGTATGTACGGTGTATGTGCGGTGTATGTGTGGTGTATGTATGGTGTACCTTAATAATTTCTTAAAAAAAGAGAAAAAAAAGAAAATCACCTGTAATCTACCCCAGCCCCGGGGGGTGGGGGGAGAACCTGAGAAATACCACATGTCCTTCAATCAAGTAATAGTTAAATAAACACAGAACACCTATGTGCAGTACTTCATGGCTGGAAGCCCGTGAAGTAACTCATCTCTTCCTCTTTCCTTAGAGAATCAATCCCACTGTTAAAAACATGTTGGGATTTCAGTGTAAACTGATGGTTTTCACAGTGTAGTTTGCAAACTCCTATGGGTCCCCAATACTTTTTCAAGAAGTTTTCAACGTCAAAATTGGTCACAAAAAAATCTGTTGGGCTTTTGATTTTGATTATACTGCACTTATAGATCACTATGGGGAGAAATAAAATCTTTACAGTGAGTCTTCAAACTCATGAACAAGGCACACTGCTCTTTCCTTAGGTTTTTATTAATAACTTCATTCAGCAGAGTTTCACACTTTTCAGTGTATACATCACATCTTTTGTCACATTTATCCCTAAGTAATTCATACTTCTGGTTCTATTGTAAACAATATTTTTACACAAATACAACTGATTTTGTATGCTCATCCTGTATTCTGTGGGATGACTTCAAGAGGCCTTGCAGCTTTTGGACCACTGTCCTGAGACCACATGACATGAAGATGTCTGAACTGAGACCACTGATGAGAACGGCCAACTGAGAAATAACAAAGCATTGCATTTTAACCCGCTAAGCTCTTGGACGGTTTGTTATACAACATGTAACTGACAGAAAAGTTTACAGAGAGAGTCACAGTAAAGAAAATGGGTTTAGAAATTCTCAAAGATTTAAAGTTACAAACAGAATCAGTCAATAAGAAGGTAGGATATAAGTTGGGAGTCTAGGATCAAACAAGTAAGCCACATTAAAGTAAGTATGTAAGCAAAAGACAAAACCTCAGTAATTCTCAGTAGGGAATTAACTGTACTAAAGCTAAAGGGAGTATTTGCCTGGGTGTATTAAGTTAGATCAACCTAGTTAGTTTTAATTCAGAGGAGCTTGATCCTTCTTGGGACTTAAGATCAGGGGTCATTAACTCAGAGCTAATTTCTCTGTGTCAGAGGATCTTGCCCACCCATAATCTCCGCATAAGGATAACACTGTGTCTGCGTGTCGAGACGAGAATCTCTCAGGGGCTTTCTACTCTTATCTGCTAGTGTAGGTTTGCCCACTCAGGACCTCAGGCCTCCAGCGTGTTCTCTTGCAACTCTCACTGGTTCTGGAGGAAAAGGGGTCTCAATATAAAATAGTTATTATATTTAACAAGATAAACTTATAACTGTGTCAACATAGTTCTGATATGTTGAATCATAATAAGCAAATTATTATAAACCTATCTTCTTCATATGTAAGGGACAGAAAGACTCATTGACCTGATTGATAAAAACATCCCATAATCGAAAGGAACTGATAATAAAGGCTTTGTACTCCCATGTCACAATCCACACTGATCATAAAAGAGGTACGTCTGTACGTCTAGGAAACTAGAACAGAAAGGAAGACACGTGGGAGGTCTGGATACTTGAAGTAGAAAAACCGTCTGAAGGCTATGGGGCATCCCTAACAAGGAACAAGCTGTTGAGCAGATCTCTCTTACCCTGAGGTTCCTGTCGCCTTAAGATAAAGGGCCAGGAAGGAGACAGGAGAGATACAGTGACTGTCCAGTGCGCTGTCAGCCCTGAGACAGAAGCACCACGACAGTCAGAGCCTGGGTCTCAGAAACCTGACCACACCACTCTGCGGGTTTCTATAATTAGCTCTCCTTTGTTTTCCATAAATAATTAGTAAAGTCCGTCTTGAAATATTAATATTAGCTGATCTCAACATATTTAAAGAAGTCAGGGAAAGCAAGTCCTTTGCTTTTTTAAAAAACAAAAACAAAACTAGTATTTAAGCCAACTTTACAAGAGTATCATTGTGAAGACAATGTTTTTTTGTACATCCTTTGTGCAGAAACTAAAATGGTAAAAATTAAGAATTTAGATACCATCACAGGAAAACAGAAATGCTCTGATGAAAACAATCTAAATAAATCCCTAGATCTGATTAACTCATTTGGTGATTCTGTCTAGACAATCTTTTCTAAACATCACTACAACAGGAAGAGTAACTAAAAACAGCAAAATTATATTAAATAAAGGATGAAGCCCACACTTTAATACAATCAAATTTTTAAACAACCAGGATTCCAAACTGTTTCCTCTAAGCTCTAATTTCATGAGATATTAAGGGAAAAAAAAAGGAGGGGCTATCTTACATGCAACCACTATGTATTTTGGTATCTACATGGCATACTACCCAGAAACAAAGTCTGTGAAATTAAAATTAGCAGAAAAAGCAACACTGGGATTATTAATAACTACACTGAAGCAAATCATTCCTTTACCTTCACTGTGTTACACGGTTAGAATGTCTTCATCCCCACACTTATTTACCACACAACCTAGTATCTATGATGGTGCTGGACACACAGTGAATGCTCAACAATCTCTTGCTGAATGAACTATTTGCGAAGCAATTTTCTACTGTGTTCTATACACATCCATCAGGCTTAAATAAACACAGTAGCCACAGGGACCTAATGCGCTTCTTCACTATTATTTCAGCTTGAAAAATGACAATGGCACTTTGCAATTTAATAATTTAAAAACAATAGCCAGTTCCTTTTTGGTGTGCAGTATCATTTATTCACACATGTCCAGAGTTCTCACCTTTAATTGAAGGAGAGCACTTAATTTCCAAGTTGTTTGGCGTTAAGAGTAAAAATAATCCTGAAAACATCTTTTTAATACTAATGAAACAAAGAGATATCTTTAGAAAATCATCTCTATTTCCATATTCAGTGATCCAGTTGTAGAACTATAAGATATACTTACATACCTATATATGCACTTCAGAGTTGAACAACTACCATAGTAACTAAACTTACAGACTGAGATGGGAGTAAGAGAGGATTTCTTTGAAATTTTATATGCTTAACAACAGTTACTTTTTCCTCAGTCTTTAGTAGATTCAGTTTACTAGATTATTTGCAATAAAAGGCAGAAATTATCCCATCCAAGTACTAACCAGGCAATAAAAGGCAGAACTTGAACTCAAACCCTGAGCTCTAACACCAGATGCAGAGCATTTAACTAGTGGATGAAAGTGGGACTTACAAGACTGACTGGCCCATAATGCAGGTGTTTTTCTTTTTTAAATTTTCGCACAGCTGATTTACAATGGTGCATTAGTCTCAGGCGTACAGCAAAGGGGCTCACTTTATACACGTACCACCACCACACGTTCTCAGAGTCTTTTCCATCATAACTAGATACTGTCTATACTTCCCTGTGCTATACAATAGGTCTTTGTTGGTTATCTATTTTATATATAGTAGTGTGTATCTGTTAATCCCAAACTCCTTATTCCCCCCTCCTTTCCCTTTTAGTAACCATAAATTTAAGTTTCATTTGTATCTTTTTCTTCAGATTCCACATACAAGCGATTATGTGTTATTTATATTTGTCTGACTTACTTTACTTAACATGATAATTCTAGATCTAGTCACGTTGCTGCAAATGTCATTATTTCATATGCTTTTGTGGCTGAGTTAATACTTCAGTGTGTGTGTGTGCGCCCATACAATGGAAAATACACATATATACACACACAATACATCTTCTGCATCCACTCACCTGTGGAGGACACTCAGGTTGCTTTCATCTCTTGGCAAATGTAAACAGTGCTGCGTGACACTGGGGCATGTGTATCTTTCTGAATTAACGTTTCCATCTTTTTCTGATAATACACCCAGGAGAGCGAGTGCTGGATCATGACAGCTGTATTTTTAGCTTTTTAACAAACATCCATACTGCCCTCCACAGTGGCTGCACTAAGTCACTCTCACACCAATGGTGTGGAAGGGCCCCCTTTCCTCCATACCCTCCCCAGCACTTACTATTGTAGACTTTCAGATGACGGGTGATTCTGACCAGTATGAGGCAGTACCTCATTATAGTTTTATTTCCATTTCCTAAATAGTTAACACTGATGAACATCTTTTCATGTGCCCGTTAGCCATCTGTATGTCTTTTTCAGATAAACGTCTGTTTAGGTCTTCTGCCCATTTTTTGATTGTGTTGTTTTTTGATATTGAGCTGCATGAGCAGTTTGTATTATTTTGGAAATTAAACCCTTGTCAGTTGCAGTGTTTGCAAATATTTTCTCCCAGTCCACACTGCTATCATTTACGTAAGAGGATGTTTTTTGCCTACCTTCTCTGAGTTTTATGGTGTCTTACCTGATATTTACATTTTAAGCCAATTTGAGCTTATTTTTAAGTATGCTGTGAGGAAGTGTTCTAACTTCACTGATATACATGCAGCTATCCAGCTTTCCCACCCCACTTGCTGCAGAGACTGTCTTTTCCTCACTGTATATTCCTGCCTCTCTGTTGGAAGATTAATTGACCACAGGTGTATGTGTTTACTTCTGGGCTCTCTATTCTGTTCTATTGATTCATGTCTGTTTTTGTGCCAATACCACTGTTTTGACTGTAGCTTTGTAGTATAGTCTAAAGTATGGGAGGGTTATGCTTCCAGCTTTGTTCTTTTCTCTCAGAATTGGTCTGGTAATTCTGAATCTTTTGTGGTTCCGTATTTATTTCTTTGAATCACTTTCAATTTCCTTTATCAATGTTTTACAGTTTTCCAGATTTAAGTCTTTTACCTCCTCAGTCAGGTTTTTTCCTGGGTATTTTATGTTATCTTTTGGAGGCAATTTTAAGAGGGCTTTTTTTTTTTTTAACTTTCTCTTCCTGATATTTCAATGTTAACACAAAGAAATCTGTTAGTATAACAGGTTTCTGTATGTTACTCTTGCATCCTACTACCTTGCTCAATTTGTTCATCAACTCTAATAGTTGTTGTGCAGAGTTTATTTGCAATAAAAGACAGAAATTGAATTCAAACTCTGAGCTCTAACTCTAAATCCAGGGCATTTAACTAGTGGATTAAAGTGGTACTGACTGAGATTGAATTACCCATATGCAGTTTTAATCTCTCCTCAATGCAAAACTTTACATAACATGCCAACTTCTGATTTAAGAAATCAACACCAAAGATCAATTAAAAAGTCATCTACAAGAGAGTTCTAAATTTCCACCACATTCTGTGAGTTCACTGCAAGGCAACCCAAAATAATTTCTTTAGACACAGTCTTTAGACACAGGAGATAATCCTAGCTCTGATAGATGCAGGTTGTGGTTTTTGTCTTAATAGAAATTGCTCTGGTACTTGTTACCTGTCACAACATTCCCCCCACATCCTAAAATTTCCAAAATGATCTCTAAATAAGGAACACACGAGCTTCCATTCTTGGCAGACATATTCTAATTTCCAAGTATCAACAGCAACAAAACCCAAAACTTCTAAACAAAACAGTCATGCAAAGCTTTCTACACAAAAACCTGCCTAGTACGAAATACTTCTGCCTGGTATACTATGAAATGAAATATTAGCAGATTCTAAAATTCAGAGGAAAAAAAACAACCTGGTCACTGATACCTAATTACTCACAGAGTAATCAAGTTACCAGTTCTTAACCATACTATCATTCTTCTAAATGGCATAAATTCAGGTTTTACACTTGGCCTATACATGCATATTGCAAAGCATTCTTTAAAAGAGAAAAGTCCACACTGAGGATAACATATATTCATATTACATATATACATAATAAATTAACCAATTAATACTTTAGAACTGGACCAAGATTAGACAAAGTAAATGAAATATGCTTAAATGTATCTTTGTTTTAATTTTAAGAAGGATGTATTTGAATGCAGTATCAAGGAACAGAGTCAATAACTAGGAAAAAAATTTTAATAAATGAGCAACTGACTCAACATGGTATGAGCAATTTTAATAATCCAATCTGCAAAGCCAGAACAGTCTTTTAAAAAAGAAAACAACTGAACATTAGCTTCCCTTCATAATCCAGATAAGAATACTTTTTAACACATACATCTGGCTTGCTATTTGAAATAACCTAATGAGCCCATTTAATTATTCATCAGGCTGCAGTCTTAGAACGCTTTTCCTTCTGCATTCTTCAAAGTGCGCTTATGACTCTCCACAAGCACCAAGATTTCTGTCTACACTGCGCTCTGTGTGCCGTGTGTCATTCCTCTCTACTGAGAAACCAAGTAACTAAAAATGACAGTAAAGTGACACCAAATAATCTGATTTCCCTTATTAGGTTTTTAAATAACACTAAAATGTTTCACTTGCCCAAACCTGCCACTACTTACCTATCTATCCCAACAATTCATTACTAAATAAGTCACTTTTAAACAGGAGCAATTTGAATGATCAGGTTGAAGCTCATTCTATCTTCTATCAGATTATAAAGTAGTCACGTAAGGTTTATGAGTGCTAAGAAGGACCCATCTTACCTTTCTCAGTTGGTACTTTTTCTATGCATCTGAAAGAAAAGAGAATCAAATGGTAAATGAATAATCTCACACATTTTCTTAAAATACAAAGATTTATCCTTTTCAGGTTCATCTCCAGAATGATACAGAAAACATCTGGAGCAGTACTGTCCAGTAGAACTTTCTGCAATGATAAAAAATATTCTACATCTGTACTGTCCAGCATGGTAGTCTCCATGTGGTTCCTGAGTGACTGAAACAGCTATGTAGTTGAGGACAGAATTTTCAGTTTTGATTAATATAACTTAAATAGCCACAAGTAGCTATCATATTTGACAGCACACAGCTAGAATATCATTCAAAATAGTTGTTTTTAACTGTAAAAAAATATCGATACAAAGAAACTATTGCTAATTTTGTTGTATTAAATGGTCATAGAAGAAAAATGTCTTCACTTTACACAAATGCAGTAACTAGTTGTGCAATGAAATATTTGAGATATCCTCTAAAATACCTCTGCCAAAAGAATCAGAGGGAAGGAGCATAGAGGTAGGAAGAATGGTAAAATCTTGATAACTGTTAAATCTAGGTGGTAAATACTGAGGATTATTATCTCTACTTTGGATATATTTGACAATTCTCATAATAAAAATTTAATGAACCTAAAAAAAATCCTAAAACTACTCATTTGTTAAACTAAAGTCAAAATCTATTTCTAAAATGGCAGCAGACTGGACCTAGAAATAAATGTAACTTGAACTTTACAAATTAGATAGGAAGAGTAGAGAGTCTAATGTGTAATAAACTGGCAGTTAAAAAAATGTCATTCACATGTTTTTAATTCGGGGAAATTTCTATCAAACGTTAACTGCTGAGTACAGTACAATGACTCTCCTCTATGGCCCTTACCCAAATTCAAAGTTTACCTGTCTTGGATCTTTCCCAAGATGCCAAACAGCATCTCTGAGCAGTATAAAGGTTTCTTTTTTTTTTCTTTTTTGAAAATAAACCTAATACAAACGAAGACTCTTATGTTACAAAGAATATCCAAACAGATACTGAAGCCACAGCATAATACAAATTCTGTTATCTTTAGAGAGACTAGATATCATCTTCTCACCTCATTCATTTTCTTAAAAGCTTGGTATTATAACTTATTATATTTTTAATGTCCAAATTAACAACACAAGAATACTGCTCATCATCCTAGCTCTAAATGAAAAGTACATAAATCATTGTTAGATGTTGAAACACTATGCAATAAACCTTCTGAAAGCCTATAGGAATGGTTCAGTGTTTTCTTTACCAAGATCATCGCAAAAGGAAAACTCAGGATTTCGGGCTTATACAATTGAAGCCTTCTCCAAAGAGCCACAGAATCCAGAATTTTTCCCACTTCGGACTATTACTGCCTCTTCATTCTCACTATCATGACCATCACTTTCTCCTTACAAAAAGAAAGTGTGAAGCAAAGGCTTACTACCATTTTACTTTCTGCAAGAAAACAAACCCCAAATGGAATTCCACATACTGGAAAATTGCAGTATTTGTTTCATTTGTAACCCATCTGAACCTGTAGGTTTACCACTAAGAATACTGTTTTAGCCTATATTCCTATATTCCTTACGGTGAGGAAAGAAGAGCTTTTCTCAACAGCTAAGTGAGAAATTAAAAAAAAAAAAAAGTAAGTATTAAATTTTGAAATGCATCAGATAATCAAAGAACTTAGTATCACACAGTAGGAAGAAAATAAGCCTTCTGCATTTAAAGTAATCTTATTTTAACAATTATAGTGTTACCCTATTAGTAGAGAATGGATGTTTTAACTTCTAAATCAGAAATAAGCTGGAGTGTGTGTGTGTATACACAGATACCTGTATATACCCATACATAGATACTTACACATTTTTAAGTTAGATGAGGGTATAAACATCTGCATTTGAAGCATAAGAAACTTAACTCTGGAATTTATTGGCTAAAATACAGCAAATAAGAGCCTAATTCTTAGTACTAATATATAACCTTTCTTCAGATTTGGTTTATCTTTCCTTACTATTAGCTTTTAAGCTTTTAATTTAAAATGATTATAGATTTAACTTAATGTCTTTTGCTTGAGCACATTCCCTGGAAAATTCTTTTTATTCTCCTTCACAAAGAGTTCCTATTCTTTTCATTAATTTCTGAGTATGTCAATGCAAACAGAAAAATTGTTATAAGATTAGGAAAGTTTATAAAAACAGTAATTGCCATTAACTGTAAAGCTCATTCCACAAATCATAAATTATCAGCTAAAGATGAAGAAGCATATTCAAGGAGGTTAAGTGACTTGCCCAAGTTCACTTAGTAAGCAGTAAAAAGCAATGCTTTTTTCTATTTTGCCTTGTAAGAGGAAGAGATTACTATCAATTCAAGTCTATTTACTGACACTTGAAGCTACTGTTCAAGTCACTTTGCTGTTTCCTTGATCAAGAAACAAAAGTAGGTTAAACAGTTGATTACTGGGAATTTATTGGGAGAAATGTTATTTGGAAACAGAGCTCAATGAAGGTCACAAGGCACCTGACCAGGGTTCAATGATCAGACATTTCAAAACCTGAAATGTCTTAAAGGGTAAAGTTTCTCAATTTTTAAAATTTATCGCTCTGAAAATCTGTAAACCGTGCATACATGTGACAAACCTCCACTACTCAATGCATCTACCCCCTTTACTGAAATCCATGTCTCACTTTTCTTTATAAATCCTGGCTCAGCACACTACCAGACCCAATTATTTGCTTAATCAAGGTTTACTGAGCTGAAATGCTTTAGGAGTTCTTTGATTTTCAGAGTATGTAGTAAATTGAAAACGTGTAACAAAAAAATTATTAAAGTGACAAATTATCAAACAATCCAATCAAAACTGCATAATTTAAAACATACAGTTAAGAAATAGTTCTGAGGCTAAAAGAACACTATAACCTTTTATGATACTGGATGTGAGAGAGAGGGACTTTTAAGAATCAAGACTTTTCTTTCCTCCCCACAAGGAATACTGGGGAGAAAAAAATTGAAGGGATTTAATTAAATCATCCTTATCCAAGTTCAACTGCTGTTAACATTTACATTGTGGAAATAAAGACTCAGTACTTTTTTGACAGAAGTTAGGGAACATAATAAACCATGAGAGCTGGTAAAACTAACACTTAAGAGATTTTCTCTAAGTAAAACTGATCAATCAGTGGGAGGGAAAGGTGCTAAGGAGATATAGCTATATATAACTTTCAAATGAGTAGATGAAAATGGAAGGAAATTTTAAAATAAATTTAAAATAAATTAAATAAATTTAAATAAATTAAATAAATTTAAAATAAATTTTAAAAATTTATTAACCTTCCTGTGTATGGATATAGAAAAAAGTAAAAATCCAATTTGGCAGAATTTACATGAAAAACTCCACTACACAGTAGTTATACCTCTACTGTATACAGTACACAACTATACTACTGTATACTATATACTATATACTACTACACTGTATACTACTACATAACTATATATAGTAGAGGTATATAATAGGTAGCATATCACTGCTCCAAACAAAAACTTTCAGTATTTCCTACGTATCATGCTTTGCATTAAGTGCTGCACTTAAGTCTCACAAACTCATCTCATTGAGCTTAACATTATCTTCTATAGATAATAAAACTGAGGCACAAGCAGTTTAACTTGTCCAAGGAATTTATATCCAAATAAGGCCAATGACATATCTTTTCAAATTTATGACAGTAAATACTGTTTAAATTTTTTGCGTCTATGAAATTCATTTACAGCAATTATTAATCGAATCCTAACTGCAGCTCAATCATTTATAAGTACAGATTTTTGTTGTCCACAGAAATTTAATTTACACAATTCTCTAAATTATGTTAATTGGTGAAAGTCGCTCAACTGTCCGACTCTTTGCGACTCCATGGAGAAACCCCCAGGCCAGAATACAGGAGTGGGTAGCCTTCTTTCCCGTCTCCAGGGGATCTTCCCAACCCAGGGATCGAATCCAGGTCTCCCGCATTGCGGGCGGATTCTTTACCAGCTGAAAGAAAAGTGAAGTCGCTCAGTCGTGTCCGACTCTTTGCAACCCCATGGACTGTAGCCCACCAGGCTCCTCTGTCCATGGGATGTCCCAGGCAAGAATACCGGAGTGGGTTGCCATTTCCTTCTCCACTTTACTAGCGGAGACACATGTTAATCAAATAACATCCAATACTTTGAAAGCACATCTAAAACACAATATACCTTTGAATGTTCTTTCTTTCTGAGAGTCTTCCAAGACATGTATGCCAAGGTCACAGACTTCACTCTTAATTTTGGAATAGGTGTGTTTCAAATTTTAAATTGACCGGGCCTGTGTAAGCCAAATATTGTCAGGATCTCTACTGGGGAGGTAGGGTGGCGGCGGCAGCCGGGGGCATTTAAAACTGATTTCTCCCCGCACCTTCAATTTTTCCTGCTTTTACTTTTTTTTTTCCACTTGAAAGTCCAAAAGACACAAAAGTCTTCAACGAATTCCTTGGCTAATGCGCTTCATTTCTACAATTCACAAACACGTGTAGGCACAGAAACATTTTAATGAAAAACTTAAAAAATATATAGATTCCTGGTCATCTTGGTTCCTCTATGACCTCTCGGGGATGAAAGAATTCCTTTCATATTATTCAAAATTTTAAGGACGAAGTCCCTATATTAAAACATATTCAAAACACACAATTGTGTGTGCCTCAGTTTTATTATCTATAGGAGATAATGTTAAGCTCAATGAGATGAGTTTGTGAGACTTAAGTGCAGCACTTAATACAAAGCATGATACATAGGAAATAAAGTTCTTGTTTTTGACACTCGTCAAAAAAAAAAAAAACCGCATTTCAGAACCTACACTTAATTAAAATTGGCAAGCCATGTTTTTATCCTACTAATAAGTTCTTTTTCAAAAATCGAGTGAAAAGTAATGTGAAAATTTAGTACGTTTGAAAAAAAAAACCCAAACAAACTGCATAACGATCCTAGTACAACTGAGGTTGATCAGGTGGGAAAGGTGGGGGAACGACCTCATCCTGCGCGCTGAGATCCAAGCCCCCGCCGCCCGTTTCCCAAAGGGGACGCGCCGTAAAAGCGGAGACCGCCGCGCGGGGGAAGGGGCCGGCGGACGAAGGGCGCGCGGACAGCCCGGGACAGCGGGGCCGGGCGGCAGACGCGCGCCCCGCGGGGGCCGCTGGCAGACCGGCGGCGGGGGCCGCTGAGGCGGGAGGGAGGAGGCAGGCAGGCGGGGGAGCGCCGAGCCGGCCTGCAGGGGGCAGAGCGGCGGCGCGTCACGTGGGGCTGCCGCTACGGGAGCCGCGAGGGCTGCGCGCGGGCGGAGGGGGGTCGCTCCCACCGCCGCGGAGACGGCGTTACTCACAGCAGGCGCGGGCTCCTCTTGCCCTGGGCCGGGGACGGCGGCTTCGCGGCCTGGGCCGGCTGCCCTGGGGCGTCGGCGGGCCTGGCGCTGGGGCTGCTCCTCCGCCGGCGCGGGTACTCGGCCTTCCTCCGGCGGGACACGGCGGCGGCGGCGGCCGCGGCGGCGCGGCCCCGGTCCCGGCCTCCCCTCAGCACGCGGCTGCTGGGGGCCCCCGCGGGCGCCGCCGCCGCCGCCGCCGCCTCAGGGGGCTGTGGCTGGGGCTCCGCCGCCGCCGGCCCCCCTCCCTGGTCCTGCCGCTCCGGGGGTCGCGGCTCTTCCGTCTCCCCCGGCATCGGGACGCGTCCGCCCCCCCACCCCCTGGTCCCGGCGGCGGAGGCGGCGGCGGCGGCGGCGGCCGCGGCGCTGCTCCCCCCGCCCCCCGGAGCGGCCGGCTCACTCACTCTGCGCGCCTCTCTCCCCCCTCCCCTCCGCCCGGCTCCGAGGGCGCCCCCCCCGCCCCCTGCCACTCAAGGGCCGGTACCGCTGGCGGCGCGCGCGCGCGCCCGCCACAGGCGCGCAGCGGGCCAATCAGGGGGAAGGAGCGGCTCCTTGGCCCCGCCCCTCGCGGGCTTTCACGTCGCGGCGTCCTGGGCTTCCGCCCACCCCCACCCCGGCCTTCCACCAATCAGGAAACGGCTCCAAGGGAGCGCGCGAGGTTTCCTTCCCCGCGCACCCGTTCTCACCGTTAAACGGCTGCGTCTCGCGACAATCCCAAAGTGACCTTTTTTTTTCCCCCACCTCCGAGCTCAACGCGCGCCCGGGGCAGTGGGAGGGGCAGGCCTCGCGAGGGGGCGGGTAGGAAACGCACCTCCTTCCCCGCCTCGCGCGCACCCTGGGCTGGCTGCGCGCGCACCTGCCGCCCTACGGAGCCACTAACGCCACAAGGGCTTTCTATCCTTCTCCCTTAAGCCGCGGAGGGAGCCTCGGCGTCCTTCCGCCTCCACCCCGGCCCCACTTTCCTGTCTGTGGCCTTTCTGTCCCCAGCGCCGCGAGGTCTTGCGGGGAAGAAGGGGGGAAATTTTTTTTTTTTTTTGAGCTGTCGCTTCTCCTTTAAGAAAAAAAGCCCCGTCGGCCGCCGGATGAAAGTCTCTGAAAAAATGGCGGCGGTGGAACAGAGGTGGGGTCGTGAGGTCAAGGAGGACCCGCCTTCTGGCGCATGCGCGTAGTCGGCTCTCCTCGAGGCATCCTGGGAAGTGAAGTTCCGCTTCCCCCTGAGCCTTCGGAAGACAGATGGGAACCCCGAGGCGGAGAGGATGCTGGGAGGCTTTGACTGTTGCGCGCTGGGAGAGGTAGTCGACTGTCCTGTCAGTTCGAATTAGCACTTCCGGGAGGCGGCGTTTCCGGGTTGGGCCTGGGCGCCCGCCCGCATCCGGGTACGCCTACCAAGCCAGTCGCTGGTTGGAGTCTCCTGGCAGAGTTTCCCGTCACTTTTCGCTTGGTGTTGGCGAACCATGTCAGGGTGCCACGCAGTAGCCCTCACCTTTGGTTAGACTGCGCCGCCGCAGGGACCGGCTAGCGTTCACATACATCTCCTGCATTATCCCGTCTTCTATGCGCGTCTCGAGGTCAGGGGTTGACTTTGGTGCCGTCGGCTCTTAGTGGGTCTGGCACAATCCCTGCCTCTCATCTGATGCTTAATAAAACTTTGTGCAAAGACTTGTGGAATTGCTTTCTTTCCCCTGGATATCAGGGCTGAGGACTGGCACCCGCTGCTTAGGCTTGGCCGCGCCCCCTGGGTTGGAAGGAAGGGTGGTGAAGCATGGTTAGCGTGACTTTGTGACCTCCCCAGATAACTGAAGGCTCCACACCACCACCATCACCAGCACCACCTGCCGCCACTCCCCACCCCGAAACCATCTGCTTCTGCGGTTTTAAGATGTCGGTGCTACACAGGAAGCACGGTCGGAACAGCAGCTTTGTCAGAATTTTCTTTTCTTTCCACCAGCGTGTGCAGCTAAATGACTCTAATGCATCAAACGGGAGTTTCCGTTTGCTGATCTCCAAGTTGCCTTTGGTGATGGCTCTGAGCTTTTTGCATTGCTTACCCGCCCCGCCCCCCCCGCCTTTTTTTATCCTTTCCTCTATATAATTAAAGAGCGATCTGCAGGAATGCTTCTCAGTCCCGGAAACGAAAGCACCCGGGGTTTAAAGTCTCCAAAGTGAGTGGCTGGAAACAAGCTCTCAGAATCTAATTCTACATTTCACATGAATCATTTAGTTAAAGTGCAGATGGAGTCCAATATTTTGCAAGCCAAGTGCTGAAGAGCCTTTTTCCTTCCAGGGTTTTGGCTTAGTTACCACTTCAAATTGGGCAAATGTTCATCTTCTCTGTGGAGTGTTTTGCACTTTGATTGGGGCTAAAGGCATTTCAGTTGTAAAAACTGGCATAGTGTGGGTGGGAGTTTTTCAAAGCTGTGTTTGCTGTGAGCAGACTTTTGGAATGACGCTGACATCCAATGGCTGCGAAAAGTAATGCAGAGGTAGGATCTCCTTTACATTAAAAAATAAAAAAAGTTTAAAAGTCACAAAGGAATGGAGAATGAGTGATTCCTTTCAGTTAACCTTTAAAAAACACTGGGTTGTAGAGGAAAGAATACAGGCTTTGACATTATTTGTATTATATGTATTATAGTAAGTAGCAAAGCTACCTACTAATTATGTTAACTTTAGCAAATTTCTATGTCACTACTGGTAAAAATGGGGATAATATCTATTTCACAGGACCATAGTTTTAGTTCTTTATGTACTGCCACCTTATAGCAGACCTTTTGAAATTGCTTTATTTTAATCGAGGTGAATAAAATCCCAGGAGCCAAAAAACGGAAAGTTGACCCCAGTGTCACTTTTGAGAGAAATGAAGGCCATTTAACTGGACAGCAAGTGTTTATGATGGAAACATCTGCCGTTAGAGCCTGGTGTCAAATCTTCCAGCTTCATTCTTCATGACACCTCTGTATGATTGCATTTTAAACCACTGAAATAAACCTGGCCCGAGAATCCAGCTGTAAGCCTGGTCCAGAGAATCCTGTTCTGCCTTCAATGGGTTAATGATCTCTTTAGAAAAGCAAGGAAGCGTAATTTCTGGATAATTGGGTAAATAAAGACAGCAAAATGAATTGAGTGCTAGTTAACTCTGATGGAAATTTTATGAAGGAGATAATGCTTCCATGGTCTTTCACAGGAAAAAAAAAAAAAAATCTGAATCTTTCACGCAGTCACAGCAGGCTACCCTACCCACTCTGGGGAAAAAACACAAATGCAAATCTGCCATTCCCATGAATTCAAGATAAATCCAGGTGCATAGTAGGTTCTCAAATTTTTCAAAATTAATTTTGCTTCTTATTATCTTGGCCAGTGCACAACCAGAACTCAAATCCAACAACCCATCTTTCTACGTCTCATTTTTTAAAACTCTGACTTAAAAAAAAGGAAAAAAAAAAAAAAACTCATCAAAAGAGAGGAAGTGCTAAGCAAATACAGGAACCAAAAAGGGTTATAGAGGCTGCTTCACACTGGCTCATTCAGTTCCTTTGCGGTCCTCTTCTCCAGCATATGCCAACGCAGTGCTCTACAGCCTGTGTGTGGTACCAGGGCATCTTGGGTGTGAGACAATGGAAGAACTGGGTGAGTGAGGAGCTTCTTGGAGGAGCAACTCAGAAGGGATTGAAGACTTGGCTGTCATCTCCATGTGTGGTGGGGTGTACTTCTAGCCAGATGGAGTATAGTGTTGGAAGATTTTATTTTCACTGCTTTCCTGACCTCAGGCCAATCAAGAGTGAAGCATGAGGAACTATGTTATTTTGGGGAACTATGGGTTCGCTGTTTTTAGAGGCACAATAGGCAAAGAATTTGGTACTAACCACAGAGTAAACTCTGCACAAATACTTTTGAACTGAATTGTGCTTGAAATTGTGATTTTGTGAGGAGCGTTTTTGCTCCTTGGGGGGCTGCGAGGAGATCATAGGGGGGTCAGAGTTGGTAAGTTCAGAGATGTGATTTGGGGAGGAAAAAAAATAGGGGGGATTGGTTAAAGGGTGTTACGAGGAGAAGAAATGGACTAGAAGTATGAGAATGAGGCATCCGCAAAGGGTGGAGAAAGGCCAGAGTGTTTTATTTGTTCCATCGTCGAGCATTAAATCAAGAAGACACAGCACTGTCACTCCAGTGCTTTCATTGCTAAGCTTTTTACTGAGAGCAGCTCTGAAGGAACAGATGACCGTGGCCTGCACATATGATACCTCCTTCCACTCCAAAGCAACTGAAACCAGCGCTGAAGCTGTGGGCCGCATTGCTCGGAGAGATCCCTGATTTTAAACCTTGGGCGTGCCGTCAGGCTTGTCATTCTCGGGCCTCATGCCATATCCTTTGCCAGTTTTTGTTGCCATCGTGCTTATGAACACTGAGTCACTAAACTTTACCCAGTGTCCAAGCTGTATAATTCCGTGGTGTCTTGGGTGGTTGTATGTCAAAAGTGCAAGTGGCAGCAACGAAAAAAAAATCTCACTATATTGTCTTTTTTTTAAAACGTGTTTTGAGAGCTAGAGGAGGAGAGGAAGGAAGAAAGGCAAGTTACCGAAGGGAAGAGGTGTTCATGGAGAGGAAAGGGGTGTTTAATATTCAAATGTGAACTGCTTTGGAAGTAAAGTCTATTTTAACATGTGGAGTATAATATATTTTGAATGTGGGGTAGAATCCCAATTCTTTCCTTCTGTGAGGGTTGGCGAGATTCACGTTTTTGGCTGAGTTCCACCTGAATCCAGCTCTGCTTTTTTAGGGATACATCATGGCTTTCATGGAGAAGAAAATGGGAACCCACTCCAGGATTCTTGCCTGGAGAATCCCATGGACAGAGGAGCCTGGCGGGCTATGGTCCATGGGGTCGCAAGAGTCAGACACGATGGAGCAACTAAAGAGAGAGAGAGAGATAGCTTTCATGTAGTCATTGGAAAGGGAACTAATCCTTATTCAGTGACTTAAGCTGAAACTATACATTTTTATATGTTAATCATTTTAGTGTTCCAAACAACCCTCTGAAATAGGTATTATCCACTTCTTTTTTTTCAAATAAGGAATCAAAAAAACAAAATAACTGTTCAGTGTCCCTCATAGGAACACCTGACTAAATGACTAAACCAAAACCTGATTAAATGACAAGGTGTTCTCCTTTTAGAAGTCTGTTGGCCCTGGTGTTCCAGCCAATAGGACAACCCAGATAATTAAAAGATTAAAACAAATAGATTGGCACAGTTTTACATTTCCTCAGCAGGATGAATGGCGGAGAAATTTGGTCCAGAAACACAGAAACTACCGAGTGGCCTGGAAGGTAACATCCATTCATGTGTGTTATCCAGGTGGCCGAACCTCATCAGGCTGTTAACAACTGCACCTCAGTCACTTCGTCAGATAGTCGTCAGCTCAATATCCACCTGAAAGACTTAGGGTGGCTCTGTCTTCTGCAATGTGGGGAAATAGTGGGGAGGACAAGTCAGCCCAGTGGGCCAGTATTTCCTCTTGGCAGTACTGCCTCCAAGGTGGGTAGTTTATGTCCACTCAGGAAGTCTCACCCAAACCCTCATTATGGGAGGATGCTACATAAGGGGGAACCAGGAGCAAACTGTGGCTCTGAATGAACTCATTACAATCCAGTGAGACCCTCAAGAGACCTCCCTTAATTATTTTCCTGTGAATGTTGACATTGTTTGATTTCCTCAGACAAAGGGCTATAAAAATGGATGGTAGAGTTTTCAGTCTAATACCCCAAACCCCGCACCAGTAATCCCATATTTGTCATACTGAAATTCAGTTCAGTTCAGCTCACTTCAGTCGCTCAGTCGTGTCCGACTCTTTGTGACCCCATTGACTGCAGCACGCCAGGCCTTCCTGAGTTTACTCAAACTCATCTCCATTGAGTCAGTGATGTCATCCAATCATCTCATCCTCTGAAATTAGTCAT
This sequence comes from Cervus canadensis, assembly GCF_019320065.1. NCBI lineage: Eukaryota > Metazoa > Chordata > Mammalia > Artiodactyla > Cervidae > Cervus > Cervus canadensis. The sequence goes on along the minus strand of NC_057396.1, from coordinate 76,180,479 downwards.
CTTCAGATTACAGAATCTGACCAAAAGAGAAGATAATCTCAGAGTGCTGGTGATATGTATATGCATAGGAAACAGGAAGAGAAAGGCCTGTTAACTCATGACCCAGAAAGGAGTTTTAGAAACTCTGGTTAGCTGGTGCTTGTAAGGTTAACCTTCTACCTTTAGGGGTATGGTTTGCTTCTCTTGTAGAGGGTCTTCCCTCTCCCCTCATCTTTATTGTAAATGCCTTTTTATTTTGAATCCAAGAGGAACCATGACTTCTGTTTGGAACAAAGCTTAGGAAAAAGGAAAGAAAGAAATTGTATCTTAATAGAGGGCTACAGAATAAAGATATGGAACTCAGAAATTTGGCATTCGGTCTGAGAGAAAAAGTTTTATTTTCTATTTCTACCCTTTCATTATAGAGAATTTTAAAATTTACAAGAGGAAAAAAAAAATACTTAAAGAAATCTGATGTACCCCTGAGTCACCTTAAACAGTTAACAACTCTTGGTCAATCTTATTTCATTGGTACATCCACCCATTCCTTCTACTCCTAGATTATTTTAAGGCAATTTCAGGCATTGTAAGATTTCATCTATAAACATATATATATATCATTATACAAGTAACCATATCATCATATCCATAAAATTCTTACTCATAATTCCTTAACGTCATGAAATACCATTATCACACCTAAAATACTAACAGAAGCTACAATATTATCTATGGTGTTGGAGAAGACTCTTGAGAGTCCCTTGGACTGCAAGGAGATCCAACCAGTCCATCCTCAAGGAGATCAGTCCTGGGTGTTCATTGGAAGGACTGATGTTGAAGCTGAAACTCCAATACTTTGGCCACCTCAGACAAAGAGTTGACTCACTGGAAAAGACCCTGATGCTGGGAGGGATTGGGGGCAGGAGGAGAAGGGGACGACAGAGGATGAGATGGCTGGATGGCATCTAGGACTTGATGGGCATGAGTTTGAGTAAGCTCCGGGAGTTGGTGACAGAGAGGCCTGGCGTGCTGCTATTCGTGGGGTCGCAAAGAGTTGGACACAACTGAGCAACTGAACTGAACTGACTGACTGACCATATTATCAAATATCCTTGTCAAACCTGAGTTACATTAACAGTGCTTACCACTTATTGAATTTTCAATCACTGTTTACTATTTCTAATTCTCTTTTTTGGTGGTTCTTGCTTGTTTATTTAAAGTTCATCCACTGAATCAGTTAAAAATCTCTTGAATCTTTTTTAACCTCTTGGTCCCCCTCTGTCTCTTCTTTTCCACTAAAGCTTATTTGTTGAAGGATCATTAGCCCTGAAGAGTTTAGCTCAGTTTCTTTATCTCCAAAATGATCCATACAATTCAATGTATTTGTGAGATGGATGCTTGAGAAAGAGCTGTAGAAGATTTCATTTGTAAAAAATGATCAGATCTTTTCTTACACCATTAAGAAATACCCATCCCCCAACATCAGAAATTTAAATTCATTTTTTAATGACCTGTAAAGTTCATTTTCCTCATCTGAAGACTTCAGACCTAGGCAGAGCCTTAGGAATAATATAATCCAGTGTTTTGTAAAGTTTAAAACACTACAGTCTCTGGTAAGAAATTCACAGGAGTTTCACCCCTGGGTGTGAATCTGCAATTTAAAAAATACTCTTGTGATAGAATTGCTTCATTATGTGGATGAGAAAACAGTCTCAGAGAAGCACGTGTCCTGCAAAGATGACCCAGAGAATCTGCATGGGAAAGAGGTCTGGCCTTTCTGACCTGCAGACGTCAGGGATCAGATAGTTCAGGATCAGCCAGGTTCTGCATTCAGTAGACTGAGTGCTTAGTCGCTCCGTCGTGTCTGACCCTTTGCAACCGTGTGGACTGTAGCCCACCAGGCTCCTCTGTCCATGGGATTCTCCAGGCGAGAATACTGGCCTGGGTTGCCATTTCCTACTCCAGGGGATCTTCCCGATCCAGGGATTGAAGCTACATATCCTGAATCTCCTGCATTGGCAGGAGGACTCTTTACCCTCTGAGACATCAGCTGGCGCCCAGTAGCAGTGTGACCTTAAACAAGATATTTTCCTCTTTCTTAATCTACAAAATAAGGACAATACTTATACTTAGGATGACTAATATATAAATATATAACTATTATATATCATTTATTGTATTAATATTATATTTAATTTATATTTATATAAATAATATAAATAAATATATTTCCTTGTTAACTTTATTAATTATTAATATTAATTTCCTGAAAACAGAAAGTTGATAGTGAAATACTCATACAAGAAAGTCCGTTGGTTTCTCCTAAGAAAACTACAGGGAAACAGATTTCAACTGTTTGGACTGCAGCATCTTGTTCGATTTTGCAGTATGTTTCCAATCAATCCATTTTTCTCCCCATACTCCCCGCAATACTTTGAGAATTTTGTTACGTGCTGGGGATATAAGGAAAAAAAATATCAGGATTAAGAATCAGTTTTACTGTACTGGTTGGTATGTTTGGGAAAACTGTAAAATAATTGCTTATATTTTTCTGATAGGAAAATATGTAGCATTTACGCCTAGAGTCTATTATACAGAGCCAAGTAAGTCAGAAAGAGAAAGATAGACATCAAATATTAACACACATATACGGGAAGACGGTACTGATGAGCCTGTTTGCAGGGCAGCAGGAGATGCAGACACAGAGAACATGCGTGTGGACACAGCGGGGGGTGGAGACGCTGGGAAAAGCTGAGTGGCATTGAAACGTATATATTACCATACGTAAAATCAGATGGCCAGTGGAAATTCTCTGTATGACGCAGGGAGCTCAAATCCACTGCTCTGTGACAACCCAGCGGGGTGGGGTGGGGAGGGAGGTGAGAAGGAGGTTCAAGAGGGGAACATACGTCATACCTATGGCTGATTCATGCTGCTATATGGCAGAAAACAACACAGTATTGTAAAGCGATTATCCTCCAATTAAAAATAAATAATTTAAAATATGTTTTAACATTTATTTTTTAAATTATTTATTTGCTTATTTCCTTGGCTGTCCCAAGTCTTAGCTGCGGCCCGTGGAATCTTTGATCTTCAGTGCGGCCTGTGGGATCTAGTTCCCTGACCAGGGGTTGAAACCAGGCCCCCTGCATCGGGAGTGCAGAGTCCTAGCCACTGGGCCCCCAGGGACATCCCCATTTACATTTCTCTAATTGGAGATCTTCGTGGGTGATCCACTCTCAATGATAAAAGTGAATACGGGGCAATATAGAAAGTTAAGCTGTAGAGTGAGACTATGCGATTGAGCACAGCTGTGGGAAATAAGAAATAGGCCACAGTATACAGAGGGCATGAAACATCTCCTGGTAAAATAGGCCGTATTCTTGAAGTCAAATAAGGCGTAAGGGAGGATGTCTGAATTTAGACTTAACTGTTAACCTATGAGAAGAGAGAGATGAATGCAGCGCAATGGGGATGCTCAAGAGGATAATCATTCTAGAGGATGCTCATAGTCCGTGTCATGACTCCCTTGTATCTGCTGATACAGATGCCTTGTTGGAGGAACTGGAACACTCTACCTTCCAGGAAAGTGATGACTACTCCAAGGCAGCTTCTCCCGCCTTGGATCAGCATTCCAGAAAGGAGAGTAACCTTGCTGAGACTTCAAAGGTCCCTTCCATTCCTGATGACACGAATCCCTTTCCGGTAACTTTTCATTTATTGAAGTACCTTGGGTATACATATTTGAGTGCATTTCTGAAAATTAATTGTATCTCAAATAAAATTATGCAAAGGGAGAATCACATATCCAAGAGAGAGAAAAAAATTCCTCCTTAAAAATTAAATTTTTTTTAAAAATGATAAAGGTGGTTGTTTTTGGAAAGAGGAGGAGCACTGAGAAAAGCATCATAGAAGAATAAGTCTTTGGAAACTTTTTTTTCTTATGAAGGCCTGGAGCTGGCAGAATATTCTGTAATTCACTTGGGATATTCTGATATCACCATCTGGGTATCAGACATGCATGTTGCAGTTTGATTGGAATGTCACTCAATAAGGCCAGATATCACCTGGGCAAGGTCAGGTGACAGTTTGGCTAAATCTTCTCAGGATGACTTTTTTTAGGGTCATCATTTTCCAGCTCTTATTTTCTGCTGAATATATTAGGAAATTCGATTATTAGTATATCCAGAGGTGAGTAAGCTCTAGGGAACCAACACAAGAAAACTACACTCAGGAAAGATTAGGAATTAACCTCCCCCTCCCGAAATCCAATTTATCAACTTCTGGTTAGAATTTAAACTGTCAAGTAGAACAGATACGAATAACATTTGCTGATATATGTATTCCTTTCCTATGGATAAGTCTACATGCATCTACTTTATAATTAGAAGCTTACTTGGTGAGAATGGGTTAGTATAGGAGGAATTAAGACGATGCTCTTCATACCTGGTGTTTCTGAACGATGCTTTGTTTTCTTTTTGGCCACACTGTTCTGCACGTGGGATCTGAGTTCCCCGACCAGGGATCGAACCTGTGTGTCCCGCTTGGGAGCGCAGAATCTTAACCACTGTACCACAGGGAAGTCCCTGAACTATGGTATTCCGACTCATCCTTGTACTCTATGTGAAATCACCAGTAGCACAGACTTGAAGTCTGAGCCTGTGGGAAGGCTTCCTCTTGAACTGTTCTTCCTTCCAGCTACGCTTGTACAGTTTTCAGGATACACATTTCTCTCCTTACTAGGGGGCCATTGTCTCTGTTCCAGCTCTGAGGTATAGCCATAGACTCCTAACTGATCCCCTAACCTGACCCCCTGCAATTTATTCTCCAACTTGCAGTCAGGATAATCCTGTAAAACTTGAATCAGATCACCTCATTCTTCTACTCAGAACCCCACGATGAATTCTCATCTCATTTGTAGTAAAAAGCCACAGTCTTTACACTGACCTTATTTATGGGCTGACCATATTTCTTGGTTCACTTGGAAGAACCTGGGTTTTTGCTTATTTTCTTGACATCCTATTATTGACTTTACCTTTTACCCCAGATTTTCCATTTTTTGTGTGAAATTTTTAAAATTAGTATCAGCTTTAAAGTAAACCAGCGTGGATTATAAACCTTCACTTGGTTCTTATGGCTTCTCTCACAGTCTCATGTGACAGTATATGAAACACATGTGCAGTGAATAGAGTTCTTATTTTATTCTTGCTGTTGTTCAGTCGCTCAGTTGTGTCTGACCCTTTGCACACCAGGCTTCCCTGTCCTTCACTATCTCCCGGAGCTTGCTCAAACTCATGTCCATTGACTCGGTGATGCCATCCAACCATCTCGTCCTCTGTCGTCCCCTTCTCCTCCTGCCTTCAATCTTTCCCAGCATAAGGGTCTTTGCCAGTGAGTTCACTCTTCGAATCAGGTGGCCAAAGAATTGGAGCTTTAGCATCAGCATCAGTCCCTCCAATGAACACCCAGGACTGATCTCCTTTAGGATGGGCTGGTTGGATCTCCTTGCAGTCCAAGGGACTCTCAAGAGTCTTCTCCAACACCACAGCTCAAAAGCATCAATTCTTCAGCGCTCAGCCTTCTTTATGGTCCACCTCTCACATCTGTACATGACTATGGGAAAAACCATAACTTTGACTATATGGACCTTTATCAGCAAAATGATGCCTCTGCTTTTTAATACACTGTTTAGGTTTGTCATAGCTTTTCTTCCAAGGAGCAAGGGTCTCTTAATTTCATGGTTGAAGTCACCATACACAGTGATTTTGGAGCCCAAGAAAACAAAATCTGTCACTGTTTCCACTTTTTTCCCATCTATTTGCCATGAAATGATGGGACTGGATGCCATGATCTTTGTTTTTTGAATGTTCAGTTTTAATTATAGCTGGACCTAATAGATGTGGTTTAGTCGCTAAGTCATGATCGACTCTGTGACCCCCTGGACTGTAGCCAGCCAGGCTCCGCTGTCCATGGGATTCTCCAGGCAAGAATCCTGGAGTGGGTTGCCATTGCCTCCTCCAGGGGATCTTTGCCACCCAGGGATGGAGCCTCGGTCTCCTGCGTTGTAGGTGAATTCTTTGCCAACTGAACTACGAAGGAAGTCTAGGATCTAAGAGAGGACTAATGGCAGTTACTAGTCTCTCATTTCCTGATGCTGTTAAGACAAAACCTAACTGGCAGCACCCTTTGAAGGGTGCTTCTCTGGGTGCTGGCTGTCGTAGCTAGAGCTCAAGCCCCACAGTCAGTGGCTGCTGACTCCTCTGGTTTTGAGCGGCGGCAAGAAAAATGATGAGGTATTTTTTCCCCTGCTGGCCACTTGTCATAGCACCACTGGTGCCCTGCTGTGGTCGTGAGATGACCTGTGAAATGCAGAGAGTCTCCTCAGGGTCAGAGAGAAATACGGGAAACTGCGGCTTAACGTCATACACATCTTGCTGAAGAAACGAGGCTGAGCACTCTTGCCATAGGCTGCAGTGTGATCGAAATATTCTTGTTAAAGCAGTGTTGTCACTGATTGTATACTAAAGATGTTAGTTTTATTATTTGATAATGCTTTTAAATTGTGTAATGAACACTTCCAGCAGCATTTGGCTCAAATCCAAACTGAAACCAAAACTACACGTTTAACTGTCTCCAAAAGGTGATGTTTGAGACTCCTCTGGTAGTCCAGTGGTTAAGCGTCTGCCCCCTAAGTGGGATCTGTTTATGCTAATAGTAACTTTTGGAGTAGATCTTGATGCTTCTTTCTAATATTTGTGTCTTCTGGTTTTCGAACTGACAATGATATTTCTACTCCCCCCCATGTTGGATGGTAGATATTAACAAAGTTGAACAAATACTTTGTGCAGAATACACACCCATCATCATCTCTTCTTTTTAAAAAAGCTTTATTATTTATTTACTGGTTGGGCTGGGTCTTCATTGCTGTGTGTCGGTTTTTCTCTAGTTTTGGCGAGATTTCTCTCGTCAAGGAACATGGGCTGTAGGGAGTGCAGTCTTCAAGAGTTGGGGCAACTTGGCTCAGTATTTGTGGCGAACAGGTTTAGTTGCCCTGAGACATGTGGGGTCTTCCCAGACCAAGGATTGAACCTGTGTTCCCTGCTTGGCAGACAGGGACCCTTAACCACTGGATCACCAGGGGGGTCCCGATCATCAGCTTTCTTGTGACAGTGAAACGTGTAGTTTTGAGAAGAATTTAAGAAGAATCTGGCACATTTAAGAAGAATGTGCCAGATGACAATTCAGTATGTGAAGCTGCAGGAAGTATGTTTACACGCCATTGTGATATACACCTTCCGTACAGATCAAATGACTCTCCTCAATTAATTTTGCTCATTTTCAATTCTAAGTTTTCTTGGGCTTGTAACTAAAGTGAACTAGTGATAATTAATTGACTCCTTTTGCAAGCCACCAGATAATGTCAGATTAAATCAGTTAGAGGCCTCAATTAGAAACTTTAGTTCCAAATTGGTTTAATTGTTAAAGCTCATTCAAAGGACCACAGAAAAGTACCTAGAAATTCATTCTTCTGTCTAAAATGAAACATCTGATATTGCTAATGCCATGGTAAATTTAGTTGAAAAGTTCAAGAATGGAGACCAATGTTGTTTTGGGGGAGGTGATAATACTAATAGAAATTTTTATGGAGCACAGCCTAATGGGAAAATCAATATTTTTGTGTTTTTTCCCCATACTTAAAAGCCTGTGGAGCAGATAGGTAGTTGGAACTGGTCGTGATGTGCACAAAATTCATGACTGCATCCAAATAAGCTTCGGTATTCTACCAATCAGAATAGAAACTGTGGTTGTTAAAATTTACCAAGTCTTTATATATTTACACACAATCAGCGGAGAAGGAAATGGCAACCCACTCCAGTATTCTTGCCTTAGAAATCCCAAGGACAGAAGTGCCTAGGGAGCTACAGTCCATGGGGTCACAAAGAGTCAGACATGCCTGAGCGACTTATGCGTGCACACACACACAATCAGGGTATCTGTGTGTGTGTGTGTGTGTGTGTGTGTGTGTATATAGCTCAACTAAAAAACTTCTGTGACAGAAGGTGTTGTTGAATCTAAAAATATATATTAGCATGGCTGTATACATCTTCTCTATTCAGTGCCTGCCATCAACTGGGTTTTAGAAATGTCTGAGCCTTTGAAAAGTCACTTTGTAAAACAACCTCAATGTAGGCCACGTTATGTGCAAAATCAGTTGGAAATATTTAATCAGATTATTTAACGAATGTAGCATGAAAATTCAGCTTTTGAAGTTTTTTAACAAGTTGCAATTACTTGCAACAAAGTTTGCAAAAAGGAAGTAGCTCAGATTTCTCCTTACAAAAACCTGGGAGGAAATGAACCAAGCAATAAATGAGCACTCAGATATTCTAACGACCTCACTGGAAAATCATGTTTTGGAAACATCTGGACTTTGATGGACCTCCTGATTTTACTTGAATAAATTTATATTCCCATCAGAATGGGATGAAATTATGAAGGCCTATGATTTTGCAGTATCTACATGTGATGAAATGTTAGAAGGCGTCATTTAAGAGCTTTGTCTTGTAAAAATACCAAAGAAAGTTGCACCGAATGGAGGCAGAAATACCGCACGTGTGAAACATTGGAGCTGAAATATTTACACATTTTAACATAAAAAATAGGATTGAGAGTATCTTCCATTCAGCACAATCTGCTCCAAACAGAGGTCCATCAACACCTAGACAGGGAGCATCTTCTCAGTTAAAATTATTACGGGCTATGGGGAAACCGTGTCAACAATTTCAGGTATATTAGCCATAAAACAGCTTCACAGAAGACTGCAATTTAATAAAAAGTGTAAAAATAGATAAGATCATGTTGAAAAAAGGCACTTTTTCAGAAAAATTTTAGCATCACCATGTTAAAGACAACAATGGCTAAGTAGCCAATTAAGATATGCATATACGTATATATCAAGAATATTTAGTCCTGCCATTTTAAAATGCTCAAGTAATCAATATAAAAAGTTTAAAAAATTTTTTGCTTTCATGTTCATAGCTATATGACATTTTGAAATGTTCTAGAAATTTTTATTTTGAGTAGAATTAGTTGTTAGGTCCACCAATATGATAAAATAAAAATATTGGTCGATAAATACACATTTAAAAAATTAATGTAATATTAGTTATTTTTAGTACTCTCTTTCACTCCCAAGGGCTTCCCCTTGTGGCTCAGCTGGTAAAGAATCCGCCTGCAATGTGGGAGACCTGGGTTTGATCCCTGGGTTGGGAAGATCCCCTGGAGAAGGGAAAGGCTACCCACTCCAGTATTCTTGCCTGGAGAATCCCATGGGGTGTACAGTCCACGGGGTCACAAAGAGTCGGACACGACTGAGCGACTTTTACCTCATGTCACTCTCAAAGGTGTCCCATTCTGAATAATGAGTTATGTGGTCACCGTACATGCATGAATTGGGCCCTGACTCTTTGAATAATGAATTATGTGGTCACCGTCCTGCATGAATTGGGCCCTGACTCTTTGAATAATGAGTTATGTGGTCACCGTCCTGCATGACTTGGGCCCTGACTCTGTTCTTGTCTCACTGGTGCCGTCTACTGAGGTCACGCTGGTCTCTGTTTGTTCCGTAGATGCTCCAAGAAGCTCTCTATCTGGACCGAATTACCCTTGATATTGCACAGTGTCCTCACTCCCTTTAAGTCCTTGCCCAAGTGCTCCTTCTTCAACCAACATATTGATGAATGTCATCCCTCCCCCATCTCTTATCTCCTTGGTTGCTATTTAGTCTCTAAGGAGTGTCTGACTCTTTTGCGACCCTGTGGACTATAGCCCCCACCAGGCTCCTCTGTCCATGGAATTCTCCAGGCAAGAATACTGGAGTGGGTTGCCATTTCCTTCTCCAGGGGATCTTCCTGGCCCAGGGGTCACACCTGCATGTCCTGCATCGGCAGCTGATTCTTTAGCAGTGAACCACCAGGGAAGCCCTTTCTTATCTCCTACCCATCATTAATGTTTATGATTTTTTTACATATTAGTTTGTTTATTATCTGTCTCTCACCACCGTGATGTAAGGCTCAGGAACAATTTCTATTCTTTTGTTTCATTTTTTGACTCCTGCATCCCCTAGCCCTCACACCTGACGGGCACGCAATAAATATTTGCTCACGAAATAAACTCTGGGTCAGCCACCCTTTACAGTCACTCGTTATCTCTTCTGGTGTGTTAAATTGAACCGCATTATACCCTTCCCTGACTCCATTCTGTCTAGTTCAAGGTGCTTCGCCCTGACTCATGTTGTTTTGTGGTTTTTTTCTGAGAATGGTGCCATCTCTGTGTCAGTGCTTTGAGGGCGGTGGGGTGGGGGGTGGGGTCCCTGTATTTGATCACAAGCCAGCAACTGTGCTAAGCATTTGGCCTTTCTCTACGGGATGGCTGCTGCTCCTCTGCCTTGTGAAAGATTTGACGTATGCTAGTGATCAGGCCCCTTTAGAAGCTCCAGACAAACATCTTCTAACTCTGGCTGTGGGTAAGTACTAGTATTCTTGTTAAATTTATTTTGTATTCAAAAATTTTATTGAAGTACAGTTGATCTACAATGTTGTGTTAACCCCTGATGTACAGCAAAGGGATTCAGTTATCATATACACACACGAATATATATATATATATACACACACATATGTACATATATATATATATAATCTATTTCTTTTTCATGTTCTTTTCCATTATGGTTTATTGCAGGATATTGAATATAGCTCCCTGTACCTTACAGTAGGACTTTGTTGTTTATCCAACATTCAAATAATGAGAAATTCATTCTTTATTCTTCTCTGTTACTTGCGTGTCTCAGGTGCAGCTTGTGTATACTACCAAGATCCAGGAACCCAATGTCTACAGGTACCTTTTTTTCAATTAAGTATTCAAACATTAGGGTTACCAGAGAATTGTTACCAACCTCTGTCTGGACCATCATTTGCTTTGCAAGCGTTTGTTACTAGCATCCCTATTTCCCTCCCCCTCATGCATGGTCTGTGAGCAGTGGTGGAATTCCGCCAGCTGACGTGTGGCAGTTTCTCAGGGAGCCTGGCTTCCAGACGGGTCTAGTCACCCGGGCAGGCGGGCGCTGTTGTTTCCTTCACCTCCTGAAAATATGTGAACAGTCTGAGTCATCACAGGTGCTTCGGCCCAGCTATTCCAGATACCGAGCTTCAGTTCACAGAAGGGAAAACACCTAAGGAAACGTCAGCAAGATGCTGACAAAATCAGAGCTAGGATCAGGGCTGAACTAAGACAGTGTGTCTCCATGGCAGATTGATGAATACATGTTGTTTTTGTTCAGTTACTAAGTCGTGTCCGACTCTGCAACCCCATGGACGGCAGCACGCCAGGCTCCTCTGTTCTTTACTGTCTCCCGGAGTTTGCTCCAATTCATGTCCATTGAGTCGGCGATGCTATCTAACCATCTCACCCTCTGTCGCCCCCTTCTCCTTTTGCCTTCAGTCTTTCCCAGCATCAGGGTCTTTTCCAATGAGCCGGCTCCTCGCATCAGGTGGCCAAAGTCTTGGAGCTTCAGCTTCAGCAGTAATCCTTCCAGTGAATGTTCAGGGTGACTCAACATTTATTTAGCGGTGGAGGGATTTCCTTTTAATAAAAGTTACATATTGCTGCAGATTCTACTTTACTAAATGATCTCTTCTGGCCAAGGGAGAGTTTGACGATCTAAAAAAATTAAAGGGCCACTGTTTCTGTTCCCTCTTCAGTTATAGCTTGAAATTAAAAAAAAAAAAAAATCAGACAGCATTCTGGGAAGCAAATCAAAGGGTTTAAAATGTAGATGCTAAAGCTTCACGTTTGGTGAAGAGAAACTGCACCACGTCTTAACTTGGTTTCAGAATTGCACACACAAAATACAAGAAGGGCTTGTGCTCGCTTTTGAAGCCTTGGCACGACTTCCCATCTTAGGGGCTTTCTGTTCTGGTTAGAGTGAGGGCAACTTACTAACACGTAGGGCCAGCTTACTCCAGTCCTAGGAAGCTGCCTGCTGGGCGTGCCCCTTAGGCCTTCCCATCTCTCTCCTTTGTAAAAAGAAAAAAAGAAAAAAGAAAACAAAGCAAAACAACAGCAGCAAAACAGTAAGTACGCGGTACACTGTAGGTTCTCAGTTAATCTTTAATTCTTGTTTATACTGAGGAAACCCAGACTTGAATGGAAACGCTAGGAAACACAGGGACACGCAGTCTGAAGCCCAGCCCAGCCAGCAACCACTTTGCTGTCTGGCCTCGGGACCGCTGATGGAGCGCGTGCCAACTTCCGGGCGCCTTTGCTCTGGCGTGCAGACCCCGTCAGACCCCGTCTCCCTCTTCTGTGTCCCAGGAGAGCTGGCCGCTGCGGGCTGGGTTTTACCGGCTCCAGCGGCCGGAGGTCCGTCGGGTCCCACCGGCTGCAGACAACGGAAGGCGCTGTGGGGAGACGGCCCGGCAGGTGGGGATGCTGGGGGGAGGGCTGCAAGGCCAGGATGTCAGGGCGTGTGCTCGCCCGGCCTCTGTCTCCGCCGCGTCTCTGACAGCACTTGTATCTCCTTTAATGGCTTCTGATTCCCTCCTCTGCCTGGAAACCTGGGCTCCTGGGGTCTGGTGCCTTTGACCTAGTGGCTTCTTGCTGTGCCTGATCTCTGGGATCCCTCAGCGCTTGCTGTTTGCTTCTGAGCTCTCCATCACCTGTGGAATCAAATTGCTGGATGAAATTCCTCCTGCTTTCTCTCAGTCTTTGTATTTTCCTGAGCAGATCTCAATCGATACAAATGCCATTACTGAACGATACCCAGCGTGTCGATCTGTGTAGGAGAGCAGTATGAAATCCAGGTGGCCTAGTCAATATGTAATGGGCTGATCCAAACCCGAGGCTGCTATAATTCAGAGCCCGCAAGGCTTCCATGTACAGATTCAGCATGAGACACAGAAGCAAGTTTCCTGCATGCTGTTTCCACCGTTCCCTTTGACTTGCTTAAATTAACCAAACATTACTTTCAACCTTGCAAGTATGTTCAATACCAGTTGTGGATATAACAATATGATGATTTCGAGAAATGTATCTTTTATATGACCCAAAATAATTTTAGTTAAGAATAGGGAGGGACATTTCATAAACATATTGCAGAGGAATAAATAGGGGAAAAAATAAAGCGCTTCACTTGAGAAGTCTTGAACTCAACTTTTATATTTGTATTTTTTAATGGTTTATCATAGGATTTTTTTTTTTAATTGGAGGACAGTTGCTTTACAAAGTTGTGTTAGTTTCCGCTGAACAACCACGTGAGTCAGCTCTCAGTACACATGTGTCTCCTCCCTCTTGACCCTTCCCCACCCCAGCCCTCCCCTCTCGGTCATCACAGAGCTCCGAGCTGAGCTCCGTCTGCTATACAGCAAATCTGGTACCGTAGACCCCTGGGCCATCCTGACACCCCTGTTTGTATTATTCAGACCTCTGCATAATGAAATTGTTACTGACGGCATACCTAAGTACTTTTATCAGGTGGTGCTCATGGTAACGAACCCGCCTGCCAGTGCAGGAGACGAAGAGACACAGGTCTGATCCCTGAGTCAGGAAGGTCCCCTGGAGAAGGGCCTGGCTACCCACTCCAGGATTCGTGCCTGGAGACTCTCATAGAGGAGCCTGGGGGTGGGGTGGAGGGGCGGGGTGCGGTGCGGCTACAGTCCATGGGATCACAGAGAGTCAGACTGGACTGAAGTGACTTAGCATGCACACATCATCTTTAAGAGATCAAGAGACAAATCAAAGGAGCTCTGATTTGAGGCTTTCTCTCTTTTCAGGAGCATGTCCTGTAGTGAAGTCATCATCGACACTTCAAGAGGTCTCTCATTTCTTATTTAGAAGTTGATACTGTTGACTCAGTTACTCTTAGGGCATTATGACAGCGATCTCTCTTTCTACACTGCACTAGGCGTCTAGTGAGCAACTCGTCAGAGGGACTCCCCTGGCAGTCAGCTGTTGAGGGTTTGCCCTCCCAGTGCAGGGGGCGTGGGCTGACCCCTGGTTGGAGGACTAGGATTCTGCGTGCTGCATAGCACAGCCAAAAAAAAAAAAAAAAAGGGGGGGCAACAAACCAGTGAGAGGCCTTTCAATAAGAACAAGGATGCCCATCTGTGAGATGAACAGGTTTTTGTATTATACAGGGCCGCATGAGAAGCTGCATTTGTTCTACGCTGGGACACAGGAGAGAGGTGTTCAGTCCTGCCACCTACTGTATTCCTAAGACACGTGCCTGTGGCAGCAATTCCCGAGGGATTAAGACTGAAAAGAGTTGTGAGAGAGAGCTCCTTTGCACTTTGTTGGAAACCTCCAAGGACTAAATCTGTCACTTGCATACCTGACCATTTTTGTTCTTCCATTAACTACCCGTCTCCAAAAAAAAACCAAACCCAAGCTTGTGTCTGGTAGGAAGCCATATTGCACCTAAAGGACAAAGTCTTTTAAGAGGGGAAAAGATCCACTTTCCTCCTACATTTTCCTTGTTGTTAGATATTCAAATGTACGTGAGCCAGTAGCAGGACATGTTGTATCCAAGAGACGGTCCTTTTTTTGTTAAGAGAGGAAGATATCCATCTTTCTTCTACTTTCTCCCTAGTTGGTAAATATATAAAATAAGTAAAATAGTAAGACTTTGTTGTCATTTATGAAAACACATTTAGTGAATGATTTAGAATATATATTTATGGCTTTCTGTGTGTTTCTCTCTCTCTCTCTCTCATACACACACACATAGTTTGGTGGGTTGTTAGCTAAGCTTCTTGATTAATTTGATGACAAACACTTCTCCAGATTCCGTTACTTGTATAACCCAGTAATTCCACTTCTCAGAATGTACTCTGTGGAAGGGAAGGTATCACGCATTTATTTAGCCGTGTTGACTACAACAGTGAAAATCAGAAACAGTCTAGGTGTCCAACAATAAATGACTGGTTTAATAGATTATAGCACATCGTGCATTTGAAAACTGTATAGCCTTTATACATCATTTTAAAAGATAATTTAGTGACAGAGAACACAAGCTTAGCAGCCTGCAGGCCCAAACTATGTCATTTGCCTCTTGTATAGGGTAGAGCAAAGGTTTTAACATCCCTAGGCCCCAGTTTCTTCATCTGGGGGTAGTACTACTTACCTCTTATTGTTTTTACGAGGATTTAAAGAGAACCCGTGTAAAACCCTTTACAGAGGGCCTAGTGTTATATACACACTCAATAACTGTTAACTATTGTGGTTGCAAAGGATAGATAAGGATGTGAATTAGGGTATGGAAAAATGTTAACTTTAAAACATGAAGAAAACCAGTGCTATTCAAATTTCCTAAAATCAAACACAATCATAGAAGAGTGTAAAAACATAAGCCATCATGTCTAGAGTATTCAGGGCCTCTCAAAAGGAAGAGAATATGTGCTTTAGTTTTTTTCTTTGTATTCCTCTGCAGTTTTAAAATGTTCTACATTTGACTCATTTTATATTGAACATAATTTTTAATAGGAATCGCAGCATTATGACTATAGTAATGTAGTATACTGAAAGTTATTTAATGGAATCATAATTGATGAATGTGTGCATGCATCTAAGATACACATGTACATGAGACTTGCACTGTTGATGCCCAGCCTGCCCCTCCTGCCGTCTCCTCTGTTTCTATCATTGTCTCTTTCCTAGTATAGCTGACCTTTGTTTTGAAAATATAACTTCATACACACTATTATTTTATAAACTCATGTATGTAAAAAGCCAAAGAGGTATCTTCTGCTTACTATTGCATATAAACCTACAACTGCTCTGAAAAATAGTCTTTTTAAAAAGTCAAAGCAAAGAATTCCCTGGCTGTGCAGTGGTTAGTATTCAGTGCTTTCCCTGATGGGCCCAGGTTCAATCCCTGGTCGGAGAACTAAGATTCCACAAGGCTCACAGCACAGCCAAACACAAACCAAAAAAAGTTAGACAAATCGGAAATACCCAGGGTAAAATGTGAGACCACCTCCAGCAGAGTCTCTCCCCCCACCCCCTGATGACCAGCTCGACAGGTCTGTCTTCTTACAGGTCTCTGTGCGTGCAGCGTCATACTTAATGTATCTGTGTTTCTAAAATGATGTAAATGGAAGGATATTTTTCATATTGTTCTGGGCCTTTTTTTTTTAAGTTAGCAGTATAAATTAGAAGTTTTCCTTAGTTCATATAAATCTGTCGACATTTCCTTTTTTTTTTTAGCAGCCACAGTGCATTTTATAGTGTGAGTGGACCATCATTTATTTGAGTATATCTCCATTTAGATTTAATTTGCTCATAAAACTATACCGCTTTTGTGTTTCAAGGATTGTCTTTGTGCATATATCTTTATAGATATGTCCAGTTTTTCTGTAAGATAGAGTCTCGGAAGTAAAATTGCTGAATTGGTCTAGTTTTAGTCAAATCTAAAGGGTTAGTAGGTCTAACCAGGTGGCACAGTGGGAAAAGGACCCACCTGCCAATGCAGGAGACTTAAGAGATGCCGGTTCAATCCCTGGGTCGGGAAGGCCCCCTGGAGAAAGGCATGGCAACCCACTCCAGTATTCTCACCTGGAGAATCCCAAGGCCAGAGGAGCCTGGAGGGCTACAGTCCATGGGGTCTCAAAGAGTCAGAGATGACTGAAGCGACTTAGCATGCACGCAAAGGGTTAATACTTCAAACTGCATTTTCTGGTATTTTATGCACGGTCTAACGCTTATTTGAGTTTTGATGCGTTGGTATGCTTTTTTTCTTTCCTCCTTACAGTGAGATTCAAGAGCCGAAGGCATCACCACCAGCTTCTAAAACCTCAGCCGCCGCACAGCTGGACGAGCTGATGGCCCGTCTGTGTGAAATGCAGCATCAGGTGAGCACACTCTGTGACCCAGCCCGCAGGGCTCGTCTCTGTGGACCTCCGCCCTGCCCTCCCACCTTAGAAACCCTCCGAAGTCCTTATGGATTCTGCCGGGCTCAGTTTAACTCAGTGGAGGAGCCCACTGAAGTACCGCTGATTTGCAGCGTGTTGTATCTGTTTCCGGTGTTCAGCAGAACCATTCAGTTCTGTATCTCCATCTACGTCTCTGACTTTTTTCTGTTAGAGGTTATTACGAGATACTGAGCATGGTTCCCTGTGGTGCACGGCAGCGGGTCCTTGCTGGTGGTCTGTTTCATATACAGTAATGCGCCCACGGTGATCCCAAACTCCCGATTTCTCCCTCCCGCCCTTTACCCCCATGTGTGCTGAGCCGCTCCCGTCGGGTCCGACTCTCTGCGACCCCATGGACCGTGGCCCCCTCTGTCCACGGGAATCTCCAGGCCAGAATACCGGAGTGGTCGTCATTTCCTCCTCCAGGGATCTTCCCGACCCAGGGATGAACGCTCACCTCTTACATTTCCTGCATTGGCAGGTGGTTCTTTGTCCTCAGCGGCACCTGGGAGGCCTTTTACCCCCTTGGTAACCATACTTTTTTTTTTTTTAGTCTATGGATCTATTTCTGTTTTGTATATGAGTGCATTTGTGTTGGGTTTTTTTTTTTTTAGATGTCTTAGCTGGACATAAAAGACTCTGCAATGCAGGTGCTGATCTCAAGGGCCTTGGAGTGTGCTTGATAAAATGAGACATAAGGCTAGGTGACATTTATTAGACTAAAAGATAGACTGTTTGCCACTAAAACTGGATGAAGTGTGGAAGGGCTGTTAAAGAGACCTCCCTGAGTGAGGTGGAGGAGACCCACGGCAAGCTGGAGCATAGCAAGGGAGAGCAAGCGTGGCTTTGAAAGGAAAGATGAGTCTTAAGCTCTTACTAAGAGAAAATCCACCCCTCCTGGTCTAGTCTCTGGGCTTCCCTGGTGGCTTAGAGGGAAAGAACCCACCTGCAGTGCGGGAGACCCGGTTTGATCCGTGGGTCGGGAAGATCCCCTGGAGAAGGAAATGGGAACCCACTCCTGTATTCTTGCCGGGAGAATCCCATGGACAGAGGAGCCTGGTGGGCTACAGTCCACGGGATCGCAAGAGTCGGACACGACTGAGCAACTAAACCACCACCACCACCATAGTGGATCAACAGTGTGATAACTTCAGGGGTACAGCAAAGTGGTTCAGCTATATATATGCACACGTGTCCCTTTCCAAATCTTTTCCCATGTAGGTTATTACAGAATATTGAGCTAGAATTCTTAAGGTAGAGAATCCAAACATTCTGAATTGGTTGGGGTGTTTGATATGCACACGTGAAGTGACTATGAAGTAATTTCAAGGACGTGCATAAAACTGTGTGTGATTGAAGGGCAGGAATCTTATCTCTGTGGCTCACCTTTGGCTTTCCAACGCTGTTTCTGATATATTATGTATAATCATATTATTAGAGATACAATGAATAAATATCAGAAACAAGTTTTCTTTTTAATATTTACAGAAAAGCTGAGTGCATTCCTCATTGCATTGTATATCTGAAAATTGTTGTTTAGTTGCTGAATTGTGCCAACTATTTTACAACCTCATGGACTGTAGCCCACCAGGAGCCTTTGTCTTTGGGATTTCCCAGTCAAGAATACTGCAGTGGGTTGTCATTTCCTCCTCCAGGGGATCTTCCCGACTCCAGAATGGAACCTGCATCTCCTGCAGCGGCAGGCGGATTCTCTACCACTGAGCCACCAGGGAAGCCCATGTCTGAAAATACTAGAAAAAAAAAATCTACATTAGCAGTTTTAATTGTGTGATGTTTTTAAATTGATTTAGTGTGTGTCTTAGTTTATTTACATTTAAAAATTTATGTTTATTTTTTGAATTAGCCATACCTTTACACTATACAAAAATCCAGAGTATAACAGTGTACAGTGAAGCGTTCCCAGCCATCCGGTTCTGCCCCCTGGAGGTACTCAATATTTTCTGTTTCCCACATAATCCTTTCAGAAACATTCTGAAATATACCAGCAAATAGATTTAATTGTATACATAGACACAGATACATTGCTGCTGTTTTTACTGAGTTACTTTCAGGCCTTTTTGATGTAGCCTTTAGAACACTAATCTCTTGAGCATTAACTAACATTATATAGTAGGAGAGGAAGGAAATGTGTCAAATGGTAAGTTTCTTGAAGGGAAATGAGCATTTTGGATTAGTGAGATAGTGGGAAGTTGTCCCAGGCAGAGGCCTGAAGGCAAATGGTAACAGATCACTTTCGGGAGACGGCCGGGAGCCTGGCTGGCTTTAAACAATGGGGGCTTTTTACTGAGTAATCAGAGATGAAACCGGGAAGGTAAAGTGAGGGCAGTGGACAGGAGACGCAGTGTCCGTCTGTTGCTGCAACTTCAGTGCCGGAGGCCGTGGAGAAGCGCTGCAGCCCTCTGGCCCGGAAGTCCCGGTAGTCTGGAAACTGGGAGTTGAGAGAGACGAGTTGGGCAACTGTTCTGTAATTTGAAGTTTTCCCTTTGAATGTTTTATCACAGCGGCACTGGAGTTTCTCTTTAATAAATCCAACCGGTCACCAAGTTTTATCTGACCACCTCTTACCTCCTTCTCCACCATCACTGACCCAAGGCATTTCTGCTCCGAGCTGTTTTGAAAGTCTCCTGCCTAACGAGCGCCTCTGATTCCACTCTTGCTTTGTCCACACCTGATTCCTCACTCAGCTACCCCAGGGATCTTGTGAATCAGATTCTCTCCCTCTCATGCTTGAAGCGCCCTAATGGTTCCATCACCCTTAGAATAAAACCAGAGCTTTATTAAATAATAACAATTATTTATTTTCATTAAATAGTAAAACCGAAGCTTTATCCTGCGGGCTCTGCGTGATCATGGCCTCTTTTCCCATTGTTTTCTCCTGCCTCACTCACCTTCACTCCCTGTATTCCAGCCCTACTGACCTCTTTTTACTTTTTATGTGTCAGACTGTCTCACTCCTCTGGGCCGTCCTTCCCTCTAGAATGCTTTCCTCACAATTATCGATATTTCTGTGTCTCAGTACATCACTCAAATATCTGCTCAAGTACCAGCTTCTTAGCCTTCTCCGATCGCCCTCATCTGAATCAATTCTTCCTCACCATCCCACGCTCTTTTGCCTCAATATATGATTCATATCTCTAACCTGACATCATATTGTCTATTATTTCTTTAATTGCTTACTGTCTGTTACTCAGAGAAAATAAATTCCATGAGGGCAGGCACTTGGTTAGTCTTGAAAATTGCTCTGCACCATGAGCCTAGAGCAGTGAGTGGCACAAACCAGCTGCCCAAAAAACATTGCAACATAAATGAGTAAAAAGAAGATGAATTGCCGACCTGCAGTCATCATAAGAGATAAGGTATCAGCTTCCGAGGTTCAACTTCCTACTGCCAGAAGAGATTTGCAAACAGGAAGACTAGTCAGATTTCATTCAGCCTGAGGAACTTAGAATGAAAGGGAGATGAAAGCTTTTTTTTTTTTTTTTGGTGTTGCAATGTTAGATTCTTCCAGCGCCTTGCAAGTTCAGGGGAAAACTAAGACAGAGTGCAGAAGATGCTAATGAGGATGACTCTCTTTACGGTTCTCTTCTTGGTACAGGTTACAGTGAAAGCAGATGCCAGCAAGAAACCCGCATCCGACAAGCAGGATCACCAGGCCTCCCTGGACTCCATGCTGGGGGGCTTGGAGCAGGACTTGCAGAACCTGGGAATTGCCACAGTGCTCAAGGGCCACTGTGCCTCCTGCCAGAAACCGATCGCTGGAAAGGTGGGATGGGCCAAGACATTGATTCCGTGTCTGTGTGTCGGTCTCCATCCTCCAAGGACTGCTCTTTCTTCTCATAATCTGAGACAGTTTAGTAATGCCGATCCTTTACAGTGCTCCAGGCGTGGACTAAGCACCGTACAAGTCTTCTTTTATTTAGTGGCTGCATTATCCCTTCAGTCCTGCATTGGGAAGATCCCCTGGAGAGGGGCATGGCAACCCACTCCAGTATTCTTGCCTGGAGAAGCCCCATGAACAGAGGAACCTGGTAGGCTACAGTCCATGGGGTCGCAGAGAGTCAGACACGACTGAGCGACTGAGCGTATGCACGCAGACACACAGCACTTCAGTGGTCACAAGCTCTTTGTAAAGTGAGGAAACTGAGGGCCCGGGGTCGTTGACTGACACGGCCAAGATCTAGTAAGAGGTCGATGTAAAACCCAAACCCAGGAGATTCTGGCTTGAGAGTTTGAGCTCGTAACCGTTTTCCTCTACTGCCTTATGGAGAATAACTTTCCCTCTGCTCCCTCGGTTCAAATTTTCCCAGTGCAAAGTGACTGATTATGACTTTCAGCCACTCCCAGCATCATAGCATGACCACAAATCCTGCTTGGGCACCATCCTTCATCCAAGGCATTATAAAGGGCACTGAGACCCGACTTTCCACAGGGTGTGAGATGAGGTGTCAGATCAGAGGAATAAAAACTGTCATTGGCCTTCTCCTGTTCCCGGGATCCCTTCCAGGCCAAGCGTGTCGTCCGTCACCACTATGCTCTGTTTCGTGTCTGTGATTTTCTGGGGCAGTATAGCGGAATGAGCATTTATTAAGTCGGGACAGCGGACACCATGCCATTGTCCGTTAAGTATGGACCACAGGTGGAGAAGGGAATGGCAGCCCACTCCAGTACGCTTGCCAGGAGAATCCCAGGGACAGAGGGGCCTGCTGGGCTGCAGTCCATGGGGTCACAAAGAGTCGGGCATGACCGGGCGACTCACACATACACACATACCCATGGACCACAGGCCGCGTGAGTGCACCCGAGGTCTCGGCCTCAGTGCGGCGTAACTGCGGGGGTGTCGTTTCCATGGATGCTGTTGAAAGGGCACGCCCCAGAGTCGCGCAGGCTGCGGGCCCCCGCGTGCCGGGCCCCCACGCCAGGTTGGCTTCACCCTGCAGGTGATCCACGCGCTGGGGCAGGCCTGGCATCCCGAGCACTTCGTCTGCGCCCACTGCAAGGGGGAGATCGGCTCCAGCCCCTTCTTCGAGCGGAGCGGCCTGGCCTACTGCGCCGAGGACTACCACCGCCTCTTCTCTCCGCGCTGCGCGTACTGCGCCGCCCCCATCCTGGACGTGAGTGGCCCCCGCCCCCGCCTTCGCGCAGCTTCTGTGAGAGCCGGCTCGCGTTTACAGCCCTGCAGCCTCCTAAACCCTCCCTGTTGCTTTTCCAGAAAGTGCTGACGGCCATGAACCAAACCTGGCACCCGGAGCACTTCTTCTGCGCTCACTGTGGAGAGGTGTTCGGTGAAGAAGGTACGGCCCGGGTGGTCACAAGAGGACCGGGAGGGCTTTTCGCTGATCTTCTCTGCTGGTCCTGGTTCCTGCCTCGACCACCCAGGTGCCCGTTTCGGTGCCAAGCGCCATCCCTTCCTACCTGATCTGACATTGATACCTCTTGCTTAAATGAAAATTTTAAATCAAAGTCATACAAATGCATAGTTTAAAATGCAAATACTATGCCAAGAGCAATATTAAAAAAGAACACTCCCTTGCTTTCCCTTTTTCCACCCCCAAGTCCAGTTCTCCTCTCTAAATATTCTAGCTGCTTCTATTATTTACTTGTGGGGCTTCCCAGGTGGCGCTAGTGGTAAAGAACCTGCCTGCCAATGCAGGAGACGCAGGTTCCATCCCTGGATCGGGAAGATCCCCTGGAGGAGGGCATGGCACCCCACTCCAGTATTCTTGCCTGGAAAATCCCATGGACAGAGGAGCCCGGCGAGGCTACAGTCCACGGGGTCGCAGAGAGTCGGACACGACTGAGCCACGAAGCGCAGCACATCACATTATTTACTTGTATATTTTAAATAGTATATTCCGCTATATTGATTTTTTGTCCAATTTTAGCCATTACATGTTAACGTTCTACCAAGAGAGATAAGGATTTAGAAATGTTATTACGCCTCCACCTACCCCCAACATAATTCCCCACCCCTATTCTCTCAGTTATAATTAGGTCGTAATTATAAGTCAGATGAGTATTCGATGTGTACATGTTGGCAGTCACATAAATATTGCTCACAGTTGAGTCAGGTAACAAACTGTGATATAGTACAGTGTGGATTTGGGGGTTCGTCTGCCTGGTTCAAATCTGGGCTGTGGTATTTATTAGCCATGTGATGTTTAAGTTATTTAACCTTCTTTGGAGCTCACTTTCCTCATGAGTAAAATGGATCTAATAATAATGCTTACTTTAGGACTTCCCTCCTGGTCCAGTGGTTAAGATTCTATGCTTCCAGTGCAGGGGGTGTGGGTTCGATCCCAGTTGGGAATCTAAGCTCTCACATACCATGTGGCACGACCAAAAAGTTTTTTTTTTTAAGTGAGAAAAAATGATGTTTACTGTATAGGGTCATTATGAGGATTTTAAGAGACAATATCAATGTAGTGTTTGCAATGGTGCCTGGCACGTGAAGACTGGTAATGAAGATGACGATCATTGCCTTGGTGTCCTTTTCATACACATGTGTTATTTACTGAAATTAACATCTGGATCCCTTTTTCATTCGCTTAATTCTTATTGTAATTATCACTAATTTATCTGATAATAATCACTAATTATAGTGATAATAATATCACTAATAATCCTTCTCAAAATGGTCATCCACTTCTGGTAATATATCAGTTCCATTCTTTTTTTTTTTTTTTTTCTTGGAGACATCTGTCCAGGAGACTTTCATCCTTCTGCTCCAGCCTGCCTGCTAAGAAACAATACTTTATCTCGGGAATCCCCTGTACTAAATCCTTCCCTCCATCTTTGAATATGTATTACTGCTTTTATTTTGGTGGAGCACAGCCTCCAGTAGCTCCTGGTAAAAGCTTTGAAACCTTGAGCATCTGAAAATATCTTGTCTCCCTGAAGTGTCCTGGACGTGGAATTCTAGGTAGAAGTTACTTCCCTTATCACTCTGAAGACATTGCGCCACTGTCTTCCAGCCTCCATGGCTGAAAGTTTCTTTTATTCAGATTTTGTTCTTCTTCCTGACACTTTCTACGTGACCTGTTTCGCCCTTGTTGCAAGCTTTTTGCTCCCTTCTGTTTTCTGCGTTGTCTTGATTTTTTTTTTCCTGACTTCTTCTTTTTATGTTTGTTTTGAACCAATATGACTCATTTATGAAAGCAGAACACTTCTTTTTCTTTTCCTGTCCTTTTAGAATTAATTCACGGGGCAAGTTTTCTTCTAAATAAAAATTTGAGGCAGTCTTATGTCTTTTTTGATTATTCTTAATGAACTACTCTAAATAGAAAATCAACTTAAGACACAGAACACAAATCCAAGTCCTTAGGTAATTCATTCTGTGTGATAACTAAAGCCTCCAACGTATTTAAAGTGACAGCTACCCTCTCCCCTGGTGGGTCCTTTAAGCTGCAGGAGGCCGGGGAAGCGGGCTATGGCCGGTCATTGGTCCTTTCCTGCTTTTATTCTCACACCCATTGCTAATCTCCACAGCTGACCCCTCCAGGGTTGAATCAGGGGTGGATGGGTTTAGCCTGGAGGGCAGAAAAGTTCTAAGTTGTCTCATTTGCTTTGGCCTCTCTGGGCCTGGCATATATTTAACTCCGACTTTCTTGTTGTTGTTGTTTAGTCTTTAAGTCGTGTCCGACTCTTTTGCGACCCTATGGGCTGTAGCCCACCAGGCTTCTCTGTCCTTGAGATTTTCCAGGCAAGAATACTGGAGTGGGTTGCCATCTCCTTCTCCAGGGGATCTTCCCGACCCAGGGATTGAACCCAGGTCTCCTGCGTTGCAGGGAGATGCTTTACTGTCTGAGCCACCAGGGAAGCTGGCTCGAATGACTGCACTTAATTTCAGGTGCCTCGCTCCATTCAGCGGCTGTAGGCCCTTTAACCAGACTCTCGGCTGTGGGTGTTTTCCGGGGATGAGTCAGATAGCACCAACTGTACCCCACGCCTGCCAAGCACCCATACCCAGCTCTCGGAGTGGTTCCATTGCAGCCCCTCTCTTGACTTGAGGTTCCCTGGGACCGCCCCTCATGCCTCTCGGCGATGGTGGGGCACACACAACACAGCTTTCTGAGAAACCCCTGTCTCAGCTTCCCTTTCTCTTTGCTGCTGTTCAGTCGCTCAGTCCTGTCCACTCTCTGGGGCCCCATGGACTGCAGCACGCCAGGCCTCGCTGTCCTTCACCATCTCCCGGAATTTGCTCAAACTCATGTCCATTGAGTTGGTGATGCTCTCCAGCCATCTCATCCTCCATCTCCCCTTCTCCTCTTGCCTTCAATCTTTCCCATCATCAGGGAAAAGATCCTTTCCCTTTACCTGTTTTATATCCTCAGTGTTAAGTGAAGACTCCAAGCTTTGTGCAGATTTGTGCAGCTAGGTAACTGTCTACTTTGAGGGACGTCTTGCCGCCCACTTTGAACTTTGACATCTATCACGTCTTGATTCCCTCTATCCTGTTGCATTGGTCTTTGCCAAGTGCTGCTGGCCTTTGCTTGCCCATTCTTTATTTAAGAATGAATGAGACACTTTAATGCTAACCGGAAGCTCTGTGGGTGAGGCAGAACGTGCTGACTGGTGGGCTGGTACTCAGGGAGGGTGCTGCAGGACCCTCGATTATTAATATTTTAGGTCTTCTGCCTTGAATAAATTTTACCAAAGAGTTGCACTATCTGTCAGCTTTACAAAAATTAGTTAAAGGGATTAGGGGATGGGTTTTTTACCATTCAGTATGCCAACTTTTATTTGATTCCCATTTTCTACTAAAAAACGTAGAACTTCCATTCCATCAGGCTTCCTCGGTGGCTCAGACAGTAATGTCTCTGAGCTGCCTCGTGGCTCCGCCTGCAATGAGGAGACCCGGGTTTGGTCCCTGGGTCCGGAAGATCCCCTGCAGAAGGGAACGGCAACCCACTCCAATGTTCTTGCCAAGAGAATCCATGGACAGAGAAGCCTGTTGGGCTATAGTCCGTAGAGTTGCAAAGAGTTGGACAGGGCTCAGTGACTAATACTTTTAGTAGAAAGCTTGACTTCTTTTCTCATAATAAATGTCCAGTATCCTTGAACACTGAGACCCTCTCACTTGAAATTTACAGAAATAATCATTGCATTATGTTTCGGATGGGGAATCTGATTTTCTGACAGTTCTTCAGACTTTGAACCAATCCTGCTTCCAGCCTTGAAGACTATTTTATGAATTTAAAATAAGCTGAGCTTGAGCCCCTTTGATGTTTTGGAGCTCAGGATGGTTGAGGGTTTTTTTGGCCATGCTACTCAGCATGTGGAATGTGGGATCTTCGTTCCCTGACCAAGGATCAGACCCATCCCCCTGCAGTGGGAGCACAGAATGTTCACCACTGGACCACAGGAAGCCCCAGGATGGCTTCAGTTTTACCAGCGTCTCCCTCTTTCATTATCTAGGTTTCAGGTTTTTGCTGTTGTTGTTTGTTTATTTTGTTTTGTTTCTGCCAAGCTAGATGCCACTCTAACAGCTAATTTAAATTTTAGACGATTTTGATATTTCACCTGTGGCATGGTCTTCCCTTTTCTCTTGTTTCCCATGAATCTTTCTGTTTTAAATAATTCTTTACCTATTGTGATAGTGATGTTTCAAGAGGGTATGAAGATAAGCCCCATGTTATGCTACTTCTCCTGGAGGTCAGGTCTTAAATATCAGGCAGGTTAACATGTATGTGTGCTAAGTTGCTTCAGTTGGGTCCAACTCTCTATGATGCCATGGACTCCAGCCTTCCAGGCTCCTCTGTTCATGGAATTCTCCAGGCAAGAATACTGAAGTGGGTTGCCCTGCCCTCTAGGGATGGAACCCGACCCAGGGATCAAACCCACATCTCTTACGCCTCTTGCATTCGCAGGCAGCTTCTTTACCACTAGTGCCACCTGCGAAACCCTATGTATATTGCTAACTATTATTCATATAATCCCCACCACAACTTTGGGAGAATAATTTTACCAAGTATTAGATGGAAGCACTGAGCATCAGGGAGGTAAAGTCATTTTCTTTTTTAAGTCATGCAGCTAGAAAATCAAAGAACTGGAATTTAGACTCAAGTCTCATGTCTGCAAGTTCCATGTTTTTTTCTGCGCCATTGTAACTGCCCCTTGATGGAGACTGAATCCCTCTTCTGCTGTTGGGTCTCTTTACTTTCTTGGCACAAACATGGTGCAGTTTATTTTAAGACAGACCTGGGTAGAGTAGCACTGATAAAGTCTGCTAGCAAAGTGCTTTGTAGTCATTTGCTTGCTCACTGAAGCTTGTTCAGTGCTTTTCACAAATCATTAGGTCTTTCATTTTTAGATTGCACTTTAGTTAAACAGCATTTTTCATTGAGATTTAATCTAAGTCATGGTCAATTTATATTGCACTGGTTGCCATAGAAGTCTGAGGGTTTGTTGGGTAAAAGAGTCAGCAAGCGAATACTGCCCATGGATAATTACGACGTGGAAGGTGCCTGAGAGCAGACAACAATGCATACATATTTCAAGAAGAGACATAAGTTAGATACAAAAGAAAAATACCCTATCCATAGGATAACCAGGAAGTGCCATGAAGGTAGCTAGTTCATATTGTCTATGGCTTGGGCCCCTTCTAACTAGACAAGGCTAATTTGGTCATTTATGACTTTATATAATCAATATGAAGCCACGCTTAAAGTGTATTTACTGAGATAAGTGATAGAAAAGGCCCTTTGCTAAGCAGAAGCTCCTCTTGGAGCTTGGAGCTTGGGTTGTATGTTTGCTTTCATCGTTGTTTTCTGTAAATGCGCCTCTTGCCATATGGTTAGTCCATTAATTAGGTGGCATCCTGCCTGGCCCCAAGTCACATAGTCACACATGAAGTTTCTGTAATGACTGCGCGACTGCTGAGCCTCCTGGGAAATTAAATTCATCTGCATCTTTGTTTCAGTTCAGAGGGTTCCTCTCTAAGGCTCACGTTGCTAAGTACACCAGCCCTTAGCATCCTCCCACAGGGTCCGGGTCCCCAGTGCCCGTGACTTTCTCTTTAATTGTTCATTATCCAGGCCACGCAGGTGCCCCCTAATTTCCCGGGGGGCTGCGAGCCTCACCGGAGTACAAACACCCTTCTTCTCTCGAAGGTACTTTTGCAAATTGTTAGTGTTTCTTATCCGTCCTCCAGAGTAATTGGCCCCGGAGAGAGCCGCCAGGAAAGTTAAGTGCGGAAACTTTCTCAATTTGTTGGATTACTCACTGCAGGGGTATCACAGCAAGTTGGGCTGATTGCTTTCGAGTCCTCTCCCGGGGCTCACCTGAGCTGAAACAGAGGCTGTTACTTCCCCGCTGTGTCATGCTTGAGACCAGTTACCCTGTAAATGCCTAGACGAGGGTCTTTCCTAGGGCAGTCGGCCTGTCTCGCAATTTTCTCAAGTAACACCTACTTCTAGGCAAGCTCAGTTCTACCCCATTTGTTTTATGAGACACCAGCATCAGCTTGGGGCCTTGTCAAGAATGCAGAGTTTCGAGCCCCAGCCCCGACCTCCTGAATCAGAAGCAGTGGGTGGGGTGGGGCCACGCAGTCAGTGAGAGTGTTGACCCAGTCCCCAGGTGATGGATGTGTGCTATAGGCGTGTGCCGCGGAAGCAAGAAAGATGGTTGTGGGTGTTGGTTTGCTTGGCTTCCCCTGATGGCTCAGCAGGGGAAGAATCGGTCTGCAATGCAGGTGACATAGGAAACGTGGGTTTGATCCCTGGGCCGGGAGGATCTCCTGGAGGAGGAAATGGCACCCCACTCCAGTATTCTTGCCTGGAAAATCCCACGGACAGAGGAGCCTGGTGGACTACAGTCCAAAGGGCCACAGAGAGTCGGGCAAGACCAAAGTGACTTAGCATGCCCACTTTCAGTTGTCCTTGAGCAGACTCTAGACGTTCTTTGACAAAGAGAACAGCTGAGCTCTTCTTTGTCTCAGAGGCAGAAAAGAAGGACACAGGACAGCTTAAAACATTACTGGTTTACATTCTTAGATCTAGAGGCCTCAGAAATCTATCAAATCGTCTGCTTTTAGAAGAAAGCGTAGTTGAACAAGGCAAGGCATCTCACAAGATGACCCGAGGTTATGGGCCACTGCAACTGCACGATTTGGGTTTGAGCCCCCGGCTCCTCCTGTTGCCTTTTTTGGATCTGGTTGCTACTGTCAAAGTGTGTTTATAGAAATAATGTTTCTTGTGTTTTGCTCACATGCTGTTTGAGTGGGGCGCAGTTAGCGAGCTCTCCTATTTAATGAATTATTGGGTTATGATATTTGAGCTCAACTGCTCCCACAGAGAGATCAAGGTGACAATGCGTTTAAGGTCCGGGACGTGACATCCAAGTTAGACTCTGAAGTTAGGCCTAGATTTGAATCAGTTCCTCCACCGCCTAGTTGGTTATTTGTAATTTCGCTGAGCTTCCCTTTTCTCCCTTGTAAAATGGGAGGGTTGCTATGAAGAATCTAATTTCAATTTAGTCCTGCAGGGAGAACCCTCAGTTGGAACCAGTAAAACAGTAGGTGCTGCAAAAATGGGATTGCTACTGGTCCTCTTTGTTTTAGGTGGAATCTCCTTGTAAATGCTAAGGAGAGTTTCTTCTAGAAAAGTTTACCTGTTTATACATGTTCTAGTTAATCTTGATGCGGGGCGACCGTTTTCTGAAGCCGATGGTCTCAACCTTGTCGTTGTAGTATTGTTCACAGGTCTGCTGATTCGATGCATCTTTTTTGAGCAGCTTCTGTGAATGTATCAGGTGCTATTCTAGGAACTAGGGAGACAGTAACAGAAGACAAAGTCCCTGCGTGCGTGGTGTGTATGTTCTAGTGAGAAAGACAGATAATAATCAAACTAGCCAACTGACTGATAACTAACTTCTCTGTACCTTAGGAGAGGGGGTGAGGGAGAGGAATAGGGTTCTACTTGAAATAAAGTGGTCTAGCTGTTGTTCCCTTAAGCAGACCACTGAGTTAAGATAAGAACCAAACCATCTGGGTGTCTTAGGAAATGATTTTTGAAACAGAGGGAATATATCACACGAGTAAGTGCTTGAGGATAAATCAGTTTATTATATTTTTCTTTTTTTTTTTAATGTGAAGACAGTAAGACCTTGTGTAAAATTTTATTTGTAATCTATTAACTTCTTGACCTAGTGCAACAAAAAATTTGTCCTACCAATATTTTTCTACATTTATTAATATTTATGTATATATAAAAGTTACAGTATACCTGAAATTCCTTTTTTTCCGCTTAAGCATTTTCCCATGTTGTTTAATAGTTTTATAATAATTTTAATAATATCAGTTATTCCATCAGGGCTTCATGTAGACAAATTTTAAAAGATTATATGCCTGAAGATGTTTACTAAAGCATTATTGATAGTTCCAAATACTGAAAACAACTAAATGTATTTGTAACAGTATATTTAGATTTCTTCTGTTGTCTGAGTAGAGCTGTAATGACTATCTGTAAACATAGAATTTTCTTCTATTTAATTATTTATGTAGATTAATTTCTAGGATTGAGATATTTATATATTTTAAGAGTATTGATACACATTATCAAATGACTTTCTAAAAGAATAACGGAATAGTAACATTCATCTTTGTCACTAGGAATATAAAAATATGTGAATATCTCCATATGCTTTGTAGCATTGAGTATATATTTATTTAACACTGTTTTTACTACTTAGCTAATTAGAAATTAAACTACTAATTAGCAAAACTTGGAACTTCAATAGTTTCTTCTATGTTTCACCCTTAATCATCATGTTGAACACAGTACCCCTAAAAGTATTTCTTCTTGGGCTAGTTGTCTATTTGTGAAGCAGACTTACTTCAAAGATTTTTAAAAGCGGTCACCGTGGGTTTCTTATCTCGCATCATCTGGACACAGGATCTTTACGAGCCAGGGGTTTTCTAATCTGCACCTCACAGTGAACATTTCAAGTATTAAAACGAAAGCACTTACACCTTAATATATCTATTTTTAAGCTTTTTATTATGGAAATTTCAATAAATACCAACATTTTGCCAAAGAAATTTCCTCTAACCACTACTAAACCACCTAGCCTTTTCTTTTGAGGGAACAATTTAAAAGCAAATCCTAAAAAATCATATCATCTCACCATTAAATACTTCAGCACACGTCATCTCCAACTGATAAACACCCTTCGTACTTCACAAAGTTAACAGTTCCTTATTTTCATTTAAAACCCACATCCCAATTTCTAAAGTTTCTAGATGGTGTTCTTCAGTTGCTTTGTTTGAATCAGGATTCAAGCAAGATCCTTTAGGTACTGCCTTTGACTGCTTTATCCCTCAAAATTTTTGAACTCTGTGACAATCTCTCTTCCTCACTTTTTTGTAGCATTGATTCATTAAGAAACTGGCACCTATGTTCTGTAAAATGTCCCATATTCTTGATTTGACTGGCTGCTGCCTCATGATGAAGTTTACATTATTTGCTCTATCTTCATCTTACCCCGCCTTCTCCTGTATTTTCTGTAAGTTGTTAATGTAGACCTAGAGACCTGATTCAGTTTAGGTTTAGTATTTAGGGGAGAATAGGTCATAGATACTGGCTGCTATGTACTTGTTGTTGAGTCATGTCTAGAGGTATGTAATGACTGGTTGACCTACTTTTGAAAAATGAAAGTGTGGCTTGCTCAGTCCTGTCTGACTCTTTATGACCCCATGGACTGTAGCCCGCTAAGCTCCTCTGACCATGGAAGTCTCCAGGCAAGAATACTGGAGTGGGTTGTTATTCCCTTCTCCAGGGGGTCTTCCCGACCCAGGGATCGAACCCAGGTTTCCTTTATTGCAGGCGGATTCTTTACCGTCTGAGCCGCCAGGGAAGCCTGACCTCCTTTTACTGATGCTGATTGACCACTGGTTGCAAGCAGTGTCAGGCTCACCCCTCCGTTTTCAAGCTCCCTGTTGATGATCATTGCCTATCACCAGTGATCTCAGTTGTAAAATGGTGACTTTTCCATCACTCTATCAGTGTTTATTAGATGGGATTACATAAACAGTACCACTTCATCATTAACTATTTAGTTAGCTTGAAATACATCTCATACAGGAAAACTGAAAAAATGTTTTACTATGAATAAATGGTTTTACCATGAATAAATGCTTTTATAACCTTATTGGAAAAAGTTTAAAAGATTTTTGTAGCTCTTTTTAGAATACAGCCTATGTATAAATAAATTATACAGTCAAAAAACTGTGTTTTAAAGCCATTGAATGAATTATTGCCTTCTTTAGTCGTGTTATCAATTTGATGTATGGTTAATTTGCTAAAACTTGCTTAAAAGTTTAGAGATTGATTTTTCTATTTTTTTTTTACATTTTATAAAACAATAATTGAAATCATATATCCAGTTTGGAACTCCTTGATTTAGTTATATTTTTCTGATACATGATTAGCAAATATTTTCCTCAGTTTCTCTTTGTCTTTGCTAATGATCTTTTTTGGTAAGTCATTCCTATATATTTTTAATGTAGCTAAATTTATTAATCGTTAGCTTCCTTTTGAAATGTGAGCCAATTTTATCACAGTTTTCTATTCCCCAGTTAAAGAGGAACCCATCCATTAAAAAACCGCATTCTTTGTTTCCTTAGGGCTGGCTGTGCTGGGCCTTCTCACTGTGAGGGCGTCTCTCCGGCTTTGGCAGGCGGGCGCCTCCCTAACCGCGGGGCGTGGGCTCCTCCCTGCAGCGGCTTCTCCTGTCGGGGAGACGGGCTCGAGGGCGCTGAGGCTCCAGTAGCCGCAGCCCCGGGCTCTGGGGCACAGGCTCAACAGCTGTGGCGTACGGCTTATTTGCTCTGTGACACGTGGGATCTTCCCAGACCAGGGCTCTAACCGTGTCTCCTGCCTTGGCAGGTGCAGTCTTTACACTGAGCCACCAAGGAAGCCCCCATCCGTTTCTAATTCACGTGTTTGTATGGTTTGAATTATTACATTTGGATTTTGCATCAATTTGGAAATTATTATTTAATATTGCTTTCTTTTTAAATGTTAGGCACTTTTCTCCCCCCCAGATACTGTTCTAGATACTGGGGATTATAAAGTGACCAGACCAAAAATACCTAGTTTCTTTCAGAGCAATCATTCCAGTGAGAGAGAAAAGGCGATGAAAAAAAGATGAAGAGATAGATACAGGCTGCAGAGGTTCTCTCTGATTCGAGGACCTTTGAGTTGATTTCTGAAACACGAGGCGGGGCTCGCCATATCAAGGTCTGGGAATGCAGAGGCCGATGGAATACTTAGTGCAGAGGCTTTGAGGAGGTATAGACCTTAACGCTTATTAAATGCTTGCCCGAATCAGGCAGGCTTCCCTGGTGGCTTAGTGGTAAAGAGGAGACGTGGGTTTGATCCCTGGGTCAGGAAGATCCCCTGGAGAAGGAAATGGCAGCCCATTCCAGTATTCTCGCCTGGAAAATCCCATGGACAGAGGAGCCTGGTGGGCTACAGCTCATGGAATTGCAAAGTCTCGGACACCATCTGGCAACAGAACAAACAGCAAACATGAACCAGGCCCGGTTCAGAAATCGCTGCACTGTGCCGTGGGTTTCTGCTAACAGCCCTTTGACGTAGGTGTCTGTTAGCACATTGTGAACGTGGGAGAGTTTAGGTCATTGCCCTCTCCTCCGTCTCTAACTTGGTTTAAGGTCTCAAACCGCAAGAGCAAACCCTTGCTTTCCCTCTCTCCAGGCTTTCACGAGAAGGACAAGAAGCCGTACTGCCGGAAGGACTTCCTGGGCATGTTCGCACCCCGGTGTGGCGGCTGCAACCGGCCAGTGCTGGAAAACTACCTTTCGGCCATGGGCACCGTCTGGCATCCAGAGTGCTTCGTGTGCAGGGTGGGCACACTCCCTTATCTTCTGCGCTTCGGGAGAGGCAGGGCTCTCCTTTCTGGGGTGCAGCTGGTAAGAGGGTTCACAGCACAGGGCGAGAGTTTGACAGGGGCTTCTTAAAAGAAATACAAGTGTTTCTCGGCCGTGAGAAGGAATGAAATAATGCCATTTGCAGCCACATGGGTGGGCCTAGAGATTGTCTTACTGAGTGAAGTCAGGCAGAGAAGGAGAAGTACAGTATGACATCCTTCTGTGCGGAGTCTAAAGAGAAACAGGCTGCCGTCCATGGGGTCGCAAAGAGTCGGACACAACTTAGCAACTGAACAACAACAGCAGAGGAAATGAATTTATTTACAAAGCAGAAACAAACTCACAGAGAGTGAATTTAGCTTGCCGAGGAGGCGGGGAGGGTGAGCAGGAGGGAAAGTTAGGGAGTCTGGGATGAATATGTACACCCTGCTATGCTGAAAATGGATAACCGACAAGGACCTACTGTATCTCACGGGGAACTCTGCTCAGGGTTATGTGGCAGCCTGGATGGGAGGGGAGTTTGGGAGAAAATGGATACATGTTTATGTATGGTTGGGTTGCTTTGCCGTCTACCTGACACCATCACCATCTTGTTCATCGGCTGTGCTCCAATACAAAGTCAAAAGTTTCTTTGAAAAAAGAAACACGAAACACCACATCCATGTGGGCATTTGCTCGTCTGGCTTGCAGAAGGGCGATATTCTAACCTCTGAGTGTCCACTGGTGGGAAACCGGCAGGGATTTCCAGGCTGAAATCTTGCTGATACTTTCCTTCTTGACATCCGCACCCCTTGTCTTTCTCTTCCCCCCACCTCCCAGGACTGCTTTAGCGGTTTCTCTACGGGCTCCTTCTTCGAACTGGACGGGCGCCCCTTCTGTGAGCTGCACTACCATCGGCGCCGGGGAACCCTCTGCCACGGGTGCGGACAGCCCATCACGGGCCGCTGCATCAGCGCCATGGGCTACAGGTTCCACCCCGAGCACTTCACGTGTGCCTTCTGCCTGACGCAGCTGTCCAAGGGGGTCTTCAAGGAGCAGAACGACAAGACCTACTGTCACCCCTGCTTCAACAAGCTCTTCCCGGTGTGATCTCAGCTGAGCCCACACGCGCCCTCTTCCGATCTGCGCGGAAATTTAAGCCAAGAGAGGCAAGCGTACATTTCTAGTTCCTGACCTTCTTCTGCTCAGTAGGCTTAGAGAGAAAGCCAAGGTGATGGACAAGGAAGGGAGCGTCTAGAGGTGACGTGACTAGGCTTCCGGCTTAAAGTTTTGATCTCAAGCCTTCTTTTTGTTTTAACAATGCGGTTGAATTTTGATCTGGGGCCTGCTGTCCAGTGCCTGTGCGGGTGTATTTTCACATGCACGCATTTGTTCCACTCCTGCCCTCCTCAGCTTTCTCCACTTTCACCTCTATTGATGGTCCCGCAGATCGATCTTCTCTGCTTGGCCTTAGGAACTGGGTCTTTTGAGCTGCCCCCATTTCCCTGTGGCCGACTTTCCCACGGTCACTGCTGCGGGCTTTGTCCCTGCTTTTTTTTAATAGAAGGATGATTGCTTTACACCGTTGTGGTGGTCACAGCTGTAGGGCTTTATTCTTGCTGTTGGGCATCACGGTGTCACTCTTGTTCCTTGTCTTTCCCCTCAGTGTATTTCTCCTTTTCAAGAGAAAGTAGATTTTAACTGGAAAACTTTGAATCCTGACATCACTGATAAATAAAGGAACCTGTGGTTTTAATGACTCAGTGTCATATTAGTTTGATAAATTTTCTGCTTCCCATGTTATATACTAGACACAATGTGCAATTAAGTTTGTATCATACCCCTTGTTTACTTCCATACAATGGCCCCTTTCCTTTAAATCAGAAGAAATGAAAAGGAGGGACTCCTAGTCATTGACTTTTAATTTAAGCCTGTAGCTTTCACTTTATTTTTTTGCACTTAAGTGATTGATTAAAAGATGGCAAAGCTTCTTAAATTTTTTTATTGCTTTGTTTACCTTTGGAGGAAAACAGTTTCCACTGGGCGGTTGTGAATTCATATTTGCATGTGCATGCATATCTCCAAACTCATAAAGCTGTATGTATTCGTTCAATTTTCTTGTATATCAACTATATCTCAATAAAGCTATTTTAAAAAGTGAAATGTGCATCTTCCTTCGACTTCACAGTTGTCACATGAAAACAAGCAGGATGGCTGTTCTTAGGGCATCTCTGAAGAAGGATGCTTTAAACCTCATTTCACCATTTTTCAGTTTGGATTAGGAAATCCAACCTCCCCCCCGCGCCCCCCCCCCAAAAAAAAACTCCACTTAGTTATTTGTTCCTCTGAAAAATATTATGAGTAAACTTGTAGAAAAGCTTGTCAGACTATTCAAGAGTCTGACTTTCTCAAGTTCTTCCTCAAGTCAATTTTAAAAGGAGTCATGCTTCCTCAAAAGAGATCTTGATACACTCTGTAACGTATCTCTCTTACCATGATATTATTAAAAATAACAGTATGATTATTTGTTATGAAAAAATTTTAAATCACTGAGGAAATCCCCTTCCCTGGAAGTATTTTTTTAAAATAGGACTGAATTTTTAAAACAGATGGAAGTCTTTAGAGTATTAATATGGGGACAGACCTTCTAGGAGGGCAGAAGTGGATGCAATGATTCTTGCCAGCTTTATCCTATTGCCCTTCTTTACTGGAGTGAATGGTAAGGGGGATCTGAGGGTTAGAAGGAAGTGGCGATAGTGACATTGAACAAAACAGGAAGTCCACATGCGCCCCAGCTGTGAGGGGGCTGATGAGGCAGGCGGCCAGCTGGCCGTTCGTCCTGGCCGAGCACCAGCCTAAGCAAAATGCATGTTCCGTTTCTAGACATCCTCTTGACTGCATGTGACTCTGTATGGTGTTTGCAGGTGTTAATATGGTGGTGTTCATGGTTGGTTTGGGGTTGGACAAAATCAACTTGGGGTTTTAACCAGAAAGAACGTTCAGGTGGTAACTTTTTTTTTTTTTTTTTTAAGGATTGGCTATTTTGAGATTTCTGTAGAACCTATGTATTTAAACATGTCAAAGAAAAACCGCAGTTTACTAAGGTGAAATTAAGAAGTGAAAATTTTTATTTTCATAATGAAAGTGGTTTTATATTTGTCCAAAAGGGGATTCTGTCTTCTGGACTAATGTTTTAGCAACAAGGAAACCACTCAAAAGTTAAAAGTTCTCCTTTTTAAAAAAGTTAATACTTCTCTCACACTGATGTGTACCTGTTTACTCAGTTCTGAGTAACTTGTAGGTTTTATTTTATTAATTAAATTTTTTTTTTTTGGCTTTGCCACATGGCTTGCAGGACCTTCGTTCCCCAGCCAGGGATTGAGCCCAAGCCTCCTGCAGTGAAAGTGCAGAGTCTTAACTACCAGACTGCCAGGGAAGTCTCCAAAATTTTGTTTTTATTTTTCAGCCGTGGCATGTAGCATGCAGAGTCTTCGTTTTCTGGCCAGGGATTGAACCTGTGCCTCCTACAGTGGAAGCGTGGAGTCTTAGCCACTGAACTGCCAGGGAAGTCCCCTTATAGCTTCTAAAAAATAAAACCTACTCTCAAAAGACAGGGTTTTTCCTACCCATGAGGATATATATTTTTATAGAAGAATGTGCCATTGATTAAGAACTCTATTCTCAAGGAGGAATCACTCAGTTTGGCCAATGGTCCTTTGGAATAGAGTCCTCCAAGGTGCTCCTTAGACAAAGACAACAATCATTTTTCCTAAGAGTTCTAGATGTAACCTTGTAGGATGGCTACTGGGCATAAGCTCCCTGTTTGTGACCAGTGGAGGGAGACAGAGCGCTTTGCAAGCAAAAGTCCTGAGATTCACCGTAACTGCACTAGCTTAGATCACATTAAAAAAGAAAAAAAAAATCACTCAGTTGTGTCTGACTCTGCAACCTCAAGGACTGTAGCCCGCCAGGCTCCTCTGTCCATGGGATTTCTCAGGCAAGAATAATCGAGTGGGTAGTCTTTCCCTTTTCCGGGGCCTGGGGGTGGTTTGGGGGGGTGTCTTTCCAACCCAGGGATCGAACCCGTGTCTCCTACATTACTCTCAGATTCTTTATTGTCTGAGCCACCAGGAAAGCCCGCATACCCACCAGTGACGTTTGCTGGGGGAATTGTACTATGCAGCCCGCCTTAAACCAAGCTAGATCATTTCCAGGGTTACGGTCAGAACTAAGTTTGTAAAAACACAAGGGCCCTGTGCAGGAGATGTGGATACTTAAAAAATCTGGGGACTGGCCAAAAGAGGTCAATGAATCTTGACTCTGTATGAGTATATATGTTCAAGAGCAAAAGAGTTTCAAGGTAATACAGAAGGTAACCAAGCAGATCTTTCCGGTGCCCTGAGGGGACATGCCCAAGAACTTCACAGAACGTAAAAGCAGAGGGGAGCCCAGAGTGAGGATGTGAGGGAAACACGCGGCGGAGACTGACCTTCCTTGGGGCCCGGGTGGGAGGCAGGGGCGGGCACAGCATTAAGAAACATCCCAAGCAGCTTCAGTTTGAGAATCTGAGAAAGGAGATCTTCCAGCTGAAATAATAGTGAGAAAGAGTGGCAACTGTGTTTAGGAGCAAACGTCACAGGTGTGTGTGTGTGTGTTCAGTCGCTCAGTCGAGTCCAACTCTCTGCGACCCTGTGGACTGTAACTCACCGGCTCCTCTGTCCAGGGAGCTTTCTAGGCAAGAATACTGGGTCTGTTAGTCACTCAGACTAACACTGCGTCTGACTCTGCAACCCCATGGACTGTAGCCTGCCAGACTCTTCTGTCCTTGGGATTCTCCAGGCAAGAACACTTGGAGAGGGTTGCCATGCCCTTCTCAATTGGATCTTCCCAACCCAGGGATAGAACCCGGGTCTCCTACATGGCAGGCAGATTCTTTACCCTCTGAGCTACAAGGGAAGCCCGTCAGGTGTCAGCAGGTCCTTAACAAGAACAGAGGTGGCAGTCATTAAAATAAGAGACAGAAAAAGTGACTACTTGCCCTCAAAATGCTGTGAGGTTAGTGTTCTTAGATAAAACTCTCCATCAGAGCGGCATGTGCGTGCTGAGAACCCAGAGGTCAAAGGGGAAGTGGAAATCTACTGGGAGACGCTGGATCACCAGGGAAGAATCCTCAGACCAGTGCTGGAGCTTGAGCTGTGCTTGTTACGATGTACAACTTAGCCAGAAGGCAGCAGTGTCTCACATCTATTCTCAAATCTATACAGAGCGAGGTAAGTCAGAGGAGAAAAACAAATATCGCTTTTTAACATATAAAGGTGGACTCTAGAAAAACGGCACTGATGAGCGTATCTACAGGGCAGGAATAGAGATGCAGACATGGAGAATGGACGTGTGGACCCGGGGGCGAAGGGCTGGGAGGGACGGGCTGGGAGACTGGGGCTGACCTACACACACCACCACGTCTAAAATAGAGAGAACCTCTGTGGCACGGGGGGTCAGCTCGGTGCTCTGTGATGGCCTTGGGGGGCGGGAGGGAGGTCTCAGAGGGAGGCCATATGTGTATGCACACAACTGTGTCATTGTACAACAGAAAGTAGCACCACGTACTAAAGCAATTACACTCAATGAAACATGAGCTGAAATTCATGCTACGTAGGCTGCTTTGTCTAGGCCCCTCCGGAGAAGATGGCTAAATCTGTAATGTCACTGTAATACTGTGTAGTTGTAGTAAGAAAATGTTTTAAAAAACTTGATGTCTTACTTGCAAACAAAAAAGAAAGACAATTTGGAAAATGATAAGAGAATTATATTTACCTTTATCCTGAAAATTGGTACTTGAAGAAAATTGGGTTAAAAAGAGTTGAGGAAGAGAAAGAAGATAGTTATAGTAATTCTGAGAGGAACTTGTAGGGACACTCTTTAATGTGTTGGAGGCTGAGGGTGAAGGTTCCATTATGTCCAATGACACTTGGAAAAGATGACTGTCCCTGGCTGGCTCTTCCGTCTTCAGACACGAGTTCAGGGATATTGGAGGCTCAGAAATGAGGTGTGCTTAAGGTGTGCCTGTAAGGGGTGCTTAGGGGGAGAGAGATTTTCCTCAGATAATCTGAAAGTTTTGAAATAGATGGGGAAAAAAGAAGGGAAGGGAGTTATGGG
Organism: Cervus canadensis; assembly: GCF_019320065.1. NCBI lineage: Eukaryota > Metazoa > Chordata > Mammalia > Artiodactyla > Cervidae > Cervus > Cervus canadensis. The sequence continues at coordinate 76,140,492 of NC_057396.1, read as the reverse complement.
CTCTATAAGTGCATGTGTGAGTTGGACAAGTTGAAAATTCTGGTGCTTCCAGGAGACATGGGGAAGCAAGAAGGATGGCATACAACACGCTGTCTGTGGGGGAAAGAGACAGTGGTGGGGTGGGCCCCGTCACTCAGCTCATCCCCTTGCACAGACTCAGCCTGGAGCGCCTCCTAGTTTGGGTTCTCCTGGAAGTGGACCCGTGACTAGGATGTGTGAGCAACAGTTTATTTAGAAGCGTTGTGGGTGCACGGGTAGGAGAGTGGGGAAGTGAGACAGGGACTAACATGCACTAATAAACTGCTTACTGGGGTGGAAGTTCGGAGCTCAAAACTCTTGACTTCTGGGGTTTATTAGACCACACGCGATGACAACCATCCCCCACCCGACCCCTGCTGCCTCTGGCCCACCCTCCTCACAAGCTGGATACGCTTCTGACCAAAGAAAGCCCTTGATCGGAGCGACAGGCGCTTTCAGTAGGAAGCACCAGCTTGCCCTAGGCAGTGAGAACCAGCAGACGCCGGAGCTTAGAGCATCGGTGGGGGAAAGTTACGAGGCGGTAAGCCGGTTCGAAGAGATTCATTGGAAACGTCTGCAAATCACGTTTGGAATGTGTGCTCCTACTCAGCCGCTCGGTCGTGTCCGACTCTCTGTGACCCCATGGACTGTAGCCCGCCAGGCTCCTCCATCCGTGGGATTTTCCTGGCAAGAATACTGGAGTGGGTTGCCATGCCCTCCTCCAGTTGGGATGTATAGCAAGCCGTTTGTTTTCAGAACTTTAATAGGGTACATGTATGCAGTAGAATCAATGGCACCCCACTCCAGGACTCTTGCCTGGAAAATCCCATGGATGGAGGAGCCTGGTAGGCTGCAGTCCATGGGGTCGCTAAGAGTCGGACACGACTGAGCGACTTCACTTTCATTTTTCACTTTCATGCATTGGAGAAGGACATGGCAACCCACTCCAGTACTCTTGCCTGGAAAATCCCAGGGATGGGGGAGCCTGGTGGGCTGCCGTCTATGGGGTCGCACAGAGTCGGACATGACTGAAGTGACTTATCAGCAGCAATGCAGTAGGATATTACTCAGCCATAAAAACGGACACAACTGAGTCATTTATGGTGAGGTGGATGGACCTAGCTAGAGTCTGTCATACAGAGTGAAGTAACTCAGAAAGAGAAAAACAAATATCGTACGTTAATGCATACCTTTGAAATCCTGAAAAGTGACACAGATGAGCCTATTTACAGGGCAGGAATGTAGACACAGATGTAGAGAACAGACGTGTGGACGTGGGAGTGCTGAAGAGGGCCAGGGTGAGCTGGGAAATTAAGACGGACATATATACACGACCGTGTGTGCAGTAGACAGCTAGTGGGGGGCTGCTGCATAGCGCGGGGAGCTCAGCTCGGGCTCTGTGATGACCTAGAGGGCGGAGGCGGGTGGGAGGGGAGGCCCCGGGGGAGGGCACATGTTTACATCAGCCCGTCCGCTCTGTCATGCAGCTGAAACCAACCCAACATTGTAAAGCGACTCCGCCCCAATCAGAATAAAATAAAATGTCCCCAGTTCTAGAAAGCTTAATGCATTTCATCAAGTGTAGCGATGGTGGAGGGGATTTAGGGAGGAAAAGAGTGGGCATTTCCATTTTACCCATGGAAAAATGACCACTACACGGCTTGGCCAAGATCACTCAATTTTAGTGATAGCACTAGAACGAGGCCGATGCTTGCTTATTATCCCTCACCTGGGACACTTTCTCCTGGGCTTTACTTCAACAGTGTGAAATACATCTCAGAAATAAGGTCCGTGAAGTGAATTTTCAAGGGATGAGTGAGGGCCCTGGGACTAGAAAGGTGATCCAGTGGTGTAACCTATGTTGTTTGGGATATAGTGGCCAGAACTATAGCCTTGACATCAGACAAACCCAAGTTCAGAGGCTGAGTGTACCATTTACCATAAATGTACACCATTTATGTACCATGTACATAACTAAGGTGTAAACCTTAGTTATTTATCTTCTGCAGACTTCAGTTTCATAATATGCTAAATGTGGGTAAGAATATCTCCCATGTGGGTTTGCTCTGAGGATTAACCAGGATAATAAGTGCGAAAGAGCTTTGTAAACCTCCAAGAACCACACATAAAAGACATTAACAAAATAGTCCAAGAGGTACGTGAGGGAGTCAGTGCAGCTTCCACCTCTAGCATTTCCATGGAGACTGGGAAAATATAGCAGGCTTTTAGTTGTATTTTTATGATTTTAGAAATCTTTTTTGGGGCTCAGGATGAAAGCTGGTGGAATTGAAAATGCTGGGAGATTAGGAGAGAGCTTGAGTGTGAGCTGATAATCTCCCTTTGCAGCAACATATTGACAGCGTAGTGCTCAAGACGAAATGATTTCCACGGTACAGGAAATCCATTCGGTTAGCTGCTTCCTGTAGATAGGAAGCAGTGAGCCCAGGTCAAGGAAGCAGAGCCAAGGGGAAAGGAGTTCAGGGGCCTTCCAAGGCTGTGGCAGTCACTGCCCGTCAGCGGCCTGACCATAATTCAGACAAAACCCCAGGAAAGTCCTTGTCATCATTATCACCTGTATTGCCAGCGGTGCCATACCAAAATACCAGACTGGGTGGCGAAAGAACCGAAATTTATTTTCTTATGGATTAGAGGCCGGAAGTCCAAGAGCCAGGTGTCCCCAGGCCTGGCGTCCCCTAAGGCCTCTCTTTCGTCCTGCGGACGGCCGCCTCCTCCCGGGGTCCCCGGGTGTCCTCTCCTCTGTGCACGTGTCTCCCTGCTTCCTCCTCCTCTTAGACGGACAATAGTCCTGTTGCTTTAGGGTCCCACCCTCATGGCCTCATCTAACCTACATTAGCTCTATCTCCAGGGCTTCTCAGGCGACGCTAGTGGTAAAGAACCCTCCTGCCGGTGCAGGAGACATAAAAGACACGGGTCTGATCCCTGGGTTGGGACGATCCCGCGGAGGAGGGCATGGCGACCCACTCCTATATTCTTACCTGGAGAATCGCATGGACAGAGGAGCCTGGCGGGCTACAGTCCATGGGGTTGCAGAGAGTCGGACACAACTGAAGCGACTTAGCACCCATGTGTCTTCAGATGAAGAAGATGATATTAAGGGAACAGATGAGATGGAGGCTGAGATGAGATGTTATAAGAAGGGCCCAGCTTCTCTGCGTTTACACATGCCAATGTTCTGGGACATAGCTGACCCCGCTGGTTTCTCTTTTAAAGGCGAGGGGGAGAGAAATTTCAAAGCACCAGTTTAAGCTGCTCTTTTTTATTTTTCACAGACAAAGAAGCCCTTAGGGTTTGCAAATCTACAAATAGATACGTTTCTGTTTTTATTCCTAATGAGAAGCATACAGTGCTTTTTTAAGATCACCACATCTGATGATCTGAATGCTAGTTTGGTGAGTTAGAGACAAATACATTTCTTTTAAGTTGAGCTCCTCAAATGACATCTCTGTTCCTAGTCCATTTTATTAAACCGAGAGTCAGATAGAAGGTGCAAAATTCGGTAGGCTCATTCTGTTTTCAGGCACGTCTCTAGGCTCCTGGAGAAAAATCTAAGATGAGTAAGCCTTAGTCTTTATCTTCGAGGAGCTTACAGCCCAGCAGAGTCACATATCCAGTCGTAATATGAGCTTGTCTGTACAGAAGGACTTCTTGCCTGGCAGCAGTGGTCAGGGTGGCGAGAGATATAGGAACTAGGAAGGAAAACGAAAGGAGGCAGATGATGTACAGAACTGAACAGATGGTTGGATGACATCACTGACTCAGTGGACGTGAATTTGAACAAACTCTGGGAGATAGTGGAGGGTAGAGGAGCTGGGCGTGCTACAGTCCATGGGGTTGCAAAGAATCGGACACGACCTAGCGACTGAACAACGACAACAAAATATTACTAGGCAATTTGGAAAACTGTTATAAATAGAAGGCCACACATATGTTTTTCATAATCTTAGCAAAAAGCTTCATGGTGGAGATGGCCTTAATTTGAATCTTCAAGTGAAAATGAGAAAGGAAAACTGGGGCATTCCAACCCTAGGGGGAAAGGCAAGAAGTAAGGCAAAGGGGAAAAGTGCTTGGGGTGCAGGCGGAGAGGAGTTCCTCTATTGAGGATCCACTGTGCGCCTTTTCGGGTGTGTGTGGATGGAGTAGGATACTTGGTAGCAATAAAAGAGAATTAGCATATACGTACTACTATTTGGGCTTTCTGGGTGGTGCTAGAGGTAAAGAACCCACCTGTCAATGCAGGAGACATAAGAAATGTGGGTTTGATCCCTGGGCTGGGAAGATCCCCTGGAGGAGGGCATAGCAACCCACTCCAGTATTCATGCCTGGAGAATCCCATGGACAGAGGAGCCTGGTGGGCTGTGGTCCAGAGGGTTGCAAAGAGTCAGACACAACAGAAACAATTTATCACACAGCACACATTGAATATATATAAAATAGATAATCAACCAGGACCTACTGTATAGCACAGGGAACTCTACTCAATATTCTGTAATCACCTGTATGTGAAAAGAATCTGAAAAAGAATGGGTATATGTGTGTGCCTAACTGAATCACTTTGCAGTAGAACTGAAACTAACACAACATTGTAAATCAACTATACCTCAATATAAAACAAAAAGTAAAATAAAAAAAAAGAGAAATAAAGCAAAAAATGTGTTGGGCTAGCTGTGTTTGAATGTCAGGCCGGAGAAGCTGCATGTTATCCTGTTGGCAGCAAGCAAGTCGTCGCAGTTCTGAACACGGTGGATTGAAGAGAGAAGGGGAAGTGGAGGGAGGTATGAGCTGAGGTCCCAAGCCTCCTGTGCGTGCTCGGAGATTTTACCTGCAAAATCACATATTTACACATCAAAATCACACATTTGAAGATAAAATTACTAATAACTTGGAGATGGCAACTGCAGAGCATTAAACCCCAGGGATGAAGCCCTTCTGAGCACGGGTCCCTGTATGATGACAATGACGGCATGTCTGTGAGGCAGGCTCTGGAGTGGCCTTTGAGAAGACAGTTTCAGTAGAGCGGACGTGGAGACAGTTGAGGCTGTGGGACAGTGGGTTGAGGGTATGGCGGGAGATGATGCAGATGACAATCTCATGGTGGAAGGAGGGACCCTCGTGGAGCACAAGGGTCTGGGAGGGTGGGAGAAAGCCTTCTGAGAGTTTCGGGGAAAGGATGGGTAACAAGCATGCGTGTGGACACACAGGCTAAGAGCAAGTGGGAGAAGGTGTGAAGGATGGGACCAGCAGCTACGGTAAAGCTCTCACAGGAGTAAGCAGACACTGGATCAGCAGTATACTCGGAGGAGGAGGAAAAACGAGAGGGCAAGGCAAGCTCCGAGCCAGGAAGGCAGGAGGGGGCAGTGTGAATTTAGACGGGGTGACTGAAGTGACATTAACATCAGGTGGCCCCAGTCTTAGTAAAGAATATGACGTCACCCGTGGAAAGGGCCGAGACCTCAGTGGGGCTGAGGATTCAAGAGAAGCCTGGGAAATTCTGGGTAAATTGATGGGTGGAAATGAGCCTGGGGTCTTAGAGCCACTTGTTCAGTCGCTCAGTCGCATCCGATTCTTTGCGACCCCATGGACTGCAGCACGCCAGGCTTCCCTGTCCTTCACTATCTCCTGAACTTGACTATGTCCACTGAGTTCCAAATATATTGCTAATCAGTTTTGTGGCTTTAGGTGGATCACTTCATCTCTATAAATCTGTTTAATCCTCAATCAAATTAGATATACAAAATAACCCATATTTGTAGTGTTCAGTATTCTAGGTACTTTATGTCTGTTAACTTGATTCTTACAACAACCTCACCATGCGAGAGAGAGGTATAGAGAAGCTGAGTGACTTGACTGAGACTTCCAGTCTTGGGGCTTGGGCATGGGGAGAGCTAGGCTTTGAACCCGTCCCTCTGGCTCTAGGGATGGTCCTTGTCTCCACCGGGTCACTGCTGTCTTGGGTACCTTAACCCCTCGTGATCTCTTGAGTCTTAAAGGCGCTGACATCCATGAGTCCATAAGATTAGCACTTTAAGAAGACTAGTAGCTTCTCCACTCTTTGTAAGTCCCCAGCGTCCTTCCTCAGTGAACTCACTGGTCAGGGTGCGGGGGAACGCAGGCTCTGGTCCCCCAGCCGGCGCCCCAGCAAGCTCATCGCAGGAAAGCCTTGCAGTGGCCGCGAGGTGGCAGCATCCAACCAAAGATACGTGGCCTTGCACTAACCAAAGGCTCAGGATTGGCCCCTTCCTTCTCCTTCACTTTTCTCAAACCCCAGAGTGTACGTGTTTGAAGGTGAAGTCAGGGCTTGATCTTCTGAGGCTCTCAGCAGTGAAGGAGCCACAGGAGTCCAAGCGGACGTGTCCCCCTGGAAACCCAGAGCCTTTGGGAGAGAAAAGGAGGGAGATAAATTCAGGACCACAAGGAACTGATGAGCAGCGGGGGCTCGGTTCTCACTCACCAAGACTGAAGACTATTCCATTTTACCTGTTAACAGTCTCCATTTTAAGCTGTTTAATTTTGTTTATAACACTAAGCACAGATAAAAGGGAGAGCTAATCTATTTTATGGAAACAGTTGTCCTGACTAGATTGTCTCAGGATGTTAGACCCCCGAGGTGAGGCTTTCTCCTTCCCCGCTTTCCACTTCCTTTGCCACTTCTTTTCTCTTGTCCTTCTGTTCTTCTTCCTCTTCTCCTCTCCTCCCCCTCCCATCCCCCTCCTCCCTGTTCCTCCCCTCCCTCCCCTCCCCCTCCTCCTCCCCCGCCCCGTTCCTCTATCCAAGTCTTAGAGCCAAATCCTGATACTTACAAGAAGTCTTTCCATGGGCTGAGTGGGGATGGTTGGACCCAACAGTTGCTTTGAAGGCATTTTGATGGAACGTGATCATCAATCATTTTAGCCTTTGCTTGAAGGCCTGGCCCTCCCCTGGGCCTCTCAGCCTCTTTCATATCACAGTGATGTCTCATTCCCTCAGGAAAGCGGTGCTTTGATTCCTTGTTTGCACAGTACTGAGCCCTGGGTTGGGGTTGAGAACTTAGGGAACATCCTCCCCGAGGATTCCACATCTACACAGATGGCTGGTCCCAGGCGTCTCCTATAGTTTGGTACCACTCGCTTAAGCTCTGAAACAAACTAAAGGCGGCTGAACCGCCTTTACACTGACTCCGTAGCCTCAGGAAATCTTTTACTCTTTGAAATCTGAGGCCTTCAGAGACTGAACAGCACTTCTTTTCCTTTGTAGGCTTCAAAAACCTTGCAGTTGAAGGCAGTACTGAATTAAGACCTCAAAATTCCCGGGTATGATTGCTCTGACTTTTTTTCCCCCAGCATTCTTCATACTGTTGATAAAAACAATGGGTTTGTCTAAGACAAAGGGGCTCAGAAGAAGGTATAAAAAAGGACTCAATTCCATTTTCCCCACTTTATTGTGTGAAAACCTGAGACAAGACAAAATTACCTGGGCAATTTTTTGGTCACCTTTTCTTAAACAGAAAATGACGTAGTCATTTCTATGTAGAACACTGATACCAACTGGTGTTAATAAAATTCAGGAACTGAGGATGTATGATTGACAAGTTGGTTTTTAAAAAAAATTTTTTTTTAATTGAAGTGTAGTTCTAGGACTTCCCTGGTGGCTCAGAGGGTAAAGTATCAGCCTGCAATGAGGGTTCGGTCCCCGGGCTGGAAAGATCTCCTGGAGAAGGAAATGGCAACCCACTCCAGTTCTCCTGCTTAGAAAATTCCATGGATGGAGGAGCCTGGTGGGCTACAGTCCATGGAGTCGCAAAGAGTCGGAAACGACTGAGCGGCTTCACTTTGATTTACAGTGTTGTGCTAGCTTCTGGAACACAGCAAAGTGACCAACTATGAGTATGTGTATACACTATATATTCTTTCATGTGTACACATGTATTCTTTTCCATTAGGCTTTATCACAAGATGTTGACTATGGCTCCATGTGCTCTACGGTAGGACCTTGTTTATCTACTATATATACACTAGTGTGTATCTGCTAATCCCAGACTCCTCACTTAGCCCTCCCCAACCTCCTTCCCCATTAGGTAACCATAAGTTTGCTTTCTCTTGATTGACCAACAATTTAATAAAAAAATAAATTCATTTGTATTGAGGACCCACCATAGACCACACAGTGGCTAGATTTTCTCATATTTTATCCTACTTAATTCTCTGTTATTAGAGGAAATTGACTTGCCAACAGTCCCACACTCGTAAGCATTAAAGCTATGATTCTCACTCAACTGTTGAGTTTCTAGTCCATCTGTTCATTTGACAAATATTTAAGAATCTGCTCTGAGCCTGGCACTGGCCTAGGCAGTGGACATTGACACACAGAACAGGTATAAGCTTTATCTCTTTTTCATGGAATTTAGTCTAATAGTTTTCCACTGAGATTCTTCTTTGGAAAACGCCCCCGTGGAATGTGTTGGCTGAGTGTGACTGATTCTTCAAAACCCGTTAGAAGCAATGTTGATAACACTTTTATTTTCTGATTACGTGTCTTGCTGATTTCGACTTCATAATCCCTTCATCCTTAAAGTTTTAACATTTTTCAGTTTTCAGCACACTTTCTTATTTGTCATTTATTTATTTGGCCACACTGCGTGGCTTGTAGGATCTTAGTTCCCTGACCTGTGATTGAACCTGGGCCCTGGGCAGTGAAAGCGCAGCGTCTTAACCCTTGGACCACCTGAGAATTCCCTCTTATTTGCTACTTATTAAATAAAGCAATATCTTTAATACTTGTTAAAATGTCTTTGCTTTTTCAAGGCTCCTGCTGGTGTTTATTTCAGGGCTGTGCAGAAAAGCTTGTCCTCTGGAAGGCTTTGGTGGGAAGGGCACAGCACTCAGCAATGGGGTGTGGATTCAGGCCTTGAGAGAGGGTGCTGGGGACCGGCAGGACCGTCCTGTCTCTGCCCTAACTCCAGATTCTCTCCGCAGCCCTCGGTCGGGACACATTTATGAACAGTGACGGCAATGCATAATGGAAAGGCTAGTCCATCAGGAGAACAGAAACACCTTGATCGCTAATAATGTACCAAGATGCCATTCTGGAGCAATTCAACATGGGGAGTGGGAAATAAAGGTTAGAGATCAGACCTACAGCTTAGGTACATATAATTGGGTGGTCAGCATTAACCAAGAAAATTGACTAAGCATTTGAGAAGATGTTTTGGAATAGAAATCAGAGATCACACTAAGTCAGCTGTCTTTCATTCTTGAAGTTTTTCCTTCTTGTTTAACCTACCTCATGTTGGGGAAGATATTTGGTTTATGAAATAAGAAGGTCAGTATCTCGTTAGTTGAGGGACCACTGTACTAGGCAAGCAGTTTTCCCTTCTTGGACTCCCTCTCCAATGAGCAGGAGTATTTGGCTGGAGCTCTAGATCTTGAACCAGTCAGTTTATCTCACCAAGTCTCAGTTTTTCCATATATATAATCTATACATGAATATAGATGTATATACATCTATACATATATGTGCATCTATACATGAATATGGGCTTACCTCATAGCTCAGTTGGTAAATTATCTGCCTGCAGTGCAAGAGACCCAGGGTCAGGAAGATCCCCTGGAGAAGGAAATGGCAACCCAGTCCAGTATTCTTGCCTGGAGAATCACATGGACAGAGGAGCCTGACAGGCTACAGTCCATGGGATCGCAAGACTTAGCGACTACACCACCACCGCCACCATATATGAATACGGAAAATCCCATGGACAGAGGAGCCTGGCGAGCTACAGTCCATGGGGTTGCGAAGAGTCAGACACCACTCAGCGACTGAGTACACACACCCACATATACTGGAATATGGTCTATAATATATGTACGCTGTGAAATATATAATGCACATAACTCATGACATTGTGGTTACATGAACTGTGAACACAAGAAGAGTTTTATAATCTCCTGAACAGTGGTTCTCAACCAGGGACGACGCCACGGACCTTTGGGACTTCTGGCAGGGTCTAGAGACATTGCAGGTGGTCACAACTCAGGAAGGGGGTGTGTTCCCGGCATCGAGTGGGCAGAGGCCAGGGATACTGAAACCTCCTCCAAAGCACAGGACAGCCTTTCCCCCGCCGCTCCTGCCGCCTACAACCAAACAGCTGCTCAGCTCGTACTATTAACGGCGCTGTGGTTGATAAATCCCACCCGGGGACTTTGCACAGACACTGCAGTTAAGAGGCCCCTGTTTTCTCATGTGTGCTACCAGGGAACTGCCTCCTGTAGGTGGTAGGATATTGTGTCTGTTCACCTAGAGAGCACACACACGAGCCAAATGTCAAAAGGAGAAAAAGAAAAACGACTGGCTCAAACGTAACAAAGTGGTGCAGGTTGGGAAGTTAATTCGTACATTACTGAATGGAAATCTGTTGATAAGTAGGAGAAAGATAAAAACAGAAAATTCTAGGAATTTATCTTAAGGGAAAAGAGAGAGGAATGAGAAACATCTACGGGGCTATACCTTGGAGCATTGTCTACGATGGTGGAAAGTGGAAGCTAGGACCGGAGTATTATCATGGTTCCTGAGTGATACCGTTTCACAGGCTAGCTGAACCCATCTTCTGATGCCAGCTGCCACACTTGTGTGTGTAATTATCATGTGAACTCAAGAGGCTGGACTGTCTCCTTCCATGTAATAAAAAAGGCTCTTTATCAGTCTGATCACTGCAGTTGCAGATAAACCAAGGCCACGCAGAGCTGAAGCGTTTTCTCCCTTGAATTCCTCCGTTCTCCCTTTCTCTCCTTCCTCCACAAGTTAAAAATGGATAAATAAATTCTTAAAAACTAGTCTACCAGACATATCTTGGTTTTCCCAAGGATGTAAACAGGTAATAATTCGAACTTTGAGTGTACGGACTTTGGGTTCAAAAGTATAAAGCTGGGAATTTAGTTCTGGCCTCTACTAATTAGGTTGTTCTGGTCAATCTTAAGTGCCCAGGCCTTAACTTCCTCATCTGTAAAGTGGGCATAATCAGTTCAGTTCAGTTCAGTTCAGTCGCTCAGTCGTGTCCGACTCTTTGTGACCCCATGGACTGCAGCACGCCAGGCCTCCCTGTCCATCGCCAACTCCCGGAGGTTACTCAAACTCATGTCCATTGAGTCGGTGATGCCATCCAACCATCTCATCCTCTGTAGCACCTGCCTTGCAGGATTAACTGTTGTATAGAAAGGTCTAGCATGTGCCTCATACATGGACTTTCTCGATAGATGCTCGTTTTCTGTTTTTATATCATTCCTCCGTACTTTCATCTGAGTTCACGGCTCCTTTTCTTAGGCTGAGTTGAAGAAAGCCTCAATGGAGAACAGCACAGGAGCAACAGAGTCCATCCTCTTGGGGTTGACAGATGACCCCGACCTCCAGGTTCCCCTCTTTCTGGTATTTCTGTCCATCCACCTCATCACTTTGGGTGGGGATGGGGGGATTACGGTGGTCATCTGCTCGGACCCCCACCTCCACACTCCACGCACTTCTTCCTCAGCAACCTCTCCTTTGCAGATCTGGTTACTGATCAGCCGTGCAGCACTGCACTCCGGGAACAGAGTCATCTCTGACAACGGATGTGCTGCTCAGCCCTCTCTTTGGGGGATTTGCCGCCAGTGAGTGCTTCCTCCAGGCCTCCATGGCCTATGACCATCATGCGGTGGTGTGTAGGCCCCCTCACTACACCAACACCGTGACCGCAGGTGTGTGCCCTCCTGAGAGCGGGCTCTTAACCTCTGTGGCTTCCTCAGTGCCTCGATCCACACGGCAGACAGCTTCAGACTCTCCTGTGGTTCAAATGAAATCAATCACCTTTTCTGCGACATCCCACCACTCCTGGCTCTCTGGTGCTCCAAAGCACGCCATCAGCAAGCTGGCGGTCTTCTTCGTCGTGAGCTTCAGCGTCTTTTTCACCCTCCTGGTCATCTTCACCTCCTCCCTCTTCATGTGCATTGCCGTGGCACCGACGTGTTCTGCAGAAGGAAGGAAGACGGCCATCTCCACCTGTGCGTCCCACCTCCAGCCGTGTCCATCTTCTCCGGGACCATCATTGTCATGTAATCACAGCCCAGCTCCACCCAGCTGGTGGACACGGACAAGGCAGCATCTGTGCTTTACGGGGTGGTGATTCCCATGCTGAACCCCTTGATCTACAGTCTCAGGAACAAAGAAGTGAAAAATGTTCTCTGGAAAATACTCAACAAACTTAATCCCCAGTCTTCCAGTGTGAGTAGGAGGTAGGCCAACACACAGGCCACCTGATGTGAAGAACTGACTCATCAGAAAAGCCCCTGATGCTGGGAAAGATTGAAGGCGGGAGGAGAAGGGGACGACAGAGGACGAGATGGTTGGATGGCATCACCGACTCAATAGACATGAGTTTGAGTAAGCTCCTGGAGTTGGTGATGGGCAGGGAAGCCTGGTGTGCTGCAGTCCACGGGGTCGCAAAGAGTCAAGACTGAGCGACCAAAAAACAACAAGAAGTAAGTAGGCAGGAAATAATGGATAACATTTCCCTCAGACTTAGATGCCATCTCATCTTTTGAGGTTTGGTAGATTTAAGTTCTCTCTTCTCTGAGAATAGTGCTTACTTCTGCACTTAGGTGAAGTGGCAAAAAGCAGCCCTTTGAAATGTCTCACTTAGAAGAAATAACCTTATATTTAGTGAACAACACCCTGGGATGTTTAAATCTTTCTTGCATTCATTTCCTGACATGCTTTAAAGCAGAAGATCAAAGCATAGACCGAATGCACTGAATTTCCCTCTCCTTATTTTAATTGGAGGAAATTTCCATTTGTTACTAAAATTGGGTAGAAGGACTACATCTTCATTGAATAATATTTATCACAGAATTATGCTTTTTGTTCCTTTGATCCACGAATTTGAAAGTTAAAAGTTTCTAATGCTGACAAAGGAGGTTTCAATATGTTTAATAGTGTCTCAGAAAAGGTTGTAATTGAAAGGATAGAAAAAAAAAAAGAAAGGATAGGGTGCTGGTCCAAGTATTAAGTCCTTCTACCCACCACCCTTCTGTGCCTGCTCGAAGTCCCAACCTCACTCACAGGTTGTATACCTTTGTATTCTCCATCTCCTTCTGTTAAAATGTCCCCCATTTTATTTATTTATTGACTGCACGGTGCAGCCTGAGGGGTCATAGGTCCACATCAAGGGACGGACACTCTGCATTGGAAGCTCAGGGTCTTAACTACCGGACGACCAGGGAAGTCCCTCACGTTACAGCGTGAGCACAACCTTGGTAGAAAACAATAAGCCACCTTGTTTCAGTCGTTAAAATTGTTTAAAATTTAACTCGCATAACTATATCTCTTTTTCGAGTGCCTGCACGCTGTTCTATGCTTTTGGCCTTGATCTAACATAACTACCAAAGGTTGCAGAAGGTTTAAAGAAAAAAAAAAATGTTTGCCCAAGGGCTATGAGAAAGGATATTTGTCTTTGAATGAAACACTCTCGTCTCTCACATCCTTAAGTTTGGTGAATCTCTGATGAATACACATGGTAGTTTTTTGTGCCTTCATTCCTTCTGCTTTTTCAATAATTCAGTTTGCTTCTGTAAATCCTGTTCCTTTCAGATGTTCTGTAATTAGATGAGCAAAAATTAAAAAGCCTGCTGAAATGTACTTCTTAAGGTCGGAGTGACCATGACTCACAGCAAAAGTCCACCTTCAGGTCTGCTTTCCTGGGCTAGGTGGTATGAACAGATGTGTGTGGGTGGGAAGGCAGTGGTGATTAATCTTACTTCTCATCAACTGCTTGATGTTTATAGCTACGAGGAGTCTAAGTTGTCACATACTTCATGATTTCATGATCTCAAAAATTTTTTATTCTACCTTAAGTGTGAAAACCAGAAATCTTTTTTTAAAGAAGGTTTCATTTATTTGTTTATTCTTGGCTACGGTGGGTCTTCACTGGTTGTGCTGAGTGGCATCTCCTCTCTAGTTGTGGTCTGCAGGCTTCTCCTTGCAGTGGCTCCTCTTGTTTGGGAGCACAGTCTCCAGGGCCCACAGGCTTCAGTAGCCAAGGCCCAGGGGCTCAGGAATTGCGATGTGCGGGCTTAGTTGCCCCACCAAATGGGGAATCTTCACAGGCCAGGGATCAAACCTGTGTCCTCTGCATTGGCAGGGGGATTCCTAACCCCTAGATCACCAGGGAAGTCCAAAACCAGAAACCTCGGTGGGCTAAATCAGGGTGCTTAGAAGGTCAAGTTGATTTTGAGATGATCATACTCCATGGTGCACAGGGCAGCCTCGGTCTGAGGAGCGTTGACCGTGGGTTTTGTGGAGAGAGAGGCAGAAACGGACATGAGGCCAGCCTGGAGGAGAGACCTTCTCCCGCACAGGGTCACAGTCCCCTGAACGCACTGGGGCTTCTTGTGGGTCCAAAGCCTTGACAGCCTGGACCTGCCTCACCACCCTCCCGCCCCCTGCCTGGGCAGTGAGGACTTTTCAGCCACACACACCGCAGAACAGGCTCTAATGGCCAGGTTCTACTTCACCGAGGAGGTCCTTCTCAGCGACTCTGCGAGTTACAGGGCTCACGGTGCCTGATTTGGAGGTGAGTGTTGGAAGCAGCTATGTGAGCATTGAGTGTATTCCACTCATAGCTCAGCTTCTTTTCCTACCTTGACAGATATCATTACATTTTTCCTCTTCTTCCCCTTAAAAAAAAAAGTATTTATTTTGGCTGTGCTGGGTCTTAGTTGCAGCCCATGGACTCATAGCTGGAGCAGGCATGTGGACCCTAGTTCCCCAGCCAGGGGTCAGACCTGGGTCCCCTGCATTGGGAGCACAGTCTAAGCCCCTGGACCACAAGGGAAGTCCCTTCCTCTTCTTCCTGCTCCTCTTTTTCTGCTTCCTCTTTCCCCTTCTCCTCTTCCTGTTTTGTGTTCCTTTTTTCTTTTCATCCTCTTTTCATCCTCAGCCTGGGCAAGGACCTCTCTCACCACTAAGCAGTTAGGTCCTATGAAAAATTAAAGTTTTTTTTGTATTAAAAGTATGACAGTACCCAATAATGTGTGTTTCTGGGGTCTGCCTCTATCTCCAAGTTTAGGCCAAAAGGTATGTGGCTCTTCTAAGAGTTAAAAGCCTAATGCTTACACATTGCCTCTTTTTTATTTAAAGTCACCTCAAACTAACACTACAGTTGACAGCAAATGACTATAAAGGTCCTAGTTCTAGTATCAAAGGCTGCATGAAAATTCTTACTATTCTTCTCAGTGGTATGACTTCTAGAATGTCATTTGATTTCTTTGAACCCAACATTTGGGATAAACTGTAAAGACTGTATGTGTGCTTAGTCACTTACTCATGTCCAGCTCTTTGCAACCCTATGGACTGTAGCCCGCCAGGCTCCTGTGCCCATGGGATTTTCCAGGCAAGAATACTGGAGTGGGTTGCCATTTCCTCCTTCAGAGGATCTTCCTGACCCAGGGATTGAACCCACGTCTCCTGCATCTCCTGAATTGGCAGGTGGATTCTTTACCACCAAGCCACTGGGAAGCCCTAAATGGCAAAGATAACATGAAATAAAGTATGGCAACAGGCCCATCATAATGAGCGCATGTTTGGTGCTGTTGAGGTTCCTGCAATAGCTCTCACTTAACCGTTCTTGTGCGTTCCGCTTTTGGCTCCTGAGCTACTCCGCTCTGTCCACGCTATTTGGGTGCAAGCCTTTTTGCCCATCCACTACTTACCTTCCTGTCCCCCAAGCCCCCAGTTCTGCAACAGACCCATTTCACGCTGATATTACACGAGCATTAATTTACACAAGCTACTCAGAAGGAGACATCTTGTTTCCACTAAGACTTCAGTTACAGAATACAGATTACTGTGGGGAGTTTTTCATGTTCACGTGGGAAATCTGTCAAACAGAGACTATATGCTCATCTGGTTATTAGCAACCTTCTCCCTGCAGGAGTGGTCTGATATAGGGCAGACACTGTGGGTAAGGCCTGCAACTCAGGTTAGCACAATAAAGGCACCGGAGGAATTCCTTCCTGAATTGTCCAAAAGCAGAATGCAAAAAACGTAGAAATCAGGACAATTATTTACATCAGGGTAGATTATCCTTTTGAAAAAAGATTCATGATTGAATTATTTTAAATAAGAGTCTCCCTTTGTGCATGAAATAATTTGTTTAGCTTTTATGTATATGGAAAGAAAAACTAAAATATGTAGAGTCCTGGACAATTGAAGTGAACATTACAGACTCATAGACTCTTTAGCCAAGATGGACTTTAAAAATAATCTACACCAATTCTCTCATTTTACAATTGAAAAATCTGATCCCTGCAGTTTAACTTGCTTCACATTACAAGAACCAAATCTTACTTGACTCTTATTTATCCTTTACCTTCTGTAAAACTCTTGATGTATCAAAAGAAAATATTACTTTCATTGGTTCACCTGGAGATGGATTTTCGTGCTTCCATTTGGCAGCTGAGGAAATCAACTCTTTGAGAAGTTGACTTACTTGCTGAGTGGTAACAAAATGAGCTCAGATTTGAACATAAGTCTTGACGTCCCTGCTCAATCTTCTGAGAAAAGAAAAGTAGCCTTATATTGTAGTAAATTTCAATAGATGACTTATTTGATGTATAAATCATTAAAGACAGCCTTTCATGATAAGTTCCTGCTGTGTGGCAAGGCAGTCTGGAGAATACAAGCAGATTTAAGGGTATCAGATATAATTCCTACTTCAACAAAGCAAATCCTCCTGCATATATGATGACTGATGTGATGCACTTTGGGATTCATGACTCAGTGTTCACTGGCCTGGTTGGCAGGAAGTGTTCCTCTATCTTACGGAAGCTGCATGGACCAGGGCATGTCATTCTTGTCATTCTGGGCTCTTTGAATGAGGCATCCCGTGGAGACAGCCAAACCCCGGCCAGGATTTACTGGGTACAAGCAGCAGGAAAGGCATGGTGTGAGGTCCGTGAAGGAACCAGGAATATACTGCATTGTTCCTGCTTCGGAAGAAGCTTGCAAATAGTGCAGTGGAACAAAACACATACTTTGAGATGGGTGACCACTCAAGGCTTTTGTGGTTTTCTTTTTTTTTTTTTTTGCATCTTTTCAAATTAGTGTTTTTCTTTTCTTTTTTTTTTTTAATTTTTATTTTATTTTTTTCCAGTGGGTTTTGTCATACATTGATATGAATCAGCCGTGGTTTTCTTATTTTTTAAGATGTTTATTTTTGCTGCGCTGGGTCTCTGTTGCTGTGCTTGGACTATCTCTGGTTGCGGGGAGCAGGGGCTGCCCTTGGCTGCTGTGGCCAGGCTTCTCATTGCGTGGCTTCTCTCACTGAGGAGCACAGCCTCTAGGCACCCGGGCTCAGAAGTTGCAGCTCTTCGGCTCTGGAGCGTGGGCTCAGGGCTCGTGGCACACGGGCTTAGTTGCTCTGTGGCATGTGGGATCTTCCCGGACCAGGGATCAAACCTGTGTCCCGGGCACTGACAGACGGATTCTTATCTGCTGTGCCAACAGGGCAGTCCTGTGATTATTGTTAACGGAGTAGTATAGAAAAAATATTTAGGAAGCTGTGATGCATGGAGGAGGGCCCGCTGGAGCCAGGACATTTTAACCACGGCTTGAAAAGAAACAAACGAAAGATCCCGGCAGTGATACGGTTGGAAGGGAAATACCAGGGAACTCATTTCTCCTCTTTTTAAAAACCTCAATGTTTACTGGAGCATAGTCGCTTTGCAGCCTGTCTCACTGTCTGCTGTAGAGCAAAGTGAATCCGCTGACGCAGAGCTCACACTATATACCAGCTGTATGCAGAGCTCACGCTATACACCGGCTGTATGCAGAGCTCACGCTATACACCGGCTGTATGCGGAGCTCACGCTGTACACCGGCTGTATGCGGAGCTCACGCTGTACACCGGCTGTATGCGGAGCTCACGCTGTACACCGGCTGTATGCGGAGCTCACGCTGTACACCGGCTGTATGCGGAGCTCACGCTGTACACCGGCTGTATGCGGAGCTCACGCTGTACACCGGCTGTATGCGGAGCTCACGCTGTATACCGGCTGACGCAGAGCTCACACTATATACCAGCTGTATGCGGAGCTCACTCTATATACCAGCTGTATGCGGAGCTCACACTGTATACCCGCTGTATGCGGAGCTGACACTATATGCCGGCTGTATGCGGAGCTCACACTATGTACCGGCTGACGCAGAGCTCACAGTATATACCGGCTGTATGCGGAGCTCACAGTATATACCGGCTGACGCAGAGCTCACAGTATATACCGGCTGTATGCGGAGCTCACACTATGTACCGGCTGTATGCAGAGCTCACACTATATACCAGCTGTATGCGGAGCTCACACTGTATACCGGCTGTATGTGGAGCTCACGCTATATACCAGCTGTATGCAGAGCTCACACTGTACACCAGCTGTATGCAGAGCTGACGCAGAGCTCACACCATACACCTCCTCTGTGTCTGGATCCCCCGCCCACCCAGGCCACCACAGAGCACTGAGTAGATTTCCTGGGCTCTGCAGGAGACTCCCGTTAGTTACCTCCTTTGCGCATAGTGTCAGCAGTGTATTGATCTTCCCAAACTCTATGGTCTCAGCTTGTTTTACTGAGCTTGAAAGCGTTTGATAAATTATCTATTTTAAAAAAGAAAATAATATTTAGAACCCTTCAGAGGTGAGAAAGAATCCTGTGGGTGGGGAAAGCTCCCTGGGAGAGGTTAGCACTTGAGCCACTCTCTGAAGCGGTGATCAGAACGTCCAGAATTCCAAGATGAAAGAATTAGCCTCTAGTCAAAACTCTACCACTTACTGATGGTACCATCTCTTTAGATTCCATACATCTGTGTTAATATATGATATTAGTTTTTTCTCTTTCTGACTTACTTCACTCTGTAGGACAGACTTGAGGTCCATCCACATCACTACAAATGACCCAATCCATTCTTTTTATGGCTGAGTAATATTCCATTATATATATGTATCACATCTTCTTTATTCATTCATCTGTTGATGGACATATCTGGGCTATTGTAAATAATGCTGTAATAAAGGCAATTGAGACTTGTTCCTATCAAACTGTGTGAAGAACCTGGACTTACAAGAACAACTGTTTCCGCCCAGAGAAGTTACACTTTTATGAGGAAACTTCTGTAGGCTATCACCACTCACCTATGCAGATCCAAGCCCAAGAGTCCTATTGCCCATTCATAACACGGGGTTTCTCAGTCTCTGATCTGTGATTAATTCACAAACAAGGTGTGTATGTGTGTGTGTGTGGGGGGGGGGTTGGATAATATCTTTGCAGTGTACTTAACCAACTAAAAAGTTAGTGTGTGTGTGTACTTGTGTCTGTGTTTGTATAAAACGTTTGTTTTAAACTTCTTACAAATCAGTGAGAAAAAGTCAGACAACTCAATAGAAAAATACAAAATTTAATTGTTCAATGTATTGTTCATGTTAATTTGGTTTATCTCTAGGGTACAGATGAGTTATGCTGATGTGACCATTTTTGTCAAGTATTTCAGTGCACATATGCAGTCAGTGCTCTAGAGTGTATCTATTTTAAAGTGTAATTGCTGAATCATAGGCTATATCCAGTTTCAACTTTACTAAATAATATGTGTTCTTTTCCAAAGGGATTGTGCCAATTTATCTTCCCATCAACAGTGTGTGAATTCCCACTGCCAACGCTTGGTATAACTGGGCTTTTAAACTATGCCAATTTGGAGAGAGGTCAGTGTTTTTCTTATTGTTGTCCTAACTTGCATTTATTTGATTACTGATGAAATGAAACACACATGTACTTTTTTCCCCCCAGATCTTTCAGCCATTTTTCTCTTATTGTATAAAAAGACAGCAAACCACAAATGGATACAAACAGATGTGTGGGTATGGATGTACAGAGGCTGTTGTTCTATTTTTGACTTGAATGGTAGATATATTGGAGTTTTCTATTGTTAAACTAAACCTACATGTTTTATGCACTTAAAATATATATATGTCTCGCAGTAAAAATGTTAACAAAGTTAAATCAAACATACCTCCTATATGAAAGGAGTTTGTGTAAATTTCGGTTATGCTTTCTATATAGGGTGTATTTCACAACAGAATGTTTTTTTAAAAAGTATATCAAACAGCTCCTGTATTAAAGAAGTTTATGGTATAAAGTAAAGTGAGGACAATATCTAGGTATAAGTAGCTTCAGTTCTATGTGGAAAATTATAAACATCTACAAGAGGTGCACATAAAATGCTCTGGTAGAAGAGAGCAAGGATACATCCCAGGGTGGAGACTTGAAGAACACAACATTTGTTCTGGACAAGAAAGAGACATACAGGGAAATGACAAGGACAGTATCAGATGTATTCAGCAAGCGCTGTTCTGTTTGTCTGAAGTGTAATATTCTTGAAGAAAAATAATCGAAAATAAATTTGGAAGGCTGTGAGTTGGTGCCCAACTGTGGAGACCATTCTCTTTCAGATTAAGACTTTCAAGTTTATACTGTAGAGTCTAACACCACTAAAGAAAGTTCAGAAACTGCAGCTGCCAGAGCTAAAGGCAGAATCCCAGCTACGGCAGGAGAACCTTTAAAACAGCTTTGCCTCTGCATCTATGTTGAAACAAAGCATTGGTTTGCTTTCGGCAAATTGTCCAGCATTTTATGTGTGAGCACGTAGCCACCTAACAAGGTATTTCAGCACCTGTTGGAGCAGCCATTGATCATTTTTTTTTATGTTGATGGTCATACTGATTCATTTCTTATATACTTTCTTTTTAAATTTATTTTTAGTTGGAGTAGAATCGCTTTACAACGCTGCGTTAGTTTCTGCTGTGGAGCAATGTGACTCAGCTGCGTGTCCGCACGTGTCCCCTCCCTCGGGGGCCTCCGTCCCCCCCCCCCCCCCCCCCCCCCCCCCCCCCCCCCCCCCCCCCCCCCCCCCCCCCCCCCCCCCCCCCCCCCCCCCCCCCCCCCCCCCCCCCCGTGATGACGGAGCACAGGCTGAGCTCCCGGGCGCTACAGCAGCCCAGTCGGCTGTCTGATTTGCACACAGTCGTGTGTCTCTGTCACCGCTGCCCTCTGTCCGCCCCGCCCTCTGCTTCCCCCATTTCGTGCGTGTGTCTGTTCTCTGCATCTGCGTCTCTATTCCTGCCCTGCTGATAGATTCATCCGTACCATTTTTCTAGATTCCACATATATACGTTAACATACAATGCCTATTTTTCTCTTTCTGTCTTACTTCAGTCTGTATAACAGAACCTACAGTCTGTCATACCGAGTGACCATTTCTTGATGTATCCAGAATCTATATTCCTCCTTGAAAGTGTTCTGACTTCTTTGGAGAGTGATCCCAGCTTTTGGAAGGATGAGAGAATTCCCGTGCCCACCCAAGTCTATGGAAACTGAGGCAAGGAGAGTCTTTCCTCCTCTGCCTTCTTTCAAGAGGTCCCTGAACTGTGATGTGTGGAGGGGCGAAGGGGCCTCACAGGAGTCTTCAGTTCAGCCAATAACAAGTTCTCATTCCCCCCAACTGAAATCTGAAGCAAATGAAGTGGGGGAAGCATGTAGGCTTGGAGTCACTTGCCCCATCGGTGGGATTCAGCTGGGCCATTGCAGTCAGGCCATGGTTTCTTTGCTGCTGACTTTTGTTCCTTAGCCTCTGAAACGACTTTGGTTCCTCTGATGCTGAAGCTCCAATACTTTGGCCACCTGATGCAAAGAGCTGTCTCATTGAAAAGACCCTGATGCAGGAAAAAGATTGAAGGCAAGAGGAGAAGGGGACGACAGAGGATGAGATGGCTGGATGTCATCACTGACTCAATGGACGTGAATTTGAGCAAACTCTGGGAGAGGGTGAAGGACAGGGAAGCCTGGTGTGCTGCAGTCCATGGGGTCACACAGAGTCGGACAAGACTTAGTGACTGAACAACAGTGACAACCACCTGCCTTTGGTCCAGTTTCACTTTGATTCTTTGAGCCTCTCAATGTCCTTTCAATTACCTCCATCTTCCCCCTTCCTGTTAGCCTGAGCAGGTCTCTGTAACAAACAACATGTATCTGTTGCGTGAGCGAAAATTACCCAGGGACTGTACAGTGAACAGGAGACAAGAAATTGAAAAATAGAGTAGAAATGTAAAATGGCAAAAGAATAGGAAAAAAGCACTCGGTAATACAAAAGTCCATAAGCATTTCAACGGGCATGACAGAAGGAAAATGAATGATACAGAGAAAGCCTTGCTACAAAATTAAACTTCCTTCAGAAAGCTAAGCAATTGCCAAGTCATCCATTTTTTTAACCAAATTTTCTTGCTGACAATATCAATTCAGATCTGGAGTTATTTGTACACAGGAATAAAAGAGACCTGAGGGTTAGTGCCATCTACTGTTGCGTGTTTAAGATGAGGAAGTCGAGGCCCAGGGAGGGGAAGTGGTCTCCTGTCCAGAAAGTGGCCGAGACAAGCCCTGGGACAGACTCCACCGCCGCTGACGCCACACACGCCACAGCGCTCCTGGCGGGGGCCTCCACCCAGGCTGTGCTCGAGAACACCCACTTTTGCTTCTCCCTGGGTGTTTCTGATAGCACCGCCCTTTGTCTTAGAAACATGTTCCTTGCTGCCTTCTCAGAAAACATCGCTTCATACCTGCGTGACCCGTGGGCCTGGTGAGAGCTGGGGAAAGTCATACCCAAGAGCCAGCTGGCTGCCTTTCCAATTGACTGCAGCGTCTTCTTCTCTTTGGTTCCCTAGTTGGCTACTCTTAACATTTCAGGTCCTCTCTTCAGTTCCAAGCATCTTCTATGTCAATAATAGCGTCTCCCAGAGCAGATGCCATGGTGAGCTGCTTGGACCCTGGATATATATATATATTATATATATATGGGGCTTCCAAGGGGGCTCAGATGATAAAGAATCTGCAATGCAGGAGACCTGGGTTTGATCCCTGGGTTGGGAAGACCCCCTGGAGGAGAGCATGGCAACCCACTCCAGTATTCTTGCCTGGAGAATTTCATGGACAGAGGAGCCTGCCGGGCTACAGTCCATGGGGTCACAAAAAATTGGACACGACTGAGCAACTAACATCACAACAACATATATATATATACACACACACTATTTTCTATATTGTTTCCCATTGTGATTCATCGCAGAAGACTGGGCATAGCTCCCTGTGCTACGCTGGAGGACCTTGTTGTCTCCCCATTCTGGATGTGACAGTTTGCACTACGGACCCCAAACTCCCAGTCTGTCCCTCTCCCCGCAGCCCTCCGCCCGCTCCCCTCTGGCAGCCACAAGTCTGGTCTCTAAGTCTGTGAATCTGCTCCTGTTCCACAGATACGTTCGTTTGCACCATGCTTTAGAGCCCACATATACATGGTATCCCACGGTACTTGTCTTTCTTTTTCTGACTTCCTTCATTTAGTAGGACAATCTCAAGCTTCATCCATGATGCTGCAGATGGCAGATGCTTCAGAGCAGCATTCCTCTGAATGTATGTACCTCATCTTCTCCATGTACTCTTGTGTTGATGGACATGTAGGTTATTTCCACGTCTTGGCCACTGTAAATAGGGCTGCTGTGAACGTGGGGTGGATGTATCTTTTTTAATTTTAGTTTTGTCAGGATCTATGCCCAGGAGTGGGATTGCTGGATTGTATGGTGGTGGTGGTGGTTTAATCCCTAAGTTGTGGCCGACGCTTGCGACCCCCATGGACTGTAGCCCGCCAGGCTCCTCTGTCCGTGGGATGCTCCAGGCAAGGATACTGGAGTGGGTCGCCGTGTCCTTCTCCAGGGGATCTTCCCGACCCAGGGATCGCACCCAGGTCTCCTGCATTGCAGGCAGGGTCTCCTGCGTTGCAGGCAGACTCTCTACTGACTGAGCTACAAGGGAAGATGGATCACCCACGGGTTCTATTTTCAGTTTCCCGAGGAGCTTCCTTCCGTTCGGGTCTCCACAGTGGCCGACCAGCTCGCATTCCCACCAACAGAGGAGGAGGGCTCCCTTTTCTCCACACCCTCTCCAGCATCTGTTACTTGTAGATTTTTAAAACCTGCCCATTCTGGCCAGTGTGGGATGGTAGCTCTCTGTGATTTTGACTTGCATTTCCCTGATTCAACCTCATACCTGATCTCCCTCCAGGAATTATGTACGGCTGAAGAGAGCCACCTCCCTTAAGGTAACTCGCATCCAAGACTGGTCAGTGAGGGACAGAGAGGCTTGGCCCCCTGTCTCCTTGTGACAGCTGACAGTTCCCCAGGGCCATCTCCGCTGCAGGGGTTGGCTGAGGCCCCCGGACAGAGGGGCCTGGCGAGCTGCAGTCCCTGGGGTCGTGCAGAGTCGGACACGACTGACTAACACTTTCACTTTTGCTGTTGTTGCTGCAAACGCATCACAGCCCTGGTCCGGCTGCCGTGTCTCCCTCGTAGGCGCTGACCCTAAGGCACTCCCATTGAGCCACATGCACGTGAATTTCAGCCTCAGAGCCTGTTTCTCAGTGAATATGATAAAAGAAGTTTCCTCCCTTACTCTTAGTTCTATGATAGCTTCTGATGGTCAAATGATATTGTTTTACCTCCCTCAGGATCATGATTTCTATTGCTCACTATCAGAGCTAGAATCTAAAACCTCCAGACTTGTTTTCTGAAGAAAGCAGACAATAAGAGCCCCGAGGGTAGTGCCCACAGCATTCATATTCCCTACAGAGGTAAGGAGCCTGGGAGACCACCCCCGCACTTCCTGAAAGGCTTCCTGAGGGTTTTCTGTGTTCTAGAAGCTGCTGAGCACGTTTGTTCTCCCAGTTGCTCTATTAGCATTCACTTTAGTATCCTCTTATTTCTTATTTATTTAGTTTTGACTGGAGTGTAGCGGATTTAGAATGTTGGGCTGGTTTCTGCTGCACCACGCAGTGCTCCAGTTACACATGTACACGCGCTCTTCTCCACGTTCTTTTCCGTATGGTCTGTAACAGGGTATTGAGGAGAGCTCCCTGTGTTACACAGGAGGGTCCTGTTGTTTTTCCTACATGTCACAGTTTGCATCTGATAACTCCAAATTCCCCCTCCTTCTCTGCTTTTATGCTTGATAAAAGCCAAGGCTTAGAGATGGGGAGTGACTTCCTGCAGGATGGCAAGCTGGAGGCGAGTCACCGTCTTCTCCTGAGTGGGGAGTGGGTTGAGAACACCCGCCTTGTCATCTCTCCCTGTGAGTCCCCGGCGCCTAACTCAGTACCTGGCACGCATTCGCAGCAGGTGTTCGGCACGTCTTCCTGAATGGACGGATGGTTGAACATTCGAGGCCAGGGCTTTATGATTTTACCGGGCACTTTTATCATGCCAGTTGTTTTCCATATTTTAACGCACATCATCTCTTCAAAATTCACACTGAATCTGTGAGAGGTGCATTAATTTTTTTTTTCATTTTCCAAATGGTGAAACCGAAGTTCAGATACACAGGAACTAAGGGGTAGAACAGGAATCTAAGCCACTCTGTTGGCTCTGCATGCCTCTTATTGTGTCTTGACCTTCCCGCCGTCTCCTGTTTCTCAGATGAGGAAACTGAGGTACCGAAGGTTTAAGAGGCTCCATGCAAGACATGCTGCCCGAGAGTGGGCCCGGATTTTCCGTCTCCCAACCCTCAACATCAAGTAGACTCCTGCCCAGCACACAGAATTCATAGGACTCCAGATGCCTTTTCCAAACAGGTTGGCAAAATGTCACGTTCACTTAGGTGGCAAAACTCCTCACCAGATATAAAACTGAAAATGTAGGCCACTTCCCCATGTGATTGCGTTTCATAACTCAGAGCTAAAAATAACTCTGGGCTCACTTGGCCTGTTTATAACATATTAAAAACTCATATTCAAATTTACTCGCCTCTTGGATTAATGTCAAGATGATGGCTTTCCAGGTTTCTCTCTCTCTCCATCTCCCCCAGCAGGAAGTGGATTAGCCTTGTCCACATTATTTCCCACATGAATTACTGAGTGCTTATTTTCAAGGATGAATTTCATGACCTATCTCTTTGCTGTACCTGCAGAATCCAGTTTGGAAGGCAGGACAGAAGTCGCTCCAGGGCCAGAGGTATTCTTTTTTTAATTTTTAAAATTTAACTTTTATTTTACACTGGAGTATAGTTCATTCTTTTTCATATTCTTTCCCATTATGGTTTTTCATAGGATATTGACTATAGTGCCCCATGCTATACAGTAGACCCTTATGGTTTATTCATTCTGCATATGACCATTTGCATCTGGTAACTGCAAACTCCTGGTTCTATGCCCTCCAGGGAAGATCCCCTGGAGGAGGTCATGGCAACCCGCTCCAGTATTCTTGCCTGGAGAATCCCATGGACAAAGAGGAGACCAGTGGGTTACCGGACTCCACAGGGTAAGCCATACTGGTCCATAGGCTTGCAGAGAGTAGGACATGACTGCAGTGAC
The DNA here is from genome assembly GCF_019320065.1 of Cervus canadensis. Lineage (NCBI taxonomy): Eukaryota > Metazoa > Chordata > Mammalia > Artiodactyla > Cervidae > Cervus > Cervus canadensis. The sequence goes on along the minus strand of NC_057396.1, from coordinate 76,114,010 downwards.
TTTGCACGCATAACTGATTTACAGCGTTGTGTTCCTTTCAGATGTACAGCTAACTGATCCCGTTATACACATGCATATATCCGTTCCTTTTCAGATTCTTTTTCCACATTGGTTACTACTGAGCATTGAGTATAGTTCCGAGCTATACAGTAGATCCTTGTTGATTATATATTTTATATTAATGTATAGTAGTGTGTGCCTGTTAATCCTAACCCAACCTCTTAATTTATCCTTCCCCCAGACATTTCCCCTTTGGTAACCACGAATTTATTTTCAAAGTCTGGGAGTCTGTTTCTGTTTTCTAAATAATTTCATTTGTATCATTTTTTAAGATTTTACATATCATTTTAATATTTTACATATCATATGCTATTTGTCTTTCTCTTACCTTACATAGTATAATAAACTCTAGGTCCCTCCATGATGCTGCCAATGGTGTTACTCATTCTTTTTAATGACTGAGTAATATTCCATTGTGTGTTAGGGGCCACATAACTTCTTTATCCATTCATCTGTTGATAGACATTTAGTTTGCTTCCATGTCTTGGCTATTGTAAATAGAACCGCAATGAACACTGGGGTGCATATATCTTTTCAAATATGGCTTTCTTTGGAGAAGGGCTGTACATTCTTGAGCCAGGTATGAAACTGTTGTCTTAATTTCCTTGTCACTGAAATAGAGACAAAAGAATACCTCCTATTTCCCGGGATTATAGTGAGGATTAAGCTACAACAAAAAATTCATGGCCGATGTTTAGCTCAGTTCCCAACACACACGCACACACACATACACACAGGGTGAACAGATAGAACTACTGAAAACAAAGATCAGCAAAACAAAAACGTCCCACCACTGAGCATGATCCCCTGGGCTTCCCCGGCGGCTCAGATGATAAAGTCCTCCTACAATACAGGAGAACTGGGTTCCACTTGTCTCAATTTGCCTGGAATTTTCCAGATTTAGTAGAAAGACTCCAGCCCTGGGAAACCTCTCTGTCCTGGGAAAATTGGAACAGGTGGTTGGTAACTTGCTTCCCCATCAATAAAACAAACAAAAGGTTCTGAGTTATTCATTTATGCATGAAGCCTTTATTGATAACTAAAACATTCAGACACTTTGATGGCATTTGAAAAGTAAACATGACAAAAAAATGAGTTCTTACAAAATGCTCAGCATAATGAGAGAGAATCATGAATTATATATGGCAAATTATATACGGTTCTTCTGAAAGTTGGCATGAAATGTTCAAAGAATATAACTCTGAAATAAATTGCTCCCAGGGGATACTTTGAATGAATTTCATGGATTGCACACTTCTGTCTAATAGAGACTTTTTTCCTCCGAACACTAATGCTATGCAGAAGTTAATAGGTTTACATAGGAAAAAGCTTTTCCATGAGGAGATGAGTTAAACAGCTTTGACTGCAGTCCTTTCAGCATCTTTATTAGGCTGATGGGCATTTGAACTCTAGGAGGGGGATGTTTGAAATATTGTTTCCAAACTTTAAAAATTTTGACAACACTGGATTGTTTTTAGGCTTTATGGACCGATACCAGCATTCCACAGGGCTCTGACGAAAAAGACCATCTAGGTGTTATCTGGCACTGAACATACAGAACCCAGACTGGGGAGAAAAGTGCAAACCCCAGCTCCTCATAAACAGTTCTATCTGTGGTCCTTAGCCTTTTCTGGTTCATGAACCTCCTTTCAGAATCTGATGAATACTTAAATGCACAGAGGACAAAGGACTCAAATTAGCACGTTGAACTTTGCAGGGCATACTGGAGAGATGCTATGTCTCCTGAGGAATTAAAAAATCTTATTTTCTAATATAGAATTTGGGGCCTTCAAATCCACAGAGATGGAAAAATTCTGCAAAGGCTGAAATAAATTCTGACCCAAGACAGAAATACTGGCATAGATAAGCATGACGTATAGTATGCAATGCTCAAAAGCAGTACTTAGACACATAAGTCATTATTTATATATATATTGAATGCTTGCTATAACATGTATCATCTTCTTTAATCAAGAGGTAGCTTATCATGACAGTTTAGATTGTGGCTTCTAAAATTAAATATATTATAAGATATTATATATTGCTCTCTATATCATATATGCACTCCACATGCTTTTTTTATTCCCATTCTCTCCTCCAACCCACAGACCCTTTAGAGTCACTTGTAATTCAATGTTATTAATATAAGAAGCCTTGGTCTTTACCACTTAGAAATAAATCACTTCCAAAACCACTCAACTCATATCTAATTGTAAGAAAGCCAAGAAATAAAATTTCATCTGAAGGTGCATAAAATGAAACCAGGATTAGTGTTGGATGAGAATAAAGTTGGAGTAGCTGTCATTTGCTAGATTTTACTCATAGTCAGATTATGACTTCAGAATACAAGGGGCACTGTAGACCCAGAAGCATATTTGCAATACTTGTTTTTCTTATTCCGATTAACTTCATTCTAGGTTCATCCATGTCTCTACAAGTGACCCTATTTTGTTCCTTTTTATGGCTGAGTAATATTCCATTTTACACATGTACCACATATTCTTCATCCATTCATCTTGATGGACATTTAGATTGTTTCCATGTCCTGGCTGTGGTAAATGGGGGTGGACTGGGAGATCAGGATTTACATACATACACTAGCACGTGTTAACTAGGTCATTAGTGGGAGCCTGCTGTATAGTCAGGGAGCTCACTTGGTGCTGAGGGTGACCGGGAGTGGTGGGGTGGCGGGTTGGGAGGGAGGTCTAAGAGGGGATATGTGTGTACATATGACCGATTCCTTTTGTTGTACAGTGGAAACTAACATAACTTTGTAAAGCAACTACACCCTAATTTAAAAAAAGGATCTTTATTGATATAGCCAAAGAGAAAAAAAGAAGAAAAAATCCCACAGGATTGATGGAAATAATGTTGTCTGAGGCCTTTGTGACTGATACTATGCCCCATTCCATGTTTATTTTCCTGCTCTCTGATGTCCATATCAGCTGCTTCCAAGATTGTTAATAGCCTCTTTTTCTTTATTTTTGAGAGCAGATGGGTATACTAGAGAAGAAATAACAACTCATACGGCCATGAATTTCCTTAGTAAGTTCCCTAAGTACTTGGTCCCCACAGGCAAGATTTTAATTAAAATGTTCAGTACATGAGGCATGGAGCTGTGGATGGATCCCAGGAGAAATGGTTCCTGAGAGCTTCATGTCCAGATAATCCCCTTCAAGACATCAGTCACCAGACCCTTAAATCCCAATCTGGCTTCATTCAAACTCACTAGAGTGAGAGCAACCTGGTGCCCAGGACAACCTTGTTCACCTGATTTTATCACAGGAGGTCTTGAGGGTCTCAGAGGCCTTTACCTTCACAGTGAAGTTGCTGTGGCACCTCAGTCAGGATGACCTTGGGCGGCACTGTCTGATAACTAGAGCAATCTTTTAGAGAGACTGAGTGATTTACTAAGTGTTTCACATCTTTTGTTTTATTTCATCCTCAAAGCACTCTGTAAAACATCAAGAGTGGTTATTAGTAACTCCATTAAAAAGTTTTAGAAAGTGAGGCTAAGTGATATTAAGGAGTTTATTCTGTTCCCATCTGAAGTAAGAAATCTAGAATTGAAGACTTTTGAGGTTTGACATGCAGTGCAAGGGATCCAAGTATGGTCCCCACGTGCAATCAAGTGGATGAAATAATTCAGAAGGTGCAAATTTACGGTATACAATAAATGTCATGGAGGTGAAATCTACAGCATGGTGACTATAGTCAATAATCTTGTATGGCATATTTGAAAGCTGCTAAGAGAGTAGATCTTAAAAGTCCTCATCACAAGAAAAAAAACTGTAACTATGTATGGGAATGGATGTTAACTAGACTTAGTATGGTGATCATTTTGCAATACATACAAATATCAAGTCATTGAAACTAACATATTTTTATATGCCAATTATACTTCATAAAAGAGAATTTAGATCTCAGCACAAAGAGGAAGCCATAGCCTGCTTCTCCTATTATCATTTGACTTCATCTTGTAAGGATGTTGGTGGTTATGTGTTCTGACCAGAGAAGGAAAAACTATTAACAGTAGAAAAGGCATTCAGATTACATCTTCCGGTAGTTTTAGGAAACGTTGATGTTACTTAGTGTAACTTGGGGCTTCCCTGGTCGCTCAGATGGTAAAGAATCTGCCTGCAATGTGTGAGACCTGAGTTGGATCCCTGGGTTGGGAAGATCCCTTGGAGGAGGGCATGGCAACCCACTCCAGTATTCTTGCCTGGAGAATTCCCATGGACAGAGGAGCCTGGTGGGCTACAGTCCATGAGGTCGCAGAGAGTCGTACACGGCTGAGCGACTCAGCATAGCACACAGCAGAGCGTGACTTAAGGGGTAGCAGCAGCCATCGAGTTTCTTTCTTTTTAACAAAGGCAAAATGGTTGTCTGAGGAGGCATTACAAATAGCTGAGAAAAGAAGAGAAGCTAAAGGCAAAGGAGAAAAGGGAAGATATACCCATTTGAATGCAGAGTTCCAAAGAATAGCAAAGAGAGATAAGAAAACCTTCCTCAGTAATCAGTGCAAAGATATAGGGGAAAACAATAGAATGGGAAAGACTAGAGAGTTCTTCAAGAAAATTAGAGATACCAAGGGAACATTTCACACAAAGATGGGCTCAAGGACCTAACAGAAACAGAAGCTATAAAGAATAGGTGGCAAGAATACATAAAAGAACTGTACAAAAAAGATCTTCATGACCCAGATAATCATAATCGTGTTATCACTCACCTAGAGCCAGACATCCTGGAATGTGAAGTCAAATGGACCTTAGGAAGCATCACAACAAAGCTAGTGGAGGTGATGGAATTCCAGTTGAGCTATTTCAAATCCTAAAAGATAATGCTGTGAAAATGCTGCACTCAATATGCCAGCAAATCTGGAAAACTCAGCAGTGGCCACAGGACTGGAAAAGGTCAGTTTTAATCCCTAAGAAAGGCAATGCCAAAGAATGCTCAAACTACCGCACAATTGCACTCATCTCACACACTAGCAAAGTAATGCTCAAAATTCTCCAAGCCAGGCTTCAGCAGTACGTGAACCGCGAGCTTCCAGATGTTCAAACTGGATTTAGAAAAGACAGAGGAACCAGAGATCAAATTGCCAACATCCGCTGGATCATCAAAAAAGCAAGAGAGTTCCAGAAAAACATCTACTTTTGTTTTATTGATTATGCCAATGCCTTTGACTGTGTGGATCTCAATAAACTGTGGAAAATTCTTAAAAGATGGGAATACCAGACCACCTTACCTGCCTTCTGAGAAAACTGTATGCAGGTCAAGAAGCAACAGTTAGAACCGGACACGGGACAATGGACTGGTTCCAGTTTGGGGAAGGAGTACATCAAGGCTGTGTATTGTCACCCTGCTTATCTAACTTACATGCAGAGTACATCATGAGAAATGCTGGGCTGGAGGAAGCACAAGCTGGAATCAAGGTTGCTGGGAGAAATATCAATAACCTCAGATATGCAGGTGACACCACCCTTATGGCAGAAAGTGAAGAAGAACTAAAGAGCCTCTTGATGTAAGTGAAAGAGGAGAGTGAAAAAGTTGGCTTAAATCTCAACATTCAGAAAACTAAGATCATGGCATCCGGTCCCATCACTTCATGACAAATTGATGGAGAAGCAATGGAAACAGTGATAGACTTCATTTTCTCGGGCTCCAAAATCACTGCAGATGGTGACTGCAGCCATGAAATTAAAAGACACTTATTCCTTGGAAGGAAAGTTATGGCCAACCTAGACAGCATATTAAAAAGCAGAGACATTACTTTGCCAACCAAGGTCTGTCTTGTCAAGGCTCTGGTTTTTCCAGTGGTCAGGTATGGATGTGAGAGTTGGACCATAAATTATTATAGTTAAACTCAAGTTCATCTCTACTCCTTGTCATTCTCCTTTGGTACCCATGAATTTGCTTCTTCTATTTCTGTGAGTCTGTCTCTGCTTTGTAAGTAAGTCCATTTGTATAATTTCTTTTAGATCCACATATAAGTGATATCATATGATATTTGTCTTTATCAAACTTACTTCACTTAGTATGATAATATCTAGGTCTACCCACATTGTTATATTCTTCCTTTTAGTATTGAGTGAGGTGTTAATTCATTAACTGTCCTGAGAAAAATTCTACTGTGAAAAAAATGTTGCCCCCCAAAATTGATTCTGACCAGTCAATTAAAAGTAAGATTTTTTTTATTGCTCACTTTCATAGGAGCACCTTGTTCTTTTATAATTTTATATCCTAATTTGTTAGTGAACTCATTTCATTTTTGTCTTCTCCAATAAACTTTAGCACATGAGACTAAGAACAAGTTTGCTTTGCATGGATATGTACATCCAGAGCCAGGAGTATGGCTAAACTCCTTTGGGACCAATAAGTAGTTGAATGAATGAATAATTCTTATCAATGGTACAAATATTTCAAATGAATTAAAGAATGCAATAATTTCTATAATCCATTTGGCTTAGAGGCAACCCTCTCCTCCAATCCCCTCATGCTTAGATGTAAAGATGTAACTTAAAGTTAGCGTTATCTAGGAGAATTAATGCAAGTTACGGTAACACACTCATGGTCTCCCAGAAACAAGCAGAGCTGGATTCCTGTGGACACATCCATCACTTGTTCTCCAGCGCTGTGAGAAAGGGACCTGTTTTTGGTCTCGAGGGGAATTTGTCCCCTGGGAGCTCCACGGCTGTTACTGTTTCCGTCTTCAAGTTCTCTGATGACTCCGTTTGGCCTTATGTTATAGGTCACAGGCCTTGTCTTATAGCTAGCCCCTTAGACCGAGGGCTAGAGCCCATTCATTCGTTCAACTGATTGTTGTCCTTGACAGTTGTAGGTGTCTATTGCCTTCCATGGTCTTCTGTCAAAATGAGATTTACTGGGAGCCTGTGGTAATGAACAGGGCAGATAGCTGCAAATAATCAGGACTTTGGTTATGATTATGATGAGCGCTCCTTTTCAGGACATTACAGGAGTCTCTCGGTCTTTCAGGAAGGATGTTGTTTGAGGGCTGCCTTTCTAATATTTCCATTATATAGATGAATATATAGTGACTTAAAGCAAGTAAGTGACTTATCTGAGAAGACTGATCAGCTGCTCTTAGCATACAATTCATGTTAGCTGCTTCCCTGGCATTAAATATTTTTTTGTCAATATCTCTTTGTTCTGGAGAACTTTTCCCTTTTGGTCAAACACTAAAGAACATCGCAGTAAAGTGTTTTTTATCTTTTATGGATTGAATTTCTGATTTGAAACTCACATGTGAAAGTGCTGAATTTGCCTGTTCATTGTTCAGGGAACCAGGTAAGCCTCCAATCAAATCTATGATCTGTATGAATTTTCAGGGGCAGCAGTAACCAGGAAAATACATCAAGACACCTTTTTCCCTCTTGATTTATTCACAACTGAATACTGAATGCTTTGAATGTCATTATGTGTCTGTGATTTTTCAAAAGAGATTGTGTCACACACATCAAAGAAATTCGTAAGCAGGATATGTATTTACTTTTGTAAAAAAATAAAATGAACAAGAGGGTCTTGAGTCCTTGCTTTGCCATGCATGAGCTTCTAGAACTTGGACAAGTTGTTGAAGCTTAATTACTTTTTGTTTTCTCTTTTGGAGTATCAAAATATTAGCTCCATTGGCTGATTCTAAAATCTTTGAGAGTATCAAATTGTGTCTCAATGGAAAATTTATTATAATCTGGAGAGCACATAACTTCATTCATTAAAAAGAATAAGAACAGAGAGAAATAAACAAGGGGGACCCATATTAAGAGAACAATTATAAAAGGAAAGAAAAGGTATAAACATCACACCAGAATGAACAATTTATAGGAATGGGAGGACATGGACTCCAGTTATCAGTTTTTAAAAACTATTTATTTATTTATTTATTTTTATTTATTTGACTGTGCCAGGTCTCGGTTGTGGCATATAAAAGGATCTTCCTTGTAGAATGTGGGATCTAGTTTCCTGATCAGGGTTTGAACGCAGGCCCCCTGCACTGGGGGTATGGAGTCCTAGCTGGTGGACCACCAGGGAAGTCCCTGTCAGTTCAGTTATCATTCTGAAACTTTGCTGGCATTGGGCATCTGGAATGATTAACTAGTGGATACATTGGCTGGTGAAAGCGTTAGTCGCTAAGTCATGTCCTACTCTTTGAGACCCCATGGACTGTAGCCCGCCAGGCTCCCCTGTCCAGGGGATTCTCCAGGGGTGACTACTGGAGTGGGTTGCCTTTCCTGAACTAGAGTGTAAATGAGACCATGGTATGATCCCCCTGGCTGAGGGACAAAAGTAATGCTCTCTGCTTGGCAATAAAGAATAAGCTATCCCACAGTGATGACCATTTTGTGTATCTTTCTTGGTCTTCTGTACTTCCTGATCAGGGAATAGGTTTCTAATTTCATTGTATACCTTACAATTAGCACACAACCTGATATACTGTAAGTGCTTACTTAGTACTGGAAGAGAAAATGAATGCTGGACAGATTACTGAACAAATTCCAGCCCGTTATGGAGCCTACTAATTGATATTATGGAAAACTTATGTTACTTTTAAATGTAGAGGTGTTTTTTTCATTTTTTTCTTTTGGAGAGAAGGGAGAGGAATTCAACTATAAACCTGTATGGATATAGCTCTTGTCACTCAGTTAGGATTCAGAAATATACTGTGTTAGCCAAGTTCCCACTAGCAAGTTGTATTCTTGATTCCAAAGACCATGCTTTTTATTTCCCCACATTGCTTATGAAATCAGTAAGTCAGTCATTCATGAGTAGGTTGATATAATGAGTAACTTTTTTGTGCCCAGGGCTGTGGTAGAGAATTTGGGTTATATATACAATATTAGGAGAATATTTCTTAGTGATTGAGAACTCAGGCTCTGATTCAAAATGATGTGCGTTCAAATACCAGCTCTGCAATTTACTAGTTTTAAGGACTTCAGTCTGTAACTCCTTGTGAGTAAGCTTCAGTTTCCCATATATTAAATGGAGATAATATCTCACACAGTGAGGTAATAAATCAATGGGGGTAGAGCATGTATGTGGTGCCCTGAAAATAGAAAGTGCTCAGTAATTTCTAACTATCATAGTTTAATTCATTACTTAGGTCTACTTATACAGTATTGGGATATGAAGCTTAAATTAAGATAAAGAAATTATTATGAGTAACAAAATGATCAACAGCACTTCACAGGTTGTAACCGAAAAACAGTGTCTAGTGAGGGTGCAAGAGTGCTCAGTTGCTCAGTCATGTCCCGCTCTTTGCAAACCCAGGGACTACAGCACGTTAGGCCTCTCGGTCCTTCACCGTCTCCTGGAGTCTGCTCAAACTCATGTCCATTGAGATGATGATGCCATCCAATCATCTCATCCTGTTTCCCCCTTCTCCTGCCCTCAGTCTTTCCCAGCAACAGTGTCTTTTCCAATGAATTGGCTTTTTTTTTTCCCCTTTCTCTTTTTCAGCCATGCTGTGTTGAATGTGAAATATTAGTTCCCTGACTAAGGATCGAACTTGCCTCCCCCTGCATTGAAAGCATGGAGTCTTAACCACTGACTTGCCAGGGAAGTCCTATAACAAATCTCACATTTGACAGATTTTTCTGATAATTTTGTATGTCTCTTTCCATCTCAGAACTTTAGTTTCAATCATTTATGAGGATAGAAGATTGGGTTATAGTATCTTCAAAATTCTTAAAGGTAGAGCATTTCATATTTATACCAATATTTAAAAATTACCTTTTGTTGTTATGCCTAGGTTAACACAGAAAATTCTGATATAAGGCAATCTTGGGCATCATGAGAGTTCTAAGTTCAGATACTAACCAGCCTTTCTTTTTTCATTGATATAGGCTGTTCGCATACTGCACAAATGCTTCCCCCAGAGAACAGTACGGTCGTGACTGAGTTCATTCTTGCCGGGATAACCCATGACCCACAACTGCAGATCCCACTCTTTCTCGTGTTCGCGCTCATCTACCTCCTCACTCTGGTTGGGAACCTGGGGGTGGTCACGCTGATCCTGCTGGACTCTCGTCTCCACACCCCCATGTACCTCTTCCTCAGCCACCTCTCTCTGGTGGACTTTGCTTACTCCACAGCCGTCACTCCCAAAGTGATGGCAGGATTCCTCACAGGAGACAAGGTCATTTCCTACAATGCTTGTGCTGCTCAGTTGTATTTTTTTTTGCTGTCTTTCTGATTGTAGAAACTTTTCTTTTGGCCTCAATGGCCCATGACCGTCATGCAGCGGTGTGTAAACCACTCCATTACACCACCATCATGACACCAAGGGTGTGTGCCTGGATGGTGGTAGGCTGCTACGTCCTTGGTTTTCTGGAGGCCTCTGTGCACACTTGGAATGCATTCAGTCTCTCTTTCTGCAGAACCAATGTGATTGATCACTTTTTCTGTGATGCTACTCCTCTCCTGGCTCTCTCATGTTCAGACAGCAACAGAAGTGAGATGGTGTTTTTTATTTTGGCAGGCTTCAATATCGTCTTTACTATCATGGTCATCCTGGTCTCTTACCTGTTTATCTTTGTCACCATTCTGAGGGTGCGCTCATCAGGACATCAGAAGGCCTTTTCCACCTGTGCGTCCCACCTCACTTCCATCTCCATCTTCTATGGGGCAGGCGCCTTCATGTACCTACAGCCCGGCTCCAGCCACTCCATGGGCACAGACAAAATGGCGTCTGTGTTCTACACCATGGTCATCCCCATGCTGAATCCACTGATCTATAGCCTAAGGAACAAAGAGGTCAAGAGCGCCTTAAAAAAGGCTGTGGGGAAAGCAAAGTCTTCTCTAAGATACATATTTTAATTATAAAGAAACAAATAAGATGGTTTGATATAGTTCAGTCAAGCTAGGGAAAGTATTGACTTGCTAGGCTAACGATTATGTAAAATTTTGACATACCTTCTCAAGTTCTTTTTAAATCTGTGAAGCAAATGTGTGGACAAAGTGAGATCTCATGAAAAATAACTTTGGAAGCGTCAACCATGAACCTATAATTTATATTTTTAAGATTTCTTTTGAATTACATTTTATTGTATATTTGTTTCCATGATCATCCACATTCATATGCACATTTATATTCACATGCCTATTTAAGTACATATGCATTTAAGTACATATGCCTATTTAAGCCTATATGCATTTTATTCATGCAAATCACATGCAACTCATATAATTCATGGATATACAAACAATTGAGTTCAAGAGACAAACTAGACTTGTCTAGTTTTATAGTATAATTGGAAAAATGTTTTTGGTGTCTGATAATACATTCTTAAATGTAAACCTATATATTTTTAAATAGAAATGATCATTTGCTCTGTGATATTAATTTTATTTTTAGAAACATTTTACTTGAAAGTAAAATCATTTCATTTTAATATTTGTGCCAAACATCCTCATTCTGAGTGCTCTTGTTTGTTTTATTCTTTTTTTCAGTGATAATAAGCATCATTACATGAGCGCCTTTTTAAAACAATTTGATTTCTTTACGGCTGCTGGGTCTTTGTTGCTTCACGCTGGCTCTCTGTAGTTGCGGGGAGCGGGGACCACTCTTCACTGCCAGCACAGGCTTCTCACTGTGGTGGCTTCTCTTGTTTTGAAGCACAGGCTCTAGGAGTGTAGGCTTCAGTAGCTTCGGCTCGGGGACTCCAGGATACCGGCTCAGTAGTTGTGACTCATGGGCTTAGTTGCTCCCAAGCATGTGGGGTCTTCCCAGACCAGGGATGGAGCCTGGGCCCTGCACTGGCAAGTGGACATTTAGCCACTGGGCCAGCAGGGATGTCACCAGATGAGAATCTCTATTCAGCTCCATATCCATCTTTACTGACTCGTTACCCAGAGTAACATCTTCATGTGATAACTTTAATGAAAAAAGAATAGCGGCATATAAGACAAGGGAAACTAAAGAAAACATATTTTAATTCACTGAAATAAAAAAAAAAAAAAAACCAACAGCATTAGTTTTACAGTAAGACTTGACTCTTTTGTCTTCAGATGCTCAGCCCAGGACACATTTTATGCTCCTTCCTTCCTGTGTAGTGTCAGGTCTTCAACTGATCGATCCATTCAGGCTCAAATTACAGGTTCAGCTGACCGATACTTACCACACTCCAAGAATAATGTAGGGTGACTTTTAACTTTGGGTATATCAGAACACTAAGACTCATTCAGAGATCTGATAGATATCTTTTACAAAGAAAACAGTATCTAATTAATTGAATCTAAAAAGGATTTCTTTGAATTATCAATTCACTATATACTGGTTTTTCTATGAATATTTCTTTCTAGGTTAAGTGATTTGGAACACATGTGTAATAGAAAGCATATGAAACTGTATATTTATTTCAAACCCTGGACTCATATATGGGAAGCCTTTAGTACACCACTTTTTCATGTGATGTCTGAAATCACATCGAGGGCTCCTGTGGTTTGACTTGAAGGGTCAGCACGTCCCATTATGGAGTGACAAAGATAATTAAGTGTATATCCTTCAGAACCAAGGCAAAAATGTAGGAACAGATTATCTCTCCTGATAGGGAGGGGATATCTCGTTTTTGGAGAAAAGGATCTGACTTCTTCATTTTCTGTGAGTTTTCCTTGTAAAATGTGAAAACCTCCTTGGAGCTGTTAAGTGTGAAGAATCATTTTTGCTACATAATTTGCAGATCCCAGTGGAAAAACCAAAATGTCGAGCACTTTGTTAAAGATGTATGATAATTTTAAGTTGGCCAGAGCAGAGTGTTAAACCCAGAGCAGAGCCTTCTAAGCATAAAGTCCGAGTGACGAACGGGATTTATGCTCATGACGCCAGCCCCGAAGAGTCCTCCTCATCTTAGATAAAATCTTTAAAAAATTCCCAAACCATTAATGTTTAAAATTAAGTTATTCTCCACATTTTATGCCATCATGAAAAGGCAAATTAAAGCAACAATGGAAGACTGCTGCACATCTTTTAGAATGGCCATGTGCAGAACTCAGAATCACCAAGTGCCACGAAGGTTGTGGAGCAACAGGGCCTCTCACTCATTGCCGACAGGAAGGCAGGCTGCTGCAGCCTCTTTGGTAGACAGTTTGCCAGCTTCTTACAAAACGAAACACACTCTTACTACATAATCTAGCACTTGTTCTACTTGGTATTTACCCAGAGGAAGTGAAAACTTATGCCCAGGCAAAAGCTAGCTCAAGGATATTTATAGCATCTTCATTCATTACTGCCAAAATTTGGATGCATATAATATGTCCTTCAATAAATGAATGGACTAATAAGCTGTGTAATCCAAACAATAGAATGCTATTCAATATTAAAAAGAAATGAGCTATCAAGTGGTGAAAAGACATGGAGGAAACAAATTCATACCTCTAAATGAATGACACCAGTCTGAAAAGACTATCAACTATGTGACTTTGTTATATGACATCCTGGAAAAGGTAAAGTGTTGTAGACTGTAAAACAGACAAGTGCTTGTTAGGAGTCAGGGCTTTGGAAAGGATGAGTAGATGGAGCACAAAGGATTTTTAGTGCAGTAAAAGTATTCAGTGTAATATGATAATGATGGATAATATCATTATCTAGTCAAAGCTATGGTTTTTCCAGTAGTCATGTGTGGATGTGAGAGTTGGACCATAAAGAAATTAAATGCTGAAGAACTGATGCTTTTGAACTGTGGTGTTGGAGAAGACTCTTGAGAGTCCCTTGGACTGCAAGGAGATCCAACTAGTCCATCCTAAAGGAAATCAGTCCTGAATATTCATTGGAAGGACTGGTGTTGAAGCTGAAACTCCAGTACTTTGGCCACCTGATGCGAAGAACTGACTCATTTGAAAAGACCCTGAAGCTGGGGAAAATTGAGAGCAGGAGGAAAAGGGGATGACAGAGGGTGAGATGGTTGGATGGCATCACCGACTTGATAGACATGAGTTAGAGCAAGTTCTGGGAACTGGTGATGGACAGGGAGGCCTGGCATGCTGCAGTCCATGGGGTTGCAAAGAGTCGGACACGACTGAGAGACTGAACTGAGCGAATTTCATTATATATTTGTCCAAATCCATAGAATATGGAACACTAAGAGTGAACCCTAATGTAAACTATTAACTTCATATAGTTATGATGTGCCAATGTATGTTTACCCTTGGAAACATATTTCTCACTTCTTGTTTGTTTTCTCTATACTTCAGGCTCCCTTGCAATCATATTGATAAAATTCGAATTGACACTAACTTTTTGGATTGTGGCAGAGAACAAATACATGCTTGTTTTGAAAGTTTTCCTCCTACACACAAAGAAATTTCCTTGCAAAATGATAGGAGTGTATAGTGATTATCTACAATGCATTTTTATCGCACTCTCTCCTTCCATCTGCAGAAACCTCTGGAGTCACTTGTGGAAGATGTCAGTATTACTAAGTGTAAGAATGAGAGGGCATGGTCTCTCTATACCACTTAGAAATGAATTTTTTGAAAACTACTTAACTCATATATGATTGTAAGAAAAGCAAGAAATAAAATTTCATTAGAAGGTGTGCAATATGCATAAAAGGGAAGTAAGATTAGTGTTGGGTGAATAAAGTAAAGTAGGAATGCTTGTGATTTGCTAGATTTTACTTCTAGATGTATTATGGCTTCCAAATTCAAAGGGCACAATAGACACAGAAGGATATTTGCTTCCAAAAGGAAAAGAAAAAAATCCCACAGCACTGATGGAAGTAATGCTGTCTGAAGCCTTTGTGACTGGTTCAGTGTCCCAGCCTGTGTTTTCCTTCCTGCTCTGATGTCCACATCAGCTGCTTCCAAGAGTGTTAATAACCTCTTTTTCTTTATTTTTGGGAACAGATGGGTTTATTGGAGAAGAAATAGCAACTCATACACCCGTGACTTTCCTTAGGAAGTTTCCTAAGTATTTGGTCCCCATAGGAAAGGTTTTAATTAAAATATTCAGTACATGAGGCATGGAGCTGTGGATAGATCCCAGGAGGACTTGTTCCTGAGAGCTTCATGTCAGAGTAATGCCCTTCAAGACATCTGTCGTCAGACTCTTCGATACAAATCTGGTTTCATTCAGTCTCATTATAGTGCAAAGAACCTGGTGTCCAGGGCAACCTTGTTCACTTAATTTTATTACAAGGGGGTGTCAGTGCTTGAGGTCTTTTTCTTCACAGTAACATTGTTGTGATTCTTCAGTAAACATGACCTTGGATGGCATTCTCTGATAACAAGAGGCATCTTTTATATAGACTGAGTGATATGCTAAGCATTTCACATCTTTTGTTTTATTTCATCCTCACAGCACTCTGTAAAATATCAAGGGTGGTTATTAGTAATTTTGTTAAAAAGTTTCAGAAAGTGAGGCTAAGTGATGTAAAGGAATTCATTTTATTCCCATCTGAAACAAGAAATCTAGAATTTTGAGGTTTGACATGTAGCGCCAAGGAATCCAATTATGGTCCAAAAAGACATAATGAAATGGGTGAGATAATTCAGAAGAAACAAACTTACAATGAATGTCATGCAATGAATGTCATGGAGGTAAAATCTACAGCATGGTGACTATAGTTAACAGTCAATAGACTATTGTCAATAAGCTTGTATTGCATATTTGAAAGTCGCTCAGAGAGTGGCATGGCAAATAGATGGGGAAACAGTCACAGACTTTATTTTTCTGGGCTCCAAAATCACTGCAGATGGTGACTGCAGCCATGAAATTAAAAGACGCTTGCTCCTTGGAAGAAAAGTTATGACCAACCTAGAAGCATATTAAAAAGCAGAGGTCCATCTTGTCAAGGCTATGGTTTTTCCAGCAGTCATGTATGGAGGTGAGAGTTAGATTATAAAGAAAGCTGAGCACCGAAAAATTGATGCTTTTGAACTATGGTGTTGGTGAAGACTCTTGAGAGTCCCTTGGACTGCAAGGAGATCCAACCAGTCCATCCTAAAGGAGATCAGTCCGGGGTGTTCATTGGAAGGACTGATGCTGAAGCTGAAACTCCAGTACTTTGGCCACCTGATGCTAAGAACTGACTCATTTGAAAAGACCCTGATGCTGGGAAAGATTGAAGGCAGGAGGAGAAGGGGCCGACAGAGGATGAGATGGTTGGATGGCATCACTGACTCAACAGACATGAGTTTGAGTAAACTCCTGGAGTTGGTGATGGACAGGGAAGCCTGGCGTGCTGCAGTCCATGGGGTCACAAAGAGTCGGACACGACTGAGTGACTGAACTGAACTGAACTGAACTGAACTGAAGAGAATAGATCTTCAAATTACTACCACAAGGACAACAAGTTGTGACTATGTGTGGGGATGCATGTTAACTAGATTAGTGTGGTGATCATTTTGTAATGCATGCAAATATTGAGTCACTGGGTTGTACACCTGAAACTACCTTATTGTTGTATGCCAAGTGTACCTCAGAAATAAAGATAATTTAGATCTCAGCACAAAGAGGAAGCCATTACCTACTTCTCTCACTTAGTTATCATCTGACTTTGTCTTTTAAGGATGTTAGTGGTTGCAATCCTGGGACTAGAGGAGGAAAAATTAGTAGAAAAATACATCTTAGGGCAGCTTTAGGAAATGTCGATGTTAGTGTAACTTAAGGAGTAGCAGAAACTAGTCCTTTTTGTTTTTTAGCAGTTAGAAATAAGTGTTTTATATTGTCACAGTTGAAACCCAAATATATGTTTCAGCTCAATATATTTCAGTTCAAAGAGCTTTTATCTTTTTAAAATTGTTGAATTTTAACACTCAAAGTGATCACTGATACAGCTGGGTTTCAATCTGCCTCTTGTTTTCTATTCATCCCATCTGTTCTGTTTCATTTTTCCTTCCTTTTATGAATAAGGTTAACTCACAGTAAGTAATTGACTAACTTTGCTTTCCTATCCCCTATTATTGTAGCTTCCACCTTTCATTTATTAAGTTATATGTTAATATTTTTTATTTTTTCTCACTATTAAGAACAGTGTAACATTTTGATTCTTATTGTTTCCCACTCCTTTTCGCTTTTATTGTCATATATTTTAACTTCAAATATAACTAAACTTTTGAAGATATTTTCAACATCATTTTAAAAAGTTATCTTTTTTTTTGCATTATTCACATATTAGTCTTTCCAGAGACTATTCTAATTTCCTGTACTTTCAGGTTGGAACTTTTTTATTTGCTTGGAAGAACTCCTTTAGAGCATCTTTCAGTACAGACCTGTAGTCAACTGAACCTGTCAATCTGTTGTCTGAAAGATTTTGATTTTGTTTCATTTTTGAAACATATGATAGCTGATTATAAAATTCTAGATTGTGAATGACTTATCCTTTCTGCATTTAAAGGCATCACTCCGTGTATAACTGAGCCACTTTGCTGGACAGCAGGAATTAACACAACATTGTAAACCGACTACACTTCAACACTAAAATTAAAAAATTAAACAATCACTCCACTCAATTCTGAAGTTATTATTTATTTTGATAAATCAGCAGTCAGTCTCTATACATTATAGCATAATAGTATATATTGTACTATATATATATACTATGCTATCAGTGAAATTAACATCACAGTCATTGTAAATTATAAGAGTAACTGACTTACATTTTACTTACCATAATCATCACTTATTAGTAGTAACATAACTATGTGCACATTTTATATTCCAACTTTAAATGTAATTTGCAGTATTTCTTGAATAAAATAGTTTAATACACATGCTCTCAAGGAATGTTTGTGAGTTAATAAAAGAATAACAGTACTCATAATAAAAATTTTGAGTGATTATCCCTTTAGGCATTGTTGCTATACTACCTGTATCTATATTTATCTCTGTATCTATATAAACTCTTTCCAACTATAGTATGATGTGATGATGTCTACAGTACCATCACTCCGATCTTATTTCAAGTACTTGCCAAAGCTTTCATAAGTACAAGATAGAGACTCTTGTATTTAAATCTGGACATGTCTGTGTGCACATTATATCTCCAAATCTCCCACACTATATAGATACTGGTAAATGCATGAACTTAGAAGAAAGCAAGATTCTAAGGCATTTCCAGTAATAAGAGTAGCAGTTGTTTCTACCAGGACAAGTGAAAAAGTAAAACCCAAACATCAGTAGTGTAAGATGATGACTGATACATACAGAGTCTGAACGCCTTGGCATATGAGAACTCCATTCAGTCATGCCTCAGTATAGTGGATATTAACTACTCAAAAATGACACAGTATATAGCTTCTAGGAATTACTCCACTGGGGCTTTTAAAACTCAGAGGCTATAAGGAATACTTTTTAGATATGATGGGTTCTTCTTGAGAAATGTTAATATGGCTTGCAATAATGCACATTTCCAAATTAGTGAGAACAAAATGTACTCTAATCTAAACCTGTTTCTTCTTGACCTGCAATCAGGTTTTGCAGGAAACAGGTAAAGTGGACTGGTATTCTTATCTCTTTAAGAATTTTCTACAGTTTGTTGTGATCTGCACAGTTGAAGACTTTAGCATACTCAATGAAACAGAAGCAGATGTTTTTCTGGAATTCCCTTGCTTTCTATGTGATTCAGCAAATGTTGGCAATTTGATCTCTAGTTCCTATGCCTTCTCTAAATCCTGCTTGTACCTCCTGAAGTTCTTGGTTCACATACTGCTGAAGTCTAACTGAAAGGGTTTTAAGCATTACTTTGCTAGCATGTGAAATGAGTGTAATCGTATGGTAGTTTGAACATTCTTTGGCATTGCCCTTCTTTGGGATTGGAATGAAAACTGACCTTCTCCAGTCCTGTGACCACTGCTGAGTTTTCCAAATTTGCTGACATGCTGAGTGCAGCACTTTAACAGCACCATCTTTTAGGATTTGAAATAGCTCAACTGGAATTCCTTCACCTCCATTAGCTTTGTTTGCAGTAACACATCCTAAGGCCCGCTTGACTTCACACTCCAGGTTGTCTAGTTCTAGGTGAGTGACCACACCCTCATGATTATCTGAGTCATTAAGACCTTTTTTGTACAATTCTTCTGTGTATTCTTGCCGCCTTTTCTTAATCTCTTCTGCTTCTGTTAAGTCTTTGCCATTTCTGTCCTTTATTATGACCATCCTTGCATGAAATTTTCCTTTTGTATCTCTAATTTTCTTGAAGACATCTATAGTCTTTCCCATTATATTGTTTTCCTCTATCTCTTTGCATTGTTCACTTAAGGGGACTTTTTTTTATCTTTCCTTGGTATTCTCTGGAACTTGGCATTTTTTAGGTATATCTTTCCTTTTTTCCTTTGCCTTTCACTTCTCTTATTTTCTCAGCTATTTGTAAATCCTCCTCAGACAACCACTTTGCCTTCTTCCATTTCTTTATCTTTAGGATGGTTTTGGTCACTGCACCTTGTACAATGTTACAGACCTCCACCCACAGTTCTTCAGATATTCCGTCTGTGAGATCTAATCCCTTGAATCTATGCATCACCTTAACTGTATAATCATAAAGGATTGATTTAGGTCATAGCTGAATTACCTAGTGGTTTTCCCTACTTTCTTCAATTTAAGCCTGAATTTTGCAATAAGGAGCTCATGACCTGCTACTGTCAGCTCCAGGTCTTGCTTTTGCTGACTGTATAGAGCTTCTCCATCTTCAAGCTGCAAAGAATATAATCAATCTGATTTCGGTATTAACCATCTGGTTATGTCCATGTGCAGAGTCATCTCTTGTGTTGTTGGAAGAGTGTGTTTGCTATGGCCAGTATGTTTTCTATGAAGATTTTTTATGGTCACCCAGCTTACTTAACTTATATGCAGAGTACATGATGCAAAATCCTGGACTGGATGTATCACAAGCTGGGATCTAGATTGTAGGAGAAATATCAACCTCAGATGTGCAGATGACACCACCCTCATGGTAGAAAGCAAAGAAGAACTAAACAGCCTCTGGATGAGCATGAAAGAGGAGAGTGAAAAAGCTGGCTTAAAACTCAATGTTAAAAAATCTAAGATCATGGCAGTCGGTTGCATCACTTCATGGTAAATACATGGTAGAAAAGTGGAGACAGTGACAGGCTTTATTTTTTTGGGCTTATAAATCACTGTGGGTGGTGACTGCAGCCATGAACTTTAAAGACACTGACTCCTTGGGAGAAAAGCTATGAGAAACCTAGACAGCATACTAAAAAGCAGAGACATTACTTTGCTGATAAAGGTCTGTCTAGTCAAAGCTATGGTTTTTTCAGTAGTCTTGTACAGATGTGAGAGTTGGACCATAAAGGAGGCTAAACAACAAAGAATTTATGCTTTCAAACTGTGGTGCTGGAAAAGACTCTTGAGAACCTCTCTTACAGCAAGGAGGTCAAACCAGTTGATCTTAAAGGAAATCAATCCTGAATACTCTTTGGAAGGACTGGCACTGAAGCTGAAGTCCTAATACTTTCGCCACTGGAATTGAAAAGTCAACTTATTGGAAAAGATGCTGATGCTTGGAAAGACTGAGGGCAGGAGAAGAAGAGGGTGACAGAGGATGAGATGATTGAATGGCATTGCTGAGTCAATGGACATGAGTCAGAGCAAACTCTGGGAGACGGTGAAGGACAGGGAAGCCTGGCATGCTTGCAGTCCTTGGGGTCACAAGCAGTTGGACATGACTTAGTGACTGATTAATTATCTAAACCTAATCATTAACAGTGATTAGGAAACAGTGACAGACTTTATTTTCTTGGGCTCCAAAATCACTGCAGATGGTGACTGCAGCCATGAAATTAAAAGACGCTTACTCCTTGGAAGAAAAGCTATGACAATCAATCCTAGACAGCATATTAAAAAGCAGAGACAGTACTTTAGCAACAAAGGCCCATCTAGTCAAAGCTATGGTTTTTCCAGTAGTCATGTATGGATGTGAGAGTTGCACTATAAAGAAAGCTGAGTGCCAAAGAATTGATGCTTTTGAACTGTGGTGTTGGAGAAGACTCTTGAGAGTCCCTTGGACAGCAAGGAGATCCAACCAGTCCATCCTAAAGGAGATCAGTCCTGGATGTTCACTGGAAGGACCGATGCTGAAGCTGAAACTCCAATACTTTGGCCACCTGATGCAAAGAGCTGATTCATTAGAAAAGACCCTGATGCTGGGAAAGATTGAAGGCAGGAGGAGAAGGGGATGACAGAGGATGAGATGGTTGGATGGCATCACCGACTCAATGGACATGAGCTTTAGCAAATTCAGGGAGATGGTGAAGCACTGGGAAGCCTGGTGTGCTGCAGTTCATGGGGTCGCAAAGAGTTAGACATGACTGAGCATCTGAACAACAATGACAGATCATCAATCCCAGTGGTTATTGCTTTACACAGGACAAGATCTGAGTTGTCCTTACTAGTCGTCCTTACTGATTCTATGATCTATACCAGTCTTTCTTCCTGATAATCTCAGTGTTTGTGATGAGCATTTTTGTTTGCTTGGATTTGTTTAAAGATTTTTTTTTCTGGAAAGAACGCTAAATTGCCAAAGAAATCTTGGTTACTATTTTATAGTTACTTGGCTTCTTTAGATTCTGCCAACTTTTTTGACAACTTGAAACCTTACCATAGCTTTTCACTTTTTTAAAGTAGTCTTTCTCATGTTACATCTATCCATCCCTTCTGTATTGGCAGAAGTGTTAATTCTCCCGAGAAAGCATTCTGACCAGTCAATTCAAAGTAGAGTTTTACTATTCATTCTCATATGGACATCTTGTTCTATTCATAATTATATCCTTATTTGTGTGTTTGCTTCATGTTTGTCTTCTCCAGTAAACTTTCTATGATCTATTCGGCTTAATGACATATTTCTATCCCTGTTGCCCATGTTTAAGTCAATATGAGTTCCTAGAGGTAATGATGTAACTTGATTTTAGCATTATCAAAGTGAATTAGGACAAATTATATTAACATACTCAAGGTCTCATGGGTTCCTGGAGGTAATGTTGTAACTCGATTTTAGCATGATCAAAGAGATAATGAAGTTATATTAATATACTCATGGTTTCTATCAATAAGCACAGCTGGATCCCTGTAGATATATTCATCACTTATTCTCCAGTAGTGAGGTTAGGACCTGTCATTGCTCTCATGGGGGCTTTCCCCCTGAGAGTTCTATGGGTACATAACTCTCTCTCTCTTCAAGTTCTCATATGACTCCATTAGACCTTATATTATAGGTAACAGGCCAAGTGCTGGAGTCCGTTGACCATCATCCAACTCACTGGATTGTCAATGGTTGTCTAATACCTATAATGGCCTTTCTCCAAACTGAGATATACTGAGAGCCTGCAGTAATGACTAGGGCAAATACCTGCAAATAATGACTTTGATTATGATTATAGTGATGGCCCCTTTTCAGGACACTCCAAGAATTCTCTTATTTTCTCATGATGGCAGTAGTCTTTCACAGAAGCTGCTGTTGGGGGCTACCTTTCTGGTATCTCTATTTTATGATCATATAGAATCTCAAAGCAATTAAGTGACTTATCTGAGGAGAGAGATCAGCAGATGTTACCACATAATTCATGTTAGCTACTTCCTGGAAGTACATATTTTTCCTCAATATCACCTTGATCCAGAGGACTTTTCCCCTTTTGATCAAAGATTAAGAAGAACATCTCAGTAGAATGTCTCCTTTCTTCCATGGACTGAATTTATGATTTGAGACTCACATGTGAATGTATTGCATTTGCCTGCTGCATTTTTCAGGGAGCAGGTAAGCCTCTGATCAGTCTACAGTCTGTATAAATTTTCAGGGTCAGATTTTTCTAGGAAAATACATCAATGCACCTGTCTTCCTTTGATTTATGCTTAAGTCAATATTGAACTTTTTGAAAATGTTATTATGTGTCTGTCACTTTTAACAAGATAATATGGTACATGAATCATGGACTTTTAAAGGAGAATGTGTATTTATCTAAAAAAAAAAAAGAAAGGAACAAGAGGGTCTTAGGTTCCTATGCCATGTGGGACTTTGTATCACTGGGACAAGTTGTCAGACTATCTCAATTTGAGTTTTCTGTTTTAGAATATGGAAATATTAGCTATTTCATCTAATCCCAAGGTATTTAAGAGTATGAAATTTGATCTCAATTTGAAAATTCATTATAATCTGGAGAAAACATGACAACATTAAAAAAGAGGAGAAATAGAGAGGAATGAAGAGGATTCATGCTTATAAAGCAATTATAAAAGTATACTGAAAGAAGAGGTATAAATATTACACTAGAAAGAGCAGTTTATGGGAATAAGGAAACCTGGACTACAGTTATCATTCTGAAATTTTATTGGCATTAGGCACCCAGAATAATGATTAACTATTAGGGACAAATGTATGACTTAATGACTGAACAACAAACAAAATTAGGGACAAAAATAATGCTCTCTGCATGGGAATAAAGAATAATAATATCCCACATTGTTGTTGTTTAGTCCTTCAGTCGTGTCTGACTCTTTGAGACCCAGTGAACTGTAGCCTGCATGGCTCCTCTGTCCATGGATTTTCCAGGGTAGAATACTGGGTGGGTAGCCATCCCCTTCTCCAGGGGATCTTCCTGACCCAGGGATCAAGCCCATCTCTCCTGCAATGCAGGGTTTTTGTATGTAAACTGAGCCACCTGGAAAGCTCACAGGAAGCTTAAATGAAGATAAAACAAATTATCATGAGTAACAAATGAGGTATGAGTCATTAACGGTGCTCGATAGGTTATGACAGGAAGATGGCATCTAGAGAGGAGAAGTTGCTTAAGACTTTGTGTAAGTTTGAAACTCGTGTTATTCTTTGAAGAATAAATTTGAATTTTATCAAGGACATAGAGCATCTCGTCAGGAAGACTGCACTTTTTAAGTATCTCCTGGATACTAGTTATTTTAAGTGGTGCAATCCATGAAAAACTTCAAAGAAACAAGATAAAGAAGCCCTTCAATAATTTGAAGACTTTTTATAATTCTTATTCTGACCATTACATTACTTTTATTGCAACAATGTACCTGAAACTAGCTTTTTCTCCCCCTTGTAGGAAAATGCTGGGTTAAGAATCACTCCTCCACTTTGTTGAGAAGAAAGAGGGTAACAAAATAAAATAAAATGAGTTTCAATATATCTCCCTCCCCAGATTTAGGGACATCTAATAAGAGCATTGATTAAGGTAAGTAAGGACCAAGAGGATGTCTTCTCTGGATAATAAGGCCTCCCAGTGGTCTCCCTACCACTGAAAGGTTGTTGTTGAGCTGTGAAAGATGCCCAGATTCTTGGTCTCCGTAGGAGGCGAATTCAATCTGGGGCCAATGAGGAGGCTTGACAGCTCAGAGCTTTTGTGTAATAAAGTTTTTTTTAAAGTGTAAAAGAGATAGAGAAAGCTCCTGACCTAGACATCAGAAGGGGGCAGAAAGAGTGCCCCCCTGCTAGTCTTTAGCTGCATGTTTTATGTCTGTTAGAAAGCTATTCATCAGATCAGAGAGACACCTCAAGGCTGACGGAGTTTCACCAGGCCCCCCTCCCATAATATGCATTTTTGAGAGAGGATGGCATGAGGTGTGTCATCCCCCAGCCATAAAACAACTGATATGAATGCTGGTTTGTTGAGCTATTGTCAGCCCAAGGTTTGAGAAAAGAAGTTAGTCATAGGTGGAACCATTTTGAAGAAAGGCAAATTCCAAAGCAAATACATAGTTTCATTAAGATAGCTTAAGAAAAACATTTCTATAAGAAAAATGCATTGGTTAGCTCAAGGTTTGAGAAAAGTTAAGTTCAGGAGGAAACAGGTGCCATCATGGTAACACAGAATTTTAAGAGAAAAAAGATCTGATGCTTGTAGTTTGTTTCCTCCTGCCACTTAAGGGAGAGATGAAAAATGTCTGATGCTTGCAGCCTATTTCCTCTGTTTGGAGACCCCTGGCCTTTCTGCCTGTTACCCCCTCACCACCAATAACAGGAGTACGGGGGTGGGTGGGGAGCTGCAGGCTTCTGTCAAGACCTCCACCCTCCCCTCCCACCCCACAACCTCAGAGCCTGGTTTTTGCTCTCTACATTGAGACTTAAGGACTAATCTCGTGATTGTGTTTATTGCTGCGTCACTCACCACGAACCTGCAGAATCTCAGGAAAGCCCTCAACCCCTGTTAAATAATGTCCACATCTCTTCATATCTCTCTTCTTAAACCCAGCAGCCCCTCCTGCCCAACTCCTTAAATCATTCTACTCTTCCTTCTGGAATCTACAGTCAGTCATCAACATAACCTAATATACAGTAACTTTGCCTCCTTCTCCTAATATAACCTTCACTTTACATTAACTACCTGTCCAGCTGAAATCTGTGTTCTGAGACAAGGCTTCCCTAGCAGCAATCTCAGTGGTGAAAATTTTCTTACCCACTTTCCTCTTAATGCTGTATTGTTCCATGATTTTGAATTTGTAATTTTTTCATACTTTGATTTTTTTTCTCCAAGCTCTTTTCTTAAGTCATCTTACTTAGTTTTGTGGATTCAATGTGACATGAGAGGGTTAAATCAATATCAAATTGCCAACATAGTTGGAATTAAAATCGGATGCAACTAGCTCAATTGTTTATACAGCCCTTCTAAGTGAGATGACCAGAAGTAATCTGAAATTCACAATGCCTAACCTGCAATCATCTTTCATGTTCTTTCTCAAACATCTGCTTCTTCTACACCATTCCCTATAGGACTATACAAAAAATGGAGTCATTATTGTTCTTTCTCTGATGCCTACATTCAATGTATCAGGAAATCCAGTAAGCTCTACTATTGAAATGCACTCAGAATTGGGTAATTTCTCACTGAGAACCTGCTCCAAGCCATCATTAACTGTTGCGTAGATTAATAAGATGAATACAAAGAATAATGAAATGGGTGAAAGCATAGTAATCCAGATTTCATTCTCACATGGAATCTTTCCTTGTAACACCTACATTTTGTGTCCTTAGACACATTTTGTCACTATCTTCTAATAGTAAGAATATTTACATTGACTGAATCCTGTTAAGTGCCAGGTGATATTGTAATATCCACTTGACACATTAAGAAATTGAGGCTCCTACACTCTACTTAGTACCCAAGATGACTCAGAAAATAATAAAAAATAATCAAATCTTACTTGGCATAGCTTAACTGTGCACAACTTGAATGAAAGAGGACTATTGTTTGAAAAATTGCAGGAAAGTATGGACAGAATATGAGACTGAAAGGATTTGGGGAAAGAAGCAAATGAATCAGTGAGCATATAGGATGTTCAATTTCACAGTTATCTGGAATTCTTCAATTGCAACATATGCTCCTGTAATCAATACATAGACCATCAACTGTCCTAGTCATAATGTGTGAAAGCCTACAATGCTGGTTTGCACTATCACTTCAGTTTGATAATGAGTTCAAGGGAAAACTGATGGCCAACTGATTTTGAGAGACACCCAAAGTCAGTTATCTAGTATGAGGTGGAGTTAGAATTTGCATCCAAGTGTCCCTAGCCTGGAGTCACACTTCAAACTCTCTGATGACTGAATTTCTATAGTATCCCGCTAACTGGGAATTATGCATTCTATGTATCCTCTTATCCTCTGAGACTACTGAAACCTAGAAAATGATATATTAAAATTTGTGTTGCTAGACTATAATGTTGTTCTTGATATAATGGTCTTCACTGTAGCTGAAAGGGTAAAGAATCTACCTGCTACACAGGAGACCTGGGTTCGATTCCTGGACCAGGAAGATCCTCTGGAGAAGGGAATGGTGATTCACTCCAGTATTCTTGCCTGAAGAATCCCATGGACAGAGGAGCCTGGCAGGCAAGTCCATGGGATAGCAAAGAGTCGGACATGACTGAGCAACTAACAGTAAACTTAATGCCATAGTGGTAATTGCAATGAAATGAATTGAATTATAGCAACCTATTTTACTGCATGAATTTTTTTTTTGAAAATATGAATTGGGAGGCTAAAAAAATCTAATTTTAACATTTATTTATTTTTATTTTTTGGCCACACTGCATGGCATGTTGTATCTTAGTTCCCCGACCAGGGATCAAACCTGTGCCCTTGCTTTGGGAACATAGAGTCTTAACCACTGAATCTCCAGTTAAGTCCTCTAACAAATTTCATTCTAAGAAATCTCTACAATCATCTTGTAAATGTCTGTTTACAATTCTGAACTTAAGATTCAATCATTTATGAGGATAGATGATTGGGTTATATTATCTTCAAAATTCTTTAAGCTAGAACATTCTGTATTTCTACCATTTTTAAAAATTAACTTTTGTTGTTATGTCCATGTTAAATTGAGCAAATTCTGATATAAGGTATACCTTGGACGTAATTATGTTTCTAAGCACAGTTACAACCCAGATCCTCTTTTCTCATTGATACAGTGCATTTTCTTAATTCATAAATAACCCCCATGAAGAACAGTACAGTCATGACTGAGTTCATTTTTGCCGGGATAACCCATGACCCACAACTGCAGATCCCACTCTTTCTAGTGTTCGCGCTCATCTACCTCCTCACTCTGGTTGGGAACCTGGGGGTGGTCACGCTGATCCTGCTGGACTCTCGTCTCCACACGCCCATGTACCTCTTCCTCAGCCAGCTCTCTCTGATGGACTTCGGTTACTCCACAGCCGTCACTCCCAAAGTGATGGCAGGATTCCTCACAGGAGACAAGGTCATTTCCTACAATGCTTGTGCCGCTCAGTTTTTCTTCTTTGCTGTCTTTCTTGCTGTGGACACTTTTCTCTTGGCTTTAATGGCCCATGACCGTCATGCAGCGGTGTGTAAACCACTCCATTACACCACCATCATGACACCAAGGGTGTGTGCCTGGATGGTCGTAGGCTGCTACGTCCTTGGTTTTCTAGTGGCCTCTGTGCACACTTGGAATGCGTTCAGTCTCTCTTTCTGCAGAACCAATGTGATTGATCACTTTTTCTGTGATGCTACTCCCGTCCTGGCTCTCTCATGTTCAGACAGCAACAGAAGCGAGATGGTGTTTTTTGTTTCGGTGAGCGTCAATATCATCTTTACTATCATGGTCATCCTGGTCTCTTACCTGTTTATCTTTGTCACCATTCTGAGGGTGCGCTCGTCTGAAGGACGCCAGAAGGCCTTTTCCACCTGTGCTTCCCACCTCACTTCTGTCTCCATCTTCTATGGGACAGGCGCCTTCATGTACCTACAGCCCGGCTCCCGCCATTCCATGGACACAGACAAAATGGCGTCTGTGTTCTACGCCGTGGTCATCCCCATGCTGAATCCGCTGATCTATAGTCTGAGGAACAGAGAGGTCAAGAGTGCCTTAACAAAGGCTGTGGAGAAGGCAAAGTCTTCTCTAAGATTCATATCTTAATTATATAGAAACAACAGTAGTGTGGTTTCATATACCTGAAATCAAGCTAGGGAAAATACTGATTGGTAGGTCAATAACTATCTAAATTTTTTATGTGCTTTCTCAGGTTCTTTTTGAGTCTAGGAAGCAAACATGTGGACAAAATGAATTCTCAGGAATAGTAACTTTGGGAGAATCAACCATGAACCTATAATTTATATTTCAAAATTTGTTTTTTAATTAATTTTTACTGCATATTTGTTTCCATATTCACCCACACTCATATGTATATTTATGCTTATATGCATATTTCAGTACATGCCTACATGCATCTTACCCATGCAAACCACATGCAACTCACACACTCATGAGTGGACAGAAAAATGAGTTCAAGAGACAAATGGGACTTGTCTAGTTTTATAGTATAGCTTGAAGCAATGGTTTTGGTGTCCGATAATACATTCTTAAATATTAACCTGTATGTTTTTAAATAGAAATAAACATTTTATATGTGAATTAAAAAAACAACTGACAACTCTTTATTTGAAGCTATTTCATTTTAATACTTAATATTTGTCCCAAATATTCTTTGCTCTAGGTTTACTATGGAGTGCTTTTGTCTTATTCTTTTTTCAATGATAATAGACATCATTATATGAACCTCTTTTTGAAACTTTTTCTTTCTTTATTTCTTTGTGGCTCCTCTGGGTCTTCATGGCCTCGTGCAGGCTTTCTCTAGTGTGATGAGCAGGGGCTGCCCTTCAGTGTGGTCCACAGGCTTCCCACTGTGGGCTTCTCTTGCTTCGGAGCACAGGCCCTAGGGGCTGGGCTCAGCAGTTTCAGCCTGAGGCTCTAGGATGAAGGCTCAGTAGTTGTGGCTCACCGGCTTAGTGCTTGGCAGAATGTGAGATCTTCCCAGACAAGGGATGGAACCTGCATCCTCCACACTGTTAGGCAGACTCTTAACCACTGGACATCTATATGAGCATCTTTACTTAGCTCAGTTTTCATCTTTATTGACACATTACCCAGACTATCATCTTCATGTGACAATTTTCATGCAAAAAGAATAGCAGAGTATAAGGGAACCTAACAAAAACATGTTTTAATTCATTCAAGTAAAAATAACAACTTTTAAGTTTACAGTAAGCCTTGACTCTTTGGCTTCAGATGCTCAGCCCAGGACACAGCTTATGTTTCTTCCTTTCTGTATACAGTCAGGTCACCAGTGGACAGATCTCCATTCAGGCTCAAATTAGAGGCTGAACTGACTGATACTTACTGCACTCTAAGAATAACCTAGCACAGATTTAAATTTGAGTATGACTCATTCGGAGATATGACAATAATTATAAGGATATCTTTTACAGAGAAAACAATATCAAATTAATTGAGTCTAAAGAGAATTTCTTTGAATTATCATTTCCCTATGTAGTAGTTTTTCTGTGAATATTTTTTTCTGAGCTAAATGAATTTGAATGCATATATAATAGAAAACATGTGAAAATGTATATTTATTTCAAAGACATGGAACTATCATTGAGGGCTCTTGTGGTTTGACTTGAAGTGCCAGCGTGTCCTGTTATGGAATGACAGATAATTAAGTGTGTATCCTTCAGAACCAAGTGAAAGATCATAGGGACAGATTATCTCTCCTAATAGGGAGGGGATATCTCCTTTTAAGAAAAAAGGAACTGGGTTTTGCATTTTCTGTGAGCTATGCTTATAAAATGGGAAAAGCTCCCTGGAGATTTAAGGGTGAAAAATCATTTTTGGCTATGCAATTTGCAGATCCCAGTGGAAAAGCAAAGATGTTGAGTCCTTTGATCAAAATGTATAGTACTTTTAAGTTGGCAAGGACAGAGTATTAAACCCAGAGCAGAACCTTGTTAGCACAAGGTCTGAGTGACAGCATCACATTCATGCTTATGAAGCCAGCCCTGAAGAGTCCTCCCCTTCTTAGATATAATCTCTTAAAAATTACAACCATTAATATTTAAAATTTTTAGTCTCCTGCTTTTTAGGTCATCATGAAAATGCAAATCAAAATAACAATCAAAGAACACTGCGCATTTTTCAGAATGGCCAAAGTCCAGAACACCGACAGTATCAAATGCTGCTGAAGATGTGGACAGTTGAAAAAATATTACCATCTTGAAGAAAGGGATTTCTGTGGAGCACATTTTGAGACAAGTAGCCTTATTGCGATCCACTTTTGACCATATATCAGCTATTCTGTACTGAAGACGAACACCCTTCTTAGCAGAAAAGGATAGTTTAAGTGTAATATTAATACTTAATATTTCTATAGCTTGAATTCTCACATATACCTCTGCTCTGTGCTTTTTCCAAGTTACTTAACTTCTCAAATGTGTTTATTTTTTTTCTTTCTCATTTTTAGAAGGCAATCATAATAATGTCTACATGGGAGTTTTTGGTGAGTGCTGTATTAGATAAGGCCTGGCATATATGTTCAGCAGCCATATATTATATTATGTATGTTATTGGCATAACGTACATGAAAAAGTGAAAGTGAAAGTCGCTCAGCTGTGTCCAACTCTTTGTGACCCTTTTCCCATGGACTGTATAGTCCACGGAGTTCTCCAGCCCAGAACACTGGAGTGGGTTGCCTTTCCCTTCTCCAGGGGATCTTCCCAACCCAGGAATCAAACCCACGTCTCCCGCATTGCAGGCAGATTCTTTACCAGCTGAGCCACAAGGGAAGCCCATAGCATACATAATACTATTATTATATATATACACACACATATATGCACTATACTACTAATGAAGGCAACATTCCAGTCATTCTAAATGCTAAAAGTACCTGAATTGTACTTCTCTGACCATAATCATCACATTTTATTTGCAGCATAATAATTTGTATGTATTTTTTATACCCCAGTTTAAAATGTAAGCTTCTATATTTTCTGGGGGAAAAAGGCTTTAATACGTTGTGTGTTCTTAAGGAATCCTTGTAAGTTAATAAAAGAATAGCAATAACCATAATAACATTTTTGAGTGATTATAACTTTAGGCACTGCATTGAGATAACATATAAAAATTACCTTCCAAGCATATTATGATACAATGATATATCTAGTAGCATCAGGTTAATCTTATGAAAGTGTTAAAGGTTTCATAGCACAAAGCATAGAATCTGGTGTTTAAATTTAGTTACGTCTGTTTGCACTTTATATGTTCGTATGTCTGATGCTATATGGATAGTCTGCATCATGAACTTAGAAGAAAGATTCTAATGTATTTCTGGTAATAAAAGTAGAGCTGTTTCTACCAGGACAAAAACAATAAACACCAAACATTGTCAGTCTAATATTTATTGAAAGATATGTGCAGTCTGAATACTTTGGTGCATGAGAATTCTATTTGGTCATTTCTTAATAGAGTAGATATTCAGTTCAGTTCAGTTCAGTTGCTCAGTTCAGTTCAGTCCGACTCTTTGCGACCCCATGAATTGCAGCACGCCAGGCCTC
Organism: Cervus canadensis; assembly: GCF_019320065.1. NCBI lineage: Eukaryota > Metazoa > Chordata > Mammalia > Artiodactyla > Cervidae > Cervus > Cervus canadensis. The sequence goes on along the minus strand of NC_057396.1, from coordinate 76,082,115 downwards.
CCTGTCCATCACCAACTCCCGGAGTTTACACAAACTCATGCCCGTCGAGTCAGTGATGCCATCCAACCATCTCATCCTCTGTCGTCCCCTTCTCCTCCTGCCCCCAATCCCTCCCAGCAGCAGAGTCTTTTCCAATGAGTCAACTCTTCACATGAGGTGGCCAAAGTATTAGAGTTTCAGCTTCAGCATCAGTCCTTCCAATGAACACCCAGGACTGATCTCCTCTAGGATGGACTGGTTGGATCTCCTTGCAGTCCAAGGGACTCTCAAGCATCTTCTCCAATACCACAGTTCAAAAGCATCAATTCTTCAGTGCTCAGCTTTCTTTATAGTCCAACTCTCACATCCATACATTACCACTGGAAATTACTCCCAAATAGTAAGGTAAATCCTAGGAATTATTCTACTGGGGCTTTTAAAACTCATAAGCTGTTGGGAATAACTTTAAGTATGATGGATCCTCCTTGAGAAATAGGATATGACTTGGTGCACAATTATACAAATTCCTAAGTTAGTGAGAATAAAATGTATTCCAATCTGAAACTTATCACCAATCCCAATGGTTTTTCCTTTATGTAGGACAAGAGTTTAATTATTCTTACCAGTTGTCCTTGCTTTTCCTATGATCCACACCAATCATTCCACCTGATAATTTGGTTTGTTTTTAAATTATTTTAATTGTCCTCCTGATAATTTTGACATTTGGGATGAGCATTTTTGTTTGTTTGCATTTGTTTGTGAATTTTATTCTGTGAAAGACACTGAAAACAAACTCCCAAGGAACATGCCTTGCTAACTATGGGCAATCCCTCTGCCTTATTTAGATTCTGACAACTTCTTTGACAACTTGGAATCCTTACCATAGCTTTTCTTTTCTTTTTTTTTTTCTTACCATAGCTTTTCACTTTGTGTAGTTTTTCTCATGTACATCTATTCATCCTTTATGTATTAGCTGAGGTGTTGATACTCCTGAGAAAACATTCTGGTCTGTCAATGTAAGGTAGATTTTTATCTTATATGGGAACCTGCTCTATTTATAATTTTATATCCTCCTTTGTGAGTTTGTTTCATGTTTGTCTTCTCCAATAAATGTATGCATATGAGACTAAGCACATGTTTCTTTTGCATGGATATGAACACCCAAGGCTAGGACTATGGTTAAACTCATTTGGGACCAATACACAGTTGAATGAATGATAATTCTAATCAATAGTCCAAACGTTTCAGATGAATTAAGGCATGAAATTCTTTCTGGGATCCATTTGGCTTAATGGCAGACCTCTCTCCCTATCCTCCCATGTTTATGTCAATACTGGGCTCTAGAAATAAAGATGTAACTTGATGGTCATAGAGAATTAATACACATTATGTTAATACACTCATGATATCCCTCAACAAGCAGAGCTGGATTCCTATAGACACATTCATTACTTCTTCTCCAGTAGTGAGGTTAGGACCTGTTGTTGCTCTCATGGGGGCTTTGTCCCCTGAGAAGTCCATGGGTGTGTAACTTTCTCTCTTTTCCAGTTTCCAATCACTCCATTTGGCCTTATATTATAGGTAACAGACCAAGTGCTAGAGCCCCTTGACCATTCATTCATTCAAATGATTGTCAGTACTTGTCTAACAGATATGATGGCTTTACCCAAAGTGAGAGGTACAGGGAGCCTGCAATAATGATCAGGGCAGATAATCATGACTTTGATTGTGATGATCACCATTTTCAGGACACTACAAGGATTCTCTTTTTTTCTCATGACAGCAGAAATCTTTCAGGGAGGGTGTTGTTTGGGGCTGCCTTTCTAATATCTCCATTTACTAGATGAATATATAGTGGCTTAAGGAAATTAAGTGATTTATTTAAAAGAAGAAGACAGATCAGCAGCTCTTACTGTGCAAGTCATGTTAACTACTTTTCTGCCCTTCAGTAGTTTTTTGTTTTTTTCAAAATCTCTGTTTACTGTGAAGAACTTTTTCCTTTGGTCAAAGACTCAGAACATTTCAGTGGAATGTTTCTTTTCTCTGATGGACTGAATTTCTGATTTGAGACTCATATGTGAAAGTGTTGAATTTGCCTGTTCATTGTCCAGGGAGCCAGGTAAGCATCCAATTAAATCTGCAATCGGCATAAATTTTTCAGGGCAGAGGTAACCAGAAAAATACATCAAGGCTCCTGTTTCCATCTCTATTTATTCATAACTGAATGCTGAACATTTTGAATGGAATGTTACTATGTGTCTGTGATTTTTAAATAAGAGACTGTGTCACCAACACCATAGAAATTCTTAAGGAGGATATGCATTTATCTTTTTAAAAAAACAAAAGAAACAAGAGGGTCCTGAGTCTCTGCCTCCCCATGCTTGACCATGTAGAATTTAAACAAGTTGTTAAACCTTTCTCATTTAAAAATTTCCTCTTTTGGGGTATGGTAATTGGTAATTTTAGCTCCATTGGCTAATCCCAATGTCTTTGCATCTCCACTGGAAAATTTATTAAAATCTGTAGAGCACGTGACAGTATTTATGAAAAGAGTAGGAATAGAGAGTGGTAAGTGTGGGGGGTTCAGGCTAATAGACCCGCTGTAAAAATGCACTGAAAGAAGAGGTGTAAAAATCACATCAGAAAGAAGAATTTACAAGAATGAGGAAACCTGGATTACAGTTTTCATTCTTTTTTAAAAAATATTTATTTTTGTTTATTTCACAGCACCAGGTCTTAGTTGTAGCACAAGGATCTTTACTCTTCCTTGCAGCATGTGAACTTTTATTTGCAGCATGTTGGATCTAATTCCCCAACTGGGAATCAAGCCTGGGCCCCCTGCATTGACAGTGCAGAATCTTAGCCAGTGGATCACTAGGGAAGTCCCCCAGTTATCATCCTGAAGTTTGCTGGCATTAGGCACCCAGAATTATTAACTATTAGATATATTGCCTGGTGAACTAGACTATAAATTAGACCATGGTACCATCCCACTGACCAGAGGGACAAAAATGATGCTCTCTTCTTGGGAATAAAGAATAAAAATATATCATAATAATGATCATTGAATATAACTGTCTTCATATTATACACTTTCTGATCAGGGAATATATATATATATATTCTTATGTCATTGTAAACCTTAGAATTAGGATACAATGGGATATACTGTAAACACTTACTCAGTGCTTGGAGAGGGAATAAATGTTGGATGAATAACTGAACAAATTCCAGCACTCTATGTGGCTTATTAATTGAGGTTACTCAAAACTTATGTAACTTTTAGGTGTAGAAGTATTTTTTTTTCTCTCTTTCTTTCTGAAGAGAGGGGAGAGGAATTCGATTGTATATTTGTGTGGATATAGTCCTTATCACTTGACTGGGATTCTGAAAGATAGTGTACTAAGCAAATTACCACTAGCTAATTGTATGTTTGATTCCCAAAGCGAAGCTTTTTACCTGTTACATTGCCTGTGAATGATGAACTCAATAAATCATCTCACTCACGAACAAGCCAATATAATGAGTAATTTTTTGTGCCAAGTGCTGGGATAGAGAGTTTAGATTACATATAAAATATTAGGAGAATATGTTTTAGTGATCAAGAACTCAGGCTTTGACATGACTTCAAATATCAGCTCTGTTACTTGCTAGTTTTACGGACTTCAGCATGTAAATCCTTGTCAGAGAGCTTCAGTTTCCCCATATGTGAAACGGGAATAATATCTCACATGATTGGGAGATGATTCAATGTAGGTATGCACAGTGTAATACGGTGTCCAGAAAACAGAAAGTGCTCAGTAGTTTTAACTCTCATAGTTTAATTCATTAAGTTTCTCTGCTTATACAGTATAGATGATCCATATGGTGGATGAAGCTTAAATTAAGATAAAACAAATACGAGTAACAAGGTGATCAGTGGAGCCACGTAGGTTATAATGGAAAGGTGCTGTCTAGAGAGGAGGCGTTGCTGAAGACATCACAGGAATTTCGAAACCCCTGTTATTCTTTGAAGAATAAATTTGAATTGTAATTGAGGGCACATAGCTTCTTTTGCACTTTTTAATTATGTCCTGAACACCCAATATATGCTGATCCAATCCATAAAAATCTCTAAAGAAAGACTGCTAAAAGGTCAATACATGATTCAAAGATTTTTATAATTCTTATCAGTAGATTAATGTTATCACAAGAATGTGTCTGAAACTATTTTGTCTCCCCTGTAGGAAAATGCCCAATTAAGACACACTCCTTCACATTATTGAGAAGAGAAATGGTAAAAAATAAAATGAAATAGTTCCAGTACATTCTCCCTCCCCTGATTTACGGACATCTAATACATAGGCTTCCTTTGTAGCTCAGTTGGTAAAGAATCGGCCTGCAGTACAGGAGACCCGGGTTCGATCCTTGGATTGGGAAGATCCCCTGGAGAAGGAAATGACAACCCAGTCCAGTATTCTTGCCTGGAAAATACCATAATCAGAGGAGCCTGGTGGGCTGCAGTCCACGGGGTCAAAAAGAGTCAGTCATAAGTGAGCGACTAACACTTACTTACTTAATATATGAGTATTGACTTAGGTAAACAATAAACAAGAGGGTATCTTCTCTGGATACTAATGCCTCCCAGTGACCTCCCTAACACCAACAGCAGGGGTCAGGAGGCTTCATCAAGATCCTCATCCTCCCTTTTCACCCCACAGGCTCATAGCCTGGTCATCATCACCTACTTTGAGATGATTCCCTTTATCAGTGCATCACTCATTATGAAACTGAGGAATCTCAGGTCAGCCCTTAACCCCTATTAAATAATATCCACGTCTCTTCATATCCCTCTTTCTAAGCCCAGCAGCCACTCCTGCCCGAATCCTGAAATCACTCTACTGTTCCTTCTGGAATTTACAGTTATCAGCATAACCAGTATATGCTTAACTTCTCCCCTGGAAGTTCCTTCAACCTACTCACCCAACTGAAAACTGTGTCCCGGGACAGGGCTTCCCTAGCACTCATCTCAGTGGTGACAATTTTCTTTCCTTCTTCCCTCTTAGAGCTGTATTGTTCCATGATCTTGACTTTGTAACATTAGCATACCTTGATTTTTTTGTTCTCCAATTTCTTTCCTTAAGTGATGTCATTTAGTTTTGTGGATTTCATGTAATATGAGAAGGTTAAACCATAGCAATTGCCAATATACTTTGATTTAATGAAATCTGATACAACAAGTCCAATTGTTTATGCAACCCTTCTAAGTTAGATGGCCTACAAAATCTCAAACTCACCATGACTAATCTGAAATCTTTCTTGTTCTTTCTCAAACATCTGCTTCTTCTACACCATTCCCTCGAGGACTATACAAAAAAAGGAACCAACACTGTTCCCTCGAATGTCCTACACTGACTATATCAGGAAATCCAGCAAGCTTACTTTTGAAAACACACTGATAACTAGATTATTTTCACTACTTCGCTCACTATCACCTTGCTCCAAGCCATCATTAACTTCTGCATAGATTAATGAGATTAATGCAAAGAAAAATGAAATGGAAGAAAACAAAGTACCCCACACTTCATTCTCAAATGGAAGTTTTCCTTAACCTCATTGACGTTTTGGGTCCCTAGACAGATTCTGTCACTATCTTCTAACAGTAAGAATATCTAGATTGATTGAATCTGGTTAAGTGCTAGGCATTCTTTATTCCATTTTACAGGAGAAACTTAGGCTCAGACACCCTGGTTAATACACAAGATGACTCAGAGGATAAATCAGTTCTTACTTGGCATAGCTGCACTGTTCATGACTTGAGTAAGAGAAAGTTGTTATTTGAAAAATTGGAGGAAAGTATGGACAGAATATGAAAGTGAAAAGATTTTGGGAAAGAAGACAAATGAATGAGTGAACATATAGGATGTTTGATTTCAGAGTTATCTGGAATTTCTTGATTACAACATTCACGCCTGTAATCAATGCATAGGCCAATAACTCTGTCCTAGTCATATTCTGTATGGCAACCCACTCCAGTATTCTTGCCTGGAGAATCCCCATGGATAGAAGAGCCTGGTGGGCTACAGTCCATGGGGTCGCAAAATGTGGGACTGACCTGAGCGACTAAGCACAGTCATAATGTGTAAATGCCTACAATGCCAGTTTGCATTATCACTAAAATGATGGCCAAATGATATTAAGCAATACCCAGTCATTTCGTACAAGGTGGAGATAGAATTTGCACTCAGATAGTCTTAGCCTGGACTTACACTTAAAGTGTAAGTGTACTGTCTGATGTCTTTATTCCTTATACAGGAGTTTCTACAGTATCCCACTATGTGGGAATTACTCATTCTATGTATCCTATTACCTGTGAGACTATCAAAGCCTTGAACATGATATATTAAAATTTGTATTACTAGAATAAAATACTGCTCTTGATACAACAGTGGTAACTACAATGAAATGAATTAAATTACAGTAACCTATTTTATTGCATGAATATTCTGTTTGAAAATCTGAATGGAAGGATAGCAAATCTAATTTTAATTAATTACTTTACTTTTCTTTTTTGGCCATGCCAAGTGGAATACGAGCTCTTTATTCCCAACCAGAGATCAAACCTGCACCCCTTCATTGGAAGCATGGAGTCTTAACCACTGAACCACCAGGGAAGTCCCCTAACAAATTTCTTTTTTAACAGATCTCTGCAGTGATTTTGCATGAGTTTCTTTGCTCTTATGCCCATGTTAAATTCAGAAAAGTCAGATATAAAGCATAACTTGAATGCAATTCTGGTTCTGAGCTCAGTTGCTACCTGAACCCTCTTTTCTCATTGATACAGTGCATTTTCATAATGCATAAATAACCCCCATGGGGAACAGTACAGAAGTGACTGAGTTCATTCTTGCCGGGATAACTGATGACCCACAACTGCAGATCCCACTCTTTCTAGTGTTCACGCTCATCTACCTCCTCACTCTGGTTGGGAACCTGGGGGTGGTCACGCTGATCCTGCTGGACTCTCGTCTCCACACCCCCATGTACCTCCTCCTCAGCCACCTCTCTCTGATGGACTTCGGTTACTCCACAGCCGTCACTCCCAAAGTGATGGCAGGATTCCTCATGGAAGACAAGGTCATTTCCTACAATGCTTGTGCTGCTCAGTTTTTCTTTTTTGTTGACTTTCTTGTTGTGGAAACTTTTCTCTTGTCCTCAATGGCCTATGACCGTCATGCAGCGGTGTGTAAACCACTCCATTACACCACCATCATGACACCAAGGGTGTGCGCCTGGATGGTCGTAGGCTGCTATGTCTTTGGCTTTCTCGAGGCCTCCATGCACACTTGGAATGCATTCAGTCTCTCTTTCTGCAGATCCAATGTGATTGATCACTTTTTCTGTGATGTTACCCCCGTCCTGGCTCTCTCATGCTCAGACAGCAACAGAAGCGAGATGGTGTTTTTTATTTTGGCAGGCTTCAATATCATCTGTACTGTCCTGGTCATCCTGGTCTCTTACCTGTTTATCTTTGTCACCATTCTGAGGGTGCGCTCGTCTGAAGGACATCAGAAGGCCTTTTCCACCTGTGGTTCCCACCTCACCGCCATCTCCATCTTCTATGGGGCAGGCGCCTTCATGTACCTACAGCCCGGCTCCCGCCATTCCATGGACACAGACAAAATGGCGTCTGTGTTCTACGCCGTGGTCATCCCCATGCTGAATCCGCTGATCTATAGCCTGAGGAACAGAGAGGTCAAGAGTGCCTTAACAAAGGCTGTGGGGACTTTGAGAATGAGCTTGTGGTTGCTGGGGCTGAGAATGAGGGGGAAGGGATAATCAGGGGGTTTGGGATGGAGGTGCACACACCGCTGTATGTAAACTGGAGAAAGGGCCTCTTGTGTCGGTGCATGAACTCTGCGCAGTATCGCGTGGCGACCGGGATGGAAGGGGAGTGTGGGGGAGAGTGGGTGCATGTAGTGTACGGCCGAGTCCCTTCACTGCTCATCTGAAACCATCACAACATTGCTCATCAGCTATAGCCCAACACAAGATAAAAAGTAAAAAAGTAAAATAAAATAGACCTAAAATAGCTGTGGGGAAGGCAAAATCTTCGATAAGACATATATTTTAATTATGTATATACAATAACAGTATGGTTTCATACAGGTCATATCAAGCTAAGGAAAATATTGACTTGTTAAGTCAACAATTATAAAAATGTTTTTACGTCTTTTCTCAATTTCTTTTTAAGTCTAGAAAGCAAATGTGTTGATAAAATGAGATCACAGGAATAATAACATTGGAAGAATCAATCATGAACCTATAACTCATATTTTTAAATTTCCATTTTAATTGCTTTTACTGTATATTTGTTTCCATGATCATCCACACTTTCATAAGCACATTTATGAAATGTGCTCATGTGCATATTTAAGTACATGCTCACATGTACCTTATTCATACAAATCATGTGCAACGCACACACCTATATGTGGACAGAAAAATGAGTTCAAGAGACAAATAAGATTCACTTTTTTTTAATACTATAATTTGAAACCATGGTTTTGGTGTCTGATAACACATTCTTAAATATAAACATGTATATTTTTAAATAGAAATAGTCATTTTGCATGTCATTTTATTTTAAAAAACTCTTTATTTGAAACTATTTCATTTAAATAATTAATGTTCATGCCAATCATCCTTGCTATAGGTTATTACTGAGTGCTTTTATTTTCTTCTTTGTTCAATGATAATAAACATCATCAAATGGGCATCTTTATCTCAATTTTCACCTTTATCAACTCTTTACCCAGAGTAACATCTTCATGTGATAATTTTAATGAAAAAAGCATTGCAGAGTATAAGACAAGGGAGATAGTAATGTAAGCATATTTTGACTTACTGAAGTAAAAATAACATTTAGTTTTACAGTCAGGTTTGACTCTGTCTTCAGATGCTCATCTCAGGGCACATTTTATGCTCCTTCCTTCCCATGTACAATCAGGTCACCAACTGACAGATCACCATTCAGGCTCAAAACAGAGGCTGCTTTGACTGTCCTTATGGATCTCTAAGAATAACATAGCCTAGTTTTTTTTTAAATTTTTCATTTTTTTATTATTTTTTGGTGTGCTGGGTCTCCACTGCTGTGTGAGTTTCTCTAGCTGTGGTGCATGGGCTTCTCTTGTGCAGAGCATGGGCTCCGGGGCACGTGGGCTTCAGTAGCTGGGCTCAGTTGGTGCCTTTCCCAGGCTCTGGAGCACGGGACCAATAGTTGTGGCACATGGGCTTACTTGCCCTGGAGCTGGGATCTTCCCAGACCAGGAATCAAATTCACGTCTCCTGAATTAGCAGGCAGATTCTTTACCACTGAGCCAAGAGGGAAACCTTAGCCTAGCTTTTAAATTGGGAATATTAGAACACTAAGAATTGATCAGAGATATGATAATAGTTTTAAAGATATCTCTTAAAATGAAAATTGTGCCAATTTAAATGATTCTAAAAAGGATTTCTTTGACTTATCAATTCCCTGTGTATTGTTTTCTTCTGTGAATATTTCTTTCCATGCTAAATGATTTAGAACACATATAAAAATATATATTTATTTCAAAACTGTGGACTCATACATGGGAAGAATGAAATACATATGCTTTCATGTTAGGTCTTGAATCTAGTATTGAGGGCTCCTGTGGTGTGACTTGATGTGCCAGCATGTCCTGTTAAGGAATGACAGAGATAGTTAAATGTATATCTCTCAGAACCAAATAGACATTGGTTCAATCCCTGGGTCAGGAAAATCCCCTGGAGAAGGGAATGGCTACCCACTCCAGTATTATTGCCTGTAGAATTTCATGGACAGAGGAGCCTGGCGAGTTACAGTCCAAGGGATCAAAAAGAGTCAGACTTGACTGAATGACTAACACACACACACACACACACACACACACACACACACACACACACACACACACAAATGAAAGACCACAGCAACAGATTGTCCCTAATGATAGAGACAGTTTTTCCTTTTGGAGAAAAGGATCCAGAATCTTCATTTTCTAGCAATTATCCTTGTGAAGTGCTAAGCCCCTCTGGAGTATTTCAAGTGTGAAGAATCATTTTGCCTACATACTTTGCAGATACCAATGTAAAAACTAAAATGCTGAGCCCCTTGTTAAGAATGAATGATAGTTTTAAGTTGGCAAGAGCAGAGCTTTAAACTCAGAGCAGGACCTCCTAAGCACAAGGTCTGTGTGAAGGCACCAAATTCATGATCAGGAGGCCAGCCCTGAAGAGTCCTCCTCATCTTAGGCATAATCTTTTTCAAATTCCCAAACCATTAAGATTTAAAAGTAAATTATTCTCCACATTTTAGGTCATCATGAAAATGCAAATTAGAACAACAATGAACTAACACCGCATGTCTTCTAGAATGGCCAACGTGCAGAAACTGCCAGCCCCAAGAGCCACTAAGGACGCGGAGCACCAGGAGCTCTCGTTCACTGCCAACAGGAAGGCGGACTGGTGCAGCCTCTTCGGAGAACAGTTTGTCAGTTTCTCTTATTTTTATTTTTAAAATTTATTTATTTATTTTAATTGGAGGCTAATTATTTTGCAATATTGTAGTGGTTTTTGCCATACATTGACATGAATCAGCCATGGGTGTATGTGTGTTCTGCATCCCGATCCCCACTCCCACCTCCCTCCCCATCCCATCCCTCAGGGTCATCCCCGTGCACCAGCCCTGAGCACCTTGTCTCATGCATCAATCTGGACTGGCGATCTGTTCCACATATGATAATACATACGTTTCAATGCTATTCTCTCAAATCATCCCACCCTTGCCTTCCCCCACAGAGTCCAAAAGACTGTTCTATACTTCTATATTGTGTCTCTTTTGCTGTCTCACATATAGGGTCATCTTTACATCTTTCTAAATTCCTTATATATGTGTTAACATACTGTATTGGTGACTTACTTCATTCTGTATAATGGGCTCCAGTTTCATCCACCTAATTAGGACCGATTCAAATGTATTCTTTTTAATAGCAGAGTAATAGTCCATTGTGTGTATGTACCACAGCCTCCTTATCTATTCTTCTGCTGATGGACATCTAGGTTGCTTCCATGTCCTGGCTATTAAAAACAGTGCTGCGATGAACATTGGGGTGCACGTGTCTTTTTCAGATCTGGTTTCCTCGGTGTGTATGCCCAGAAGTGGGATTGCTGGGTCATATGGCAGTTCTATTTCCAGTTTTTTAAGGAATCTCCACACTGATCTCCATAATGGCTGTACCAGTTTGTATTCCCACCAACAGTGTAAGAGGGTTCCCTTTTCTCCACACCCTCTCCAGCATTTATTGTTTGTAGTCTTTTTGAAAGCGACCATTCTGACCGGCATGAGATGGTACCGCATTGTGGTTTTGATTTGCATTTCTCTGATAATGAGTGACATTGAGCATCTTTTCATGTGTTTGTTAGCCATCTGTATGTCTTCTTTGGAGAAATGTCCATTTAGCTCTTTGGCATATTTTTTTTTTTTTTTTTGATTGGGTCTTTTATTTTTCTGGAATTAAGCTGCAGGAGCTGCTTGTATATTTTTGAGATTAATTCTTTGTAAGTTGCTTCATTTGCTATTATTTTCTCCCAATCTGAGGGCTGTCTTTTCACCTTACGTATAGTTTCCTTTGTTGTGCAAAAGCTTTTAAGTTTAATTAGGTCCCATTTGTTTATGTTTGCTTTTATTTCCATTACTCTGGAAGGTGGGTCATAGAGGATCCTGCTGTGATTTATGTTAGAGAGGGTTTGCCTATGTTCTTCTCTAGTAGTTTGATAATTTCTGGTCTTACATTTAGATCTTCAATCCATTTTGAGTTTATTTTTATGGATGTCCATCATGCAATTTTTATCACACTCTCTCCTTCCACCTTCAGAAAGCTTTGGAGTCACTTGTGGAAGATGTCAGTATTATTAAGTGTAAGAATGAGAAGGTATGGTCTCTCTTTATCTCTTAGAAACAAATTACTTGGAAAACCACTCAGCCCATATATGATTGTAAGAAAACCAAGAAATAAAATTTCATCTGGAGGTTTACAGTATACATAAAAGAGAAGCAAGATTAGTGTTGGGTGAGCATAAAATTGGGATGCTTGCCTTTTGCTAGATTTTGCTTCTAGTCAGGCTATGACTTTCAAATTCAAGGTGCACAATAGACGCAGGAAGATACTTATCTCCAAAGAGAAAGGAAGAAAACGACCCCACAGAACTTAACGGAGGTCATGTTGTCCAAGGTCTTGGTGACTGGTTCAATGCCCCAGCCTGTGTTACTTTTTCTGCTCTAATGTCCATGTCAGCAGCTTCCAAGAATGTTAAAATAATTGTTTCTTTATTTGGGGGAACAGATGGGTTTACTTGAGAAGAAATAATAACTCCTACACCCCATGACTTTCCTTAGTAGTTTCCCTAAGTACTTGGTCCCCACAGGAATTATTTTAATTAAAATATTCAATAGGCATGGAGCTATGGATGTATTTATTACAAGAGAACTTGTCCCCTAAGAGTTTCTCGCCAGTACAATCCCCTTCAAGACATCAGTCACCAGACCCTTAAATCCCAATCTGGCTTCATTCAAACTCACTAGAGTGAGAGCAACCCGCTGCCCAGGGCAGCCTTGTTCACTGATGTTAGCACAAGGTGGTCTTCAGGGTCTCAGAGCCGCAGGCCTTTACCTTCACAGTGATGTAGCTGCGGTGCATCAGTCAGGATGACCTTGCATAGCACTGTCTGATAACAAGGGAAATCTTTTCTTAGACTGAGTGATTTGCCGGAGGTTTCACATGCTCCATCTTATTTCATAATCAAACAACTCTGTAAAACCTCAGGGGTGGGTATCACTAACTCCATTAAAAAGATTTAGAAAGTGAGGCTAAGTGAAGAAATTCACTTCAGTTTCTATCTGAAACAAGAAATCTAGAATTGAGGAGTTTTGAGGTTTGTTATGGAGTGCCAAGGAGCCCATTTATGAACCAAGGCACCAGGGAAGTTGCTCAGTCATGTCCGACTCTTTGCGACCCCATGAACTGTAGTCCACCAGGTTCCTCCATCCATGGAATTTTCCAGGCAAGAATACTGGAGTGGGTTGCCATTTCCTTCTCCAGGGGATCTTCCCGACTCAGGGATTGAACCCAGGTCTCCCACATTGCAGGCAAACACTTCACCGTCTGAGCCACCAGGGAAGCCCTTATGAACCAAAAGTGTCAAAAGAATGAGATAATTCAGAAGGTAAAAATTGTGGTTATAAAGTAAATTAACATATAGCATAGTGATTGTAGTTAATAAACCTGTACTGCATATTTGAAAGTTGCTAAGTGAGCAGATCTTAAAAATCCTCATCACAGGGAAAAGAAATTGCAATTACATGTGGGAATGGATGTTAGCTAGTCTTATGATCAATTTGCAGTTCAAACCAGTGTCCAATCATTATGTGGTACACCTGATATGATGCTATATGTCAATTATACCTCAACTTTAAAAAGGTAAATTAAGACTGTGTACAAAGAGGAAGCCATAATCTGCTTCTCCTATTAGGTTACCATGCAATCTCATCTTGTGAAGTTGGAAGCCATAATCTGCTTCTCCTATTAGGTTACCATGCAATCTCATCTTGTGAAGTTGGTTCTTTTAGTGCCATGACTTTGAAATGTAACAGAACCCCATGGTCCTTCCACACCATATCTTCTGCCTGCCTTTTGTCTGTAGAAAGACTATAGCCAAAGAACAAGTTTAATCAGAGAAGTGAGAAAAGGCAGAAACAAAGGAAAACAGTCAAGACCTAATAATAATAATTTAGTCATTAAAAGAAGTCAAGAACCTTTAGTTCCTCCTTAAGTGCTGTAGATAATGTTCTGTTTTGTAGATACTGAAACCTCACTGGGTGGAGGAAGTTAACTGCGTGATGGCCAGGTTGTAGCCAAGACGGAAGCTGCCACAGTTTTGAGAACTGGCCTCAAATAAATGGGAACAAGCTGACCCTGGAACTACAGATTAAGTGCACTTAAGACAATCAAGATGATACATATCAGACTTCTGATGACCGATTTCAAGAGGGCTGTCAGAGCTGACTGGGCTGCTTCTGCATGTAGCTCCCTCCCTCCACCTACACATCCCTGGAAATCCCCATTTAAAGCTCCCGCCCACTGATTATCAGCGGGGAAGTGATCTTCAGACAGGAGTCCACCCTACCACCCCACCCCCACCCCAGCTGACAGCCTCCAAATAAAGCAACCTTTCCTTGCCTTTTTATTGGCTTTAAAGGGGTGAGCAGCCAGATCGCACTTTTGGTAACAACTGTGGGAGAAAAAATATTAGAAAAGGAATTGTGATTGCATCTTCTTAGGGTAGCTTTAGAAAATACTGATGATTACTTTGCATAACATAAGGGATAACAGAAGCCATTCAGTTTTTGTTTTTTTGAACAGTTAGGAAACAAATGTTTTATGTTATCACATGTTTCATACCTAAATATATATTCAGTTCAGTATATTTCAGTTCAATAAGCTTTTATCTTTATATAAAATTATTGGACTTTGACTCTCAAAGTGATAACTGATACAGTGGGTTGAAATTTGCCTCTTGGTTTTCTATTAGTCCACCTATTGTGTGTTTCATATTTTTCCTTTCTTTAGAGTAAGATTACCTAATATTAAATAATTAATTTTGCTTCTTTGTCTCTTATATTGCAATTTTCATCCTTTACTTATTTACTTGTACCTTTATACTTTTATTTTTTCCTCAGTGTTAAAGAGTTGTATATTTTGATTCCGTTTGCTTCCCACCCCTTTTTACTTTATTGTCAAATATTTTGACTCTACTTACAATTAAAACTTTAGAATTTTCAATATTATTTAAAGCAGTTAATATATTTATTTGTAGCACCAACCTATTAGTCTTTCCAGTGCTTTTTCTAATTTCCTATATTTTCATTTTGAAGCTTTTTTTTTTTTTTTTTCTGGAAGAACTTTCTTTGGTATTCCTTTCAGTATAGATTTGCAGGCAACTGGATCTCTCAATTTTATTGTGGGAAGAGGTTTTTACTCTGTTTCGTTTTGAAAGATATGATAACTGGCTATAAAATTCTAGTTTATGAGTTACTAGTCCTTAATACTTTTACAGACATCATTCCAATCACTCCTGAACTTATCATTCATGTTGAGAAATCAGATGTCAGTCCCACTTCTGCAACTTTGAAAGTGTTTGTTTATTCTTTGGCTGATTTTGAAATTAGCTTTTTGACTTTCATTAAATGAAAATATGATGTTGAATCTGTGTAACATGGAAGTATTTTGGGTTTTCTGTTTTTGTTTGTTTTTAAGTTTGACATTTTGACTGAACATTTAAGTGGAAATGCCAAAATGTAATTGGATAAATAATCTAGACCTTAGAACAAAGGTCAGGAGAAGAGGTATGGATTTGGAAGCCATCCATAAATAGATGAGATCCCTGGGGAAGGGCATGACAGCCCATCCAGTGTCCTTGCCTGGAGAATCCCGTGGAGAGAGGAGCGTGGCGGGGTCCGTGGGGCCGCAGAGTCTGCAGTGTGATTGCATCATAGTGCGGTGTTAGCCTCTCCTGTTCAGCAGAGTGGGTCAGCTCCATGGACACACACGCCCCCTGCCTCCTGAGCCTCCTCCCAGCCCCTCCACCCGGCCCTAGGTCATCACCGAGCGCCGGGCTGAGCTCTCTACACTGCACGGCTGCTCCCACCAGCTCGTGTCCACAGGGCCTGTCTATGCCAGTCCTCAGTCAGCTCAGCTCAGCTCAGTCTCTAGTCGTGTCCGACTCTCTGCAACCCCATGGACCGCAGCACACCAGGCCTCCCTGTCCATCACCAACTCCAGGAGTTACTCAGACTCGTGTCCACTGAGTCAGTGATGCCATCCAGCCATCTCATCCTCTGTCACCGCCTTCCCTCCCACCTTTAATCTTTCCCAGCATCAGGGTCCTTTCCAATGAGTCAGTTCTTCACATCAGGTACCCAAAGTATTGCAGCTTTGGCTTCAGCCTCAGTCCTTCCAACAAATATTCAGGACCGATTTCCTTTAGGATGGACTGGTTTGGTCCCCTTGCAGTCCAAGGGACTCTCAAGAGTCTTCTCCAACACCACAGTTCAAAAGCATCAGTTCTTCGGTGCTCAGCTTTATGGTCCAACTCGAATCAAAGCAGGGTCTCCTGCACTGCAGGTGGCTTCCTTACCAACTGAGCTATCAAGGAAGCCATGCCAATCCTACTCTCCCAAATCATCCACCTCCTTCTTCGTCCCTCTGTATCCACAGGCCCATTCTCTATGTCTGCATCTCTACTCCTATCCTGCAAATAGGCTCAGCTGTACCATTTTCCTAGACTCCATATATATGCACTAACATAGGATATTTACCATGGGGTTACTTAAAAGATGCTACTCCATTGTATCCTCTAGCTCATTTGATAAAAAGTTAATAGGAATTCTTTAAAAATTATATTTAGGATTAAAGTTGAGGAACACTGGATTTGTCAAATATAAACTTAACTTTAAAGTCATGTATAAGTTAGTGTCCATGAAAGGATTATACAGCATATTACAAATATTTGAATAAGTAATACCACCTTGAAGAAATACAATTCTGTGGAGCACTTTTTGAGACAGCCAGACTTATTGTGATCCACTTTCTACCATAAACAAACCGTGATATACTGAATCTGTAACATGCTTTTCAGCAGCATAGCATACAGTTTAAACATATTGTTTACGATTTTTGTGGCCTGATTGCTCATGTATACCTGCTGTGTGTCCTTTGCAAGTTACATAACTTCTCCAAATGTGCTTCTTTTCTCATTTTAAAAAAGAATAGCAATAATATCTATATAGGAGTTTTTTTTTGAGTACTATATTAGGTAGTACCTAGCTTCCCAGTGGTAAAGAATTCAATGCAGGAGATGCAAGAGATACAGGTTCAATCCCTGGGTCAGAAAGATCCCCTGGAATAGGAATGGCAAACCTCACTCCAGTATTCTTGCCTGGAAAATTGCAAGGACAGAGGAGCCTGCCAGTTACAGTCTATTGGGTCACAAAGAGCTGGACATAACTGAGTGCACAGAGCATATAACATATGTTCAGTAGCTATGTGTTATATGTTATTATTATTATAATATATGTAATACTATATATGCATATGCAGAGTATATCGTGAGAAAAGCTGGGCTGGAAGAAGCGCAGCCTGGAATCAAGATTGCTGGGAGAAATATCAATAACCTCAGATATGAAGAGGACACCACCCTTATGGCAGAAAGTGAAGAAGAACTAAAGAGCCTCTTGATGAAAGTGAAAGAGGAGAGGGAAAAAGTTGGCTTAAAGCTCAACATTCAGAAAACTAAGATCATGGCATCTGGTCCCATTACTTCATGACAAATAGATGGGGAAACAGTGGAAATAGTGACAGGCTTTCTTTTTTCAGGCTCCAAAATCACTGCAGATGGTGATTGCAGCCATGAAATTAAAAGAGGCTTGCTTCTTGGAAGAAAAGTTATGACCAACCTAGACAGCATATTAAAAAGTAGAGACATTACTTTGGCAACAAAGTCCATCTAGTCAAGGCTATGATTTTTCCAGTGGTCATGTATGGATGTGAGAGTTGAACTATAAAGAAAGGTGAGCACTGAAGAATTGATGCTTTTGAACTGTGGTGTTGGAGAAGACTCTGCAAGGAGATCCCTCCAGTCCATCCTAAAGGAAATCAGTCCTAAATATTCAATGGAAGGACTGATGCTGAAGCTGAAACTCCAATACTTTGGCCACCCGATGCAAAGAATTGACTCATTTGAAAGACCGTGATGCTGGGAAAGATTGAAAGCAGGAGGAGAAGGGGACAACAGAGGATGAGATGGTTGAACAGCATCACCCACTCAACGGACAAGAGTTTCAGTAAACTCTGGGAGCTAGTGATGGACAGGGAAGCCTGGCGTGCTGCAGTCCATGGGGTCACAGAGGGTCAGAGATGACTGAGCGACTGAACTGAACTGAACTGATACATATACATATGTATATATATATGAATTCACACGCATATGTGTGTGTCCTCAGTTACTCAGTCATGTCCGACTCTTTGCAACCCTTTGGACTGTAGCCCACCAGGCTCCTCTGTCCATTGAATTTTCCAGGCAAGAAGACTTGAATGGGTTGCCATTTCCTCCTCCAGAGGATCTTCCCAGCCCAGGGAGTGAACCCACCTCTCTTGTGTCTCCCACATTGGCAGGCAGATTCTTTACCACTGTGCCACCTGAGAAGCCATATACATAGACATTATACTATTAATGAAGACAAAATCAGAGTCATTCTAAGTGCTAATAACTGACATGTACTTCTCTGACCATAATCATCACTTCTTATTTGTAGCATAATAATTTGTGTACATGTTTTATATTCCAGTATTAAGTATAAATGTCTGTATTCTTTGGGGGGAAAATGTTCAACACATTGTATCCTCAAAGAATTCTTTTATTATGAGTCAATGAAAGAATAAGAATAATCTTGTGTGTTGCCAAGGAGTCAATAAATGAATAACAGCAATTATAATAAAATCTTTGAGTGATTATCTCTTTTTTGGCACTGTAATGAGATTAAAAAAAATTGCCTTACAAGTATATTATAATTCAATGATGTATATAGCACTATTAAAGTCAATCTTATACAAGTGTTTGTTAAGGGTTTCATAACGACAAAATGAAGAGTCCTGTATTTAAATCTCAATATGTCTATCTGCAGTTTATATGCTCATGTTTCTCATGCTAGATACTGTCCTCAACACGAACTTAGAAGAAAGATTCTACTACTACCATTTCTGGTAGTAAGAGTAGCAGCTGTTTCTACTAGGGCAAGAACAATAAAAACCAAACACTGGAAGCCTAAGATGGTGATGAATGATACGTACAGAGTCTGAAAAGTCTTGTGTATGAGAATACCATTCAGTCATGACTTGATAGAGTCGACATTAATTACTCAAATATCACAAAGCAAATTCTAGGAATTTCTCCACTGGAGCTTTAAAAACTATTGGCTGTTCAGAATAGTTTTAAATATAACAGGCTCTCCTTGAGAAATGGGATATGGCTTGGCACACAATGATGCAAATTCCCAAATTAGTGGTAACAAAATGTACTCCAGTCTGAAACTAATTGCCAGTCCCAGGGTTTTCTGCTTTAGGTAGGACAAAGTTGAATTATTCTTACCATTTGTCCATGCTGGTCCAGTCATTCCTCCTGATAATTTTTTAATGTTTGGGATGAGCATTTTTGTTTGTTTGTATTTGTTTCTGAATTTTATTCTGGAAAGGACGCTGAAAACAAACTTCCAAGGAACAAGCATTGCTGCCAATGCTGTAGTCCTTCCGGTTTCTTTAGATTCTGCCAACTCCGTTTGAAACTTGACTCCTTACCATAACTCTTCTCTTTGTTTGGGCAATCTTTCCCATGCTACCTCTGTTCATCCTTTATGTATTGACTGAGGTGTTCATTCTCCTGAGAAAAACATTCTGGCCTAACAATTTAAGGTAGATTTTTACTGTTCACTCTCATATGGGCAACTTGTTATAGTTGTAATTTTATATCCTTATTGTGAGTGTCTTCCATGTTTGTTTCCCCAGTTGGCTTAAGCACATGAGACTAAGAACATGTTTGTTTTGCATGGATATGGACATCCAGGGTCATGAGTATGACTAAACTCATTTGGGACCAATACACAGTTGAATGAATTAATAATTCTTACTAATAGTTCAAATGTTTCTGATGAATTAAGTCATGCATTTCTTTCTGGGATCCAGTTGGCTTAGTGTCCCTACACCCCATGTTTATGTCAATATTGGACACTAGAGGTAAAGATGTAACTTGATTTTAGCATTATCATAGAAAATCAATACACATTATATTAATACACTCAAGGTTTCCCTCAACAAGCAGAGCTGGATCCCTACAGACACATTCATCAGTTGTCCTCCAGCAGTGAGATCAGGACCTGTTACTGCCCTCATGGGGGCTTTGTCCCCTGAGAAGTCTGTGGGTGTATAAGCTTCTCTCTCTTCCAGTTTCTACTAGCTCCATTCGGCCTATATTACAGGTAATAGACCAAGTGCTAGAGCCCCTTGACCATTCATTCATTCACATGATTGTCAGTAGTTATCTAACAGATATGATGATATTTCTGCAGAGTTACAGGAAGCTTGGAATAATGACCAAGGCAAATACCTGCCAATCATCATGACTTTGATTATCATGATCACCATTTTCAACACACTACAGGGGTTCTCTTATTTTCTCATGACAGCAGTAGTCTTTTAGGGAAGATATTGTTTGGGGCTGCCTTTCTAGCATCTCCATTTAATAGAGGAATATATAGTGGCTTAAAGCAATTAAGTGACTTATTTAAGAAGATAGATCAGCAGCTCTTACCATACAAGACATGCTAGCTACTTCTCTGCCATTAAGTGTTTTTTCCTCAATCTTTCCATGTTCTGAAGAACTTTTCCCTTTTGATCAAAGGCTGAGAAGAACATCTCAGTAGAATATATCTTTTCTTTTATAGACTGAATTTCGGATTTGAGACTCACATGTGAAAGTGTTGAATTTGCCTGTTCGTTGTCCAAGAAGCCAGGTAAGCCTCCAATCAAATCTGCAACCTGTGTAAATTTGTAGGGTCAGAAGTAACCAGGAAAATATATCAATGCACCTGTTTTCATCTTGATTTATCCATAACTGAATATTGAACATTTTGAATGTTTTTATATGTCTGTGATTTTTAAAAAGAGACTATGTCACAAACACTATGGAAATTCTTAAGAAGGATGTGCATTTATCTTGTAAAAAAGTAAAAGGAATGGAAGGGACTTGAGTCCCTGCTTTGCCATGCAGGGGTTTGTAGAAATTGAAAAGTTATTCAACTCTTCTCACTTTTTGTTTCTTCTTCTGAAGTATGGAAATATTAGCTCCATCATCTAATCCTAAGGTATTTGAGAGTATTGAATTGAATCTTGATTAGAAATTTATTAAAATCTGGAGGGCATATAACACCATTAATGAAAAAGAGAAGAAATAGAGATAAATAAATGGGACCAAGTCTAACAGAACAATCATAAAAATGCACCAAGAGAACAGGTGTAAAAGTCACACCAGAAGGAACAATTTTCATGAGTGAGGGGACTTGGACTCCAGTGATCATTCTTATGGTTTGCTGGCATTAGGCACCCAGTCAGCTTAGTTAATAGTTAATCAGCTTAACTATTAGCTATATTGACCGAAGGGTGAATCAGCATTCACCATTTTATCTCTCTCTCTTGATCCTCTGCACTTCCTGATCAGGGAACATGTTTTTTACGTCATCGTGGCCCTTAGAATTAGCACACAACCTGATATACTGTAAGCACTTGGTACTTGGAGGAGAATGAGTGTTGGATGATTTACTGAAAAAAATTCCAGCACTTTATGAGGCTTATTAACTGATGTTATTTATGTAACTTTTATATGTAGTAATATTTTTTCTTTTCATTCCTTTTCCTTTCTCTTTTTCTTTCTTTCTTTCAAATGAGAAGAGGAATTTGATTATGAACACTGTGGATCTAGTTCTCCTCATTTGGCTGGGATTCAGAAAAATAAAGTATTAGCCAAATTTTCACTAGCTAATCATATGTTTCTTTCCCAAGACCATGCTTTTTACTTGCCACATTACCTGTGAATGATGAACTCAATAATTATCAGTTCATTCATGAATACGCCAATATACTGAGTAACTTTTTGTGCTCAGGACTGGGGCACAAAGTTTAGATTATATATAAAAGATTTGGGGAATATTTTTTGGTGATCAAGAGCTCAGAGTTTGGACTTTCATGGCAGTCCAGTGGTTATAATTTCACATTTTAGCGGAGCGGGTTTGATCCCTGGTCAGGGAGCTATGATTCCATATGCCACATGGCATATGGCCAAAAAACCAGAACAGAAGCAATAGAAGCAACATTGTAACAAATTCAGTAAAGGCTTTGAAAATGATCCATAGTAACAACAATCTTAAAAAAAAGAACTCTGGCTTTGATTCAAAATGATATGACTTCAAATACCAACTCTGCTAACTCACTAGTTTTATGGACCTCCGTGTATAACTCTTTGTCAGTAAGCTTCAGTTTCCCCCTAGGTGAAAAGGGGATAGTATCTCACATAGTTGGGTGATAAATCAATGGAGGTATAGCATGCATGTGGTGCCCTGAAAACAGAAAGTGCTCTGCAGTTTCTAACTATCATAGTTTAATTCATTATTTAAGTTTGTCTGCTTATACAGAATTGATGCTCTATATGGGAGATGAAGTTTAAATTGTTGTCGTTGTCCAGTTGCTCAGTTGTGTCCAGCTCTTTTCAGCCCCTTGGACTGCAGCACACCAGGCTTCCCTGTCCTTCACTGGCTCCCAGAATTTGCTCTAACTCATGTCCATCGAGTCCGTGATGCCATCCAACCATCTCGTCCTCTGTCGTCCCCTTCTCTTCCTGACTTCAATCTTCCCCAGCATCAGGGTCTTCTCTAATCAGTCAGCTCTTTGCATCAGGTGGCCAAAGTATTGGAGCTTTAACTTCAGCATTAGTCCTTCCAATGAAAATTCAGCATTGATTTCCTTTAGGATTGACTTGTTTGATCTCCTTGCTGTCCAAGGGACCTCAAGAGTCTTCTCCAACACCACAGTTCAAAAGCCTCAATTCTTTGGCACTCAGCCTTATTTGTGATCCAACTCTCACGTCCATACATGCTTAAATTAAGATGAACCAAATCATTAAGAGTAACAAAGTGATGAATGGTGCCCTGTAGATTATAACAGAAAGGCTGTGTCTAGAGAGAAGGAGTTTTAGAAGACTTCATGGAAGCTTTGAAATTCATGTTATTCTTTGAAGAATAAATCAGCCTTGTACTAAGGGTACAGGGCATCTTGTGCACTTTTCAATTATATCCTGAACACCCAATGTGGTGGTCCAACCCATAGAAAGACTGCTAAAAAAGTCTATACATGATTCAGAGGCGTTTTATAATTCTTATCTTAACATTAATGTTATCTCACAAACATGCCTGAAATTATTTTTCTCCTCCTTAGGAAAATGCCGGATCGAGACTCACTCCTTCACTTTGTTGAGAAAAGGGATGGTGAAAAGTAAAATGAAATGCTTCCGGTGTACTTCCCCTATCCCTCAACTTATCTTTGCATTGATTAAGGTAAGGTAGAAACCGAGAGGGTGCCTTCTCAGGATGGTAATGCCTCCCAGTGGCCTCCCCACCACCAATAGCAGGAGTAAAGGAGGGGTGAGGCGCTGCGGGCTCTGTCTAGACCGTCGCCCTCACGTCCCACCCCACAGCCTCATGGCCTGGTTTCCCCCCTATGTTGAGACCGAAGGACTCGTCTCACGAGGCTCTTTGTCACTGTGTCACTCACCACGAAGCCGAGGACTCTCAGGTCAGCCCTCAACCCCGTTACATAACAGCCACATCTCTTCATATCCCTTTTTCTAAGCCCAGCAGCCACGCCTGCCCAACTCCTGATCATTCTACTCTTCCTTCTGGAATTTACAGTCAGTCATCAGCATAACCAGCACACACTTCATTTCTCCTCTGGAAGTTCCCTACTTGTCCAACTGAAGCCTGTGTCTTGAGACAGCCGTCTCTGCGATGACAATTTTCTCTTCCACTTTCCTCTTAATGCTGTATTGTTTCATGTTCTTGACTTTATAACATTATCATACTCCCTGATTTTTGTGCTCCAAAGTCTTTCTTTTAGTGGTCTTATTTAATTTTGTGGATTTAATATGATATGAGAAGATTAAATCACTAGCAAGTTGCCAATATAGTTCGAATTAATAAACTCTGATGCAACAAGTCCAACTGTTTACATAACTCTTCTAAGTTAGATGGCCAGAAAGAATCGCAGACTCACCATGACTATTCTGAAATTGTCACTCTGGCTATTTCTTGAACATCTGCTTCTTCTACACCATTCTTTTGTTATTATACAAAAAATGGAGTCATTATTGCTCCTTCTTTCCCTAATGCCTACATTCAACATACTATGAAATCCAATCAGTTCTACTTTTGAAATATATCTATAATTGCTTAACTTCTCCCTGCCTCCCTCAGTACCATCCTGTTCTAAGCCATCATTAACTGTTGTATAGATTAATAAGCTTAATGCAAAGAAAATGGAAATGGGTGACATCATAGTAATCCAGATTTCATTCTTACATGGAAGCTTTCTTTAACCTCACTTACATTTTGGGTCCCTAGATAGAATCTGTCACTATCTTCTAACAGGAAGAATATGTACATTAATTGAATTCTGTTAAATATCAGGCAATAATGTTAGACCAATTTTACAGATGGAGAACCCGAACCTCAGACACTCTAGTTAATACACAAGATGACTCAGAAAATACTTGGCATAGCTGGACTGTGCAAAACTTGAGTAAAACAGGATTATTGTTTGAAAAATTAGAGGAGGATAACGACAGAACACGAGAGTGAAAAGGTTTTGGCAAAGAAGCAAATGCATGAGGGAGCATATAGGATGTTTCCTTTTAGAGTTATCTGGAATTCCTCTACTACAACATCCACCCTTCTAATCAATGCATAGACCAATAACTCTGTCCTAGCCATAACGTGTAAAACCCTGCAATGCCAGTTTCCACCATCACTCCAGTTTGATACTGAGTTCGAGGGAAGATTGATGACCTAGTGATAGTGAACAATACCCAAAGTCAGTCATCTAGCACAAGGTGGAGCTAGAATTTGCATTTAAATGTCCTTAGTCTGGACTCACACTTGTTAACTTTTATTCTCTAGATTTTTTATTCCTTGAATGGGAATTTCTACAGTATTGAACTTTGGGGAAATATTTCATTCTATGTATTCTATTGTCTTGTGAGACTATTAAAGCTAGAACTTGATATATTAAAATTTGTATTACTAGAATATAGCACTGCTCATGATACAACAGTGGTAATCACAATGAAGCAAATTAAATTACAGTAAGCTATTTTATTGCATGAATATGCATATAATATGAATATGTCTATGTTTGAAAAATCTGAATTGGGAGACTAACAAATCTCATTTTTAAATTGATTTATTGTTCTTTTATTAGTTTTTGCCCACGCTGTGCAGCATGTGACATCTTAGTTCGCAACCAGGGATCAAACCCATGCCCCCTACATTGGAAGCACAGAGGTTTCACCACTGAACCACCAGGGATCTCATTTTTAACAAATCTCTGCAATGATCTTGTATAAGTTTCCGTCCATTTCTGTACTTCAGTTTCAATCATTTATGAGGATAGAGGTACTGGGTTATATTACCATCCAAATTCTTTAAACTAGAACATTTTACATTTCTAATATTATTTAAAAATTACTTTTGTTGTTATGCCCATATTTAGTTTAGAAAATTCAGATACAAGGTATAACTTGAACATAATTACGGTTCTAAGCTCATGTACCACCCAGATCCTCTTTTCTCATTGACACAGTGCATTTTCATAATGCATAGATAACCCCCATGAAGAACAGTACAGTCGTGACTGAGTTCATTCTTGCCGGGATAACTGATGACCCACAACTGCAGATCCCACTCTTTCTCGTGTTCCCGCTCATCTACCTCCTCACTCTGGTTGGGAACCTGGGGGTGGTCACGCTGATCCTGCTGGACTCTCGTCTCCACACGCCCATGTACCTCTTCCTCAGCCACCTCGCTCTGGTGGACTTTGCTTACTCCACAGCCGTCACTCCCAAAGTGATGGCAGGATTCCTCATGGAAGACAAGGTCATTTCCTACAATGCTTGTGCTGCTCAGTTGTATTTTTTTTGCTGTCTTTCTGATTGTAGAAACTTTTCTTTTGGCCTCAATGGCCCATGACCGTCATGCAGCGGTGTGTAAACCACTCCATTACACCACCATCATGACACCAAGGGTGTGTGCCTGGATGGTCGTAGGCTGCTATGTTCTTAGTTTTCTGGAGACCTCTGTGCACACTTGGAATGCATTCAGTGTCTCTTTCTGCAGATCCAATGTGATTGATCACTTTTTCTGTGATGCTACTCCCGTCCTGGCTCTCTCATGTTCAGACAGCAACAGAAGCGAGATGGTGTTTTTTGTTTTGGTGAGCTTCAATATCATCTTTACTATCATGGTCATCCTGGTCTCTTACCTGTTTATCTTTGTCACCATTCTGAGGGTGCGCTCGTCTGAAGGACGCCAGAAGGCCTTTTCCACCTGTGCGTCCCACCTCACTTCTGTCTCCATCTTCTATGGGGCAGGCGCCTTCATGTACCTTCAACCCGGCTCCCGCCATTCCATGGACACAGACAAAATGGCGTCTGTGTTCTACGCCGTGGTCATCCCCATGCTGAATCCGCTGATCTATAGCCTGAGGAACAGAGAGGTCAAGAGTGCCTTAACAAAGGCTGTGGGGAAGGCAAAGTCCTCGCTAAGATTCATATCTTAATTATATAGAAACAACAATAGTACGGTTACATACACTTCAAATCAAGCTAGGGAAAATATTGACCTGCTTGGTCAATAATTATGTAATTTTTTTACATCATTCCTCAATTTTTAAGTCTAGGAAACAAACGTGTTGACAAAATGTCATCTCAGGAGTAATGACTTTGGTGGAATCAAGCATGAAACTATAATTCATATTTTTAAAATTCTTTAAATTACATTTTATTGTATATTTGTTCCATGATCAATCATACTTTCATATGGACATTTATGCTCACATGCATAAATGTGTATGTGCCCCCTGCACCTTATTTTCATGCAACTTACATGTAAGTCACATACCCATGGGTGGAGAGAAAAATGAGTTCAAAAGTCAAATGGGATTGGTCTGTTTTTAGACTGCAATTTGAACCAGTGGTTTTGGTGTCTGATGATACATTTTAAATATAATTTTAAGATAGAAATAGTCATTTTGTATGTGATTTTATTAAAAAAGAACTGTATATTTGAAATTATTTCATTTAAATACTTAATACTCCTGCCAAACATCATCACTATAGGTTTATTACTGAGTGTTTTTTTTTTTTTAATTTTTTTCATTGACAATAAACATCATTAAATGGGCATCTTTACTTATCTCAATTTTCATCTTTATCGGTTCATTACCCAGAGTAATATCTTCATGAGACAATTTTAACAGAAAAAGGCATAACAGAATATAAAGGGAATTTAATGAAAGTATAATTTAAAGCATGATATAAAAATAACAACATTTAGTTTTATAGCCAGGCTTAACTCTTTGTCTATAGATGCTCAGTTAAGGACACATTTTATGCTCCTTCCTTTCCAATTACAGCCGGGTCACCAACTGATAGATCACCATTCTGGCTCAAATTAGAGGCTGGGCTGTCTGGTCCTTACCAGTCTCTACCAGTCTCTAGAATAAGCTAGTCTGGCTTTTAAATGTGGGTATATTAGAAAAGTAAGACTCATTCAGAGATATGATAATAATTGCTTATAAACATATCTCTTAAAACTAAAATAGTACCAATTTAAATTAGTCTAATGAGAATGTCTTTGAATGATCAATTCTCTATATACTTGTTTTTCTGCAATTATTTCTTTCTAGGTTAAATAATTTAGAACACATGTAGAAAATATATAAGAATGTAAATTTGTTTTGAAACCATGGACCCATATGTGGGAAGTGATATTTTGAATGGGGTGTTTTGAATCTAGCACTGAGGGCTCCTGTGGTCTGACTTTTATGGGGTAACAGAGAGCGGCTCAGGGGTAAAGGATCTGCCTGCCAACGCATCAGCTGCAGGAGCCGTGGGTTTGGTCTTTGGGTTGGGAAGAGCCCCTGGAGGGGAAATGGCAGCCCGTTCTAGTATTAATCCTGGGATAATCCAATGGGCAGGGGAGCCTGGTGGGTTACAATCCATGGATCGCAGAGTCAGACATAATTGAGCGATTGCTCACAACAATGAAATGGAGATAGTTAAAATGTATATCCTTCAGAACCAAGTGAAAGATCACAGCAACCGATTATCTCTCCTGATAGGAAAGATTTTTCCTTTTGGAGAAAAGGAACCAGGTTCTTCATTTTCTATGAATTATCCTTATAAAATGCTAAAACCTCCCTGGAGTATTTCAAGTGTGAAGAATCATTTTGGCTACATATTTTGCTACCTATTTTGCAGATCCCAGTGTAAAAACAAAAGTGCTGAGGCCTTGTTAAAAATGTGTAGCAATTTTAAGTTAGCAAGAGCAGTGTTAAACCCAGTACAGAACCTTTTGAGCACAAGGTCTTCATGGCTGCATGGGATTCATGCTCATGAAGCCATCCCTGAACACTCTGCCTCCTCTTATATATAATCTTTTACAAATTATCTTATTGGTTATAAAGTTCAAGTTTTTCCATAACATCTTAAGGAAATGAACATTTTGGCTAACCCAAATACAAAACCTTAATTTCTAAAGTATCATCCACATTTTATGTCATAATGAAAATGCAAAGTAAAGCAACAATGGAAGAATACTGCATGTCTTTCAGAATGGCCAAAGTCCAGAACACTGACAACGTCAAGTGCTACTAAGAATGTAGGGCAACAAGAACCCTTATGCACTGCCAATAGGAACGCAAAATAGTACCGTCTCTTTGGAAGACAGTTTGCCAGTTTCTTACAAAACTAAACACACTCTTACTATATAATTTAGCACTTGTTTTACTTGGTATTTACCCAAATAAGTTGAAAACTTAAAAGTAGCACACAAAAGGTAGCTCAAGAGTATTTATAGCAATGCTATTCATTATTAAAAACACATGGAAGCAATTGATATGTCCTTCAATAAAGGGATGGATTAATATTGTGCAATTCAAACAGTAGAATGTTATTCAGTGTTAGAAAAATGAGCTATCAAGCCATGAAAAGACATGAAAAATATTTAAATTCATATTTCTAAGTAAAGATACCAATGTGAATCAACTTCCAACTGTCTGGTTTTGCTATTAACATTCTAGAAAAGGCAAAACTATGGTGATGGTAAAAAAAAAAAGTCTGTTTGTTATGAGTTCGGGCTTTGGAAAGGATGACTAGATGGATCACAGAGGATTTTTAGTTTAGTGAAAATACTTAGTATGTTACTATACTGAAGGATAATACCATCATATATTTGTCCAAATCTGTAGAATATCCAACAGTAAAAGTGAACCCTAATGTAAACTGTTACCTTTATATGGTTATGAGGTGTCAATGTATGTTCATTCTTGGGGAAGAAAAATAGCATTCTAGTGAGTGATATTGCTAGTTGGGAGGCTATAAATGTGGGGCGACATGGGTCATATCTTAGAAATGATCATAAAATTTACAAAACTTAATTGAGATTGATCAAGAAAAAAGAGAGAAGTCTCAAATAACTTAACAGAAATAAGAATGTTTAAAAGTAAGAGCAGTTATATGGTTACAATTAGTTGACAGATCCAATTTCTATAAAAGACACAAACAAACGCTATAGATTCAAGGAA
Source organism: Cervus canadensis (assembly GCF_019320065.1). Classification (NCBI taxonomy): domain Eukaryota; kingdom Metazoa; phylum Chordata; class Mammalia; order Artiodactyla; family Cervidae; genus Cervus; species Cervus canadensis. The sequence goes on along the minus strand of NC_057396.1, from coordinate 76,052,584 downwards.
AAAAATAATTTTTTTTACGCTAAGTAAAAAATTAGGTTAATAATAATTAAAACTCTACCCAGAGAAAAAATTTTATGTTCATGTGGCTTCACTGGTGAATTGTCCTAAACCTTTAGAGAAGAATTAATAACACAATATTGCACAGAATATGCAATAGGGAGAAACACATTTTTGTTTTGTGTATCCCTTACCTGCTTATTGTGGATGTAGATAATTTTATTACTTTGGTCTGTTAGCCTTCCTATTAACTTTGTAAGTGGTTGATTTGCTACCTTTTTTTTTTTTTATAATTGCCTTTGCCAGTGAGATTTCTACTTTCAGAATATTCTATTTGTGGTTGTAGCCTATTCCTTCCCACTTAGAGAAGTCTCATTTACATTTCTTGTAAAGCTAGCTTGGTGGTCCTGGACTCTTTTAGAGTTTGCTAATCTGTAAAACTTTTGATATTTCCTTCAAATCTGAGTGATAGCCCTTCCAGGTAGAGTATTCTTGGTTTTCCCCTTTCATCACTTTAGGTGTACCGTGCTGCCTTCTTCTGGCCTGCAGAGTTTCTGCTGAAAGTTAGACAGTATCCTTCTGGCAGCTCCTTTGTACCTGATTTCTTTCTTTCCCTTGTTTCTTTAAATGTTCTCTCTTTAATTTTTGCCTTTTTAATTACAAGGTGTCTTGGTGTGGACTTTTTGGAGTAGATCCTGTTTGGGATTCTCTGTGTTTCCTGGACTTGGCTATCTGTTTCCTTTCCCAGGTTAGAGAAGTTTTCAGCTTTATGTCTTAAAATATGTTCTCTTCCCTTTTCTCTCTCTTTTCTTCCTGGAACCCCTATCGCAAGAATGTTAATTTCCTTGATGTTGTCTTAGAGGTCTCTTAAACTATTCTCATTTCTTGATGTTTGTTTTTCTTTTCTTTTTCTCCTGTTCTGCTTGTGTGATTTCCACTACCCTATCTTCCAGTCCACTGATTCATTCCTCTATATCAACTAATCTGCTGTTGATATTTTTCTAGTGTATTTTTTTTAATTTCAATTATTCTTCAGCTTTGTTTGGATCTTCTTTATGTTCTCTACTTTGTTAAATGTTTCACTATGTCCATCTTTTCTTCTCCTGAGTTCTTTGAGCATCTTTTGGAGCAAATCCTTGAACTCTTTATTGGCTAGATTGCATACGTCCATTTAGTTCTTCTGAAGTTTATCTTGTTATTTCATTTGGATCATATTACTTTGTTTCCTTATTTTGACTAATTCATTAATTAGTCAAATTCACTACTTTATATGTATTTGATAGGTTGGTTCTGTTCCCCGGTCTTGGAAAGTGGCTTTATGTAGGAGACATCCTTCATGTCCCAGCAGGGCGGGCCCTCCCCTCTGCTCCCCAGGGCTCTGTGCTCCAGGGGACCCCCTGTGTGGGTGGTGGAGTCATTTCGCTGCAGCAGGATGACATCTTTGGGTGTGCGGATAGGTGTGACTGGCCTCTGGTCTGGCTGGTCACTGGGCCTGGCCTTGTGCAGAGGCTGTCAGCTGCTGGTTGGAAGGACTGGATCCTAGCCAGGCTGACTGAGTGTCTAGGAGAGTCCTCTGTAGTGCTGGCCCAATGATGAGTCAGGCTGGGTCAAGGTGGCTGGCTATAAGCCCCCAGGGTGCCAGGAGCAAGTGCTGGCCTGCTGGTGAGTGCAAGTGGGTCCCTGGCTGACCCCCTGAGGGGCCCAAGAAGTGCTTAGGTACAGACGCCTAGGTATAAGAGAAACAAGTTTTCAGAATGTATGTACAGCATAATCACTACCATTAATTATAATCTACTGCATATTTAAAAGTTGCTCAGAGGGTAGACCTTAAGATTTCTTAACCAAAGAAAATAAACTGTAATTATGTTAGGTGATGATATGTTAATTAAACTTACCAAGATAATCATTTAATTATATATATTATATATAAAATTAGCACACACACATGCATATATGTACACATACGTGTGTGTATGTGTGTGTGTGCTTCAGCCGTGTCTGACTTCTTGTGACCCTGAAGACTCTTGAGAGTCCCTTGGACTGCAAGGAGATCCAACCAGTCCATCCTAAAGGAAATCCGTCCTGAATATTCATGGGAAGGACTGATGTTGAAGCTGAAACCCCAATACTTTGGCCACCTGATGTGAAGAACTGACTAATTTGAAAAGACCCTGATGCTGGGAAAGATTGAGGGCAGCAGGAGAAGGGGACGACAAAGGATAAGATGGTTGGATGGCATCACTGACTCAATGGACATGAGTTTGAGTAAACTCCAGGAGTTGGTGATGGACAGGGAGGCCTGGCGTGCTGCAGTCCATAGGGTCGGAAAGAGTTGGACACGACTGAGCAACTGAACTGAACTGAACTGATGGACTGTAACCTGCCAAGCTCCTTTGTCCATGGGATTATCCAGGCAAGAATACTGGAGTGGGTTGCCATGCCCTCTGCTGGGGTTTCTTCCCAACTCAGGGTTTGAAACCACATCTCTTACATCTCCTGCATTGGCAGGCAGGTTTTCTTACCTTTCTTATATACTCAACTTGGTGGATGTCAAATTTCTATAATGTCATATAACAACTATATTTCAAAGAGGTGGAAATAAGAAAAGTAAACATCATTATTTACAGAAGCTTAACAAACTCATCAGAGATCAGAATAGGACATAATTTTCTATTATACTTTGCATTTGAGTCGGGATGTACAGAATTATTTCTCACTACTTGTTTGTTTGCTGTATATTTCAGGCTCCCTGGAAATCACATTGATAAAATTCTAATTGAACTAACTTCTTGGATGGTGGCAGAGATCATATACATGCTCGCTACAAAAGTTTTCTTCCTACACACAAAGAAATTTCCTTGTAGATGTGAGAGGAGTGCATGGTTAATATCCACCATGAATTTTTATCACACTCTCTCGTTTCACTTACAGAAAACTTTGGAGTCACTTGTGGGAGATGTCAGTGTCACTGAGTGTAAGAATGAGAAGGTGTGGTCTCTCTTTACCGCTTAGAAATGAATTACTTGGAAATCAACTTGACACTTATAGGATTGTAAGAAAACTGAGAAATACAGTTTCATCTAAAGGTATGAAATATGGGTAAAAGGGAAGATTGGAATAAATCTGGAATACTTGCCATTTGGAATAAATCTGGAATACTTGCCATTTGCTAGATTTTACTCCAGTGAGGCTAAGACTTCCAAATTCAAGGGGCACAAAAGGCACAGAAAGATATTTACTTCGAAAGGGAAAGAAAACCCCGCAGGGTTTATGGAAGTAATGTCTGAGGCTTGGTGGTTCGATGCCCCAGCCTGCGTTCTCCTTCCTGCTCTGATGTCCACAGCAGCATCGTCCAAGAGTGTTAATAACCTCTTTTTCGTTGTTTTTGAGAACAGATGGGTATACTGTAGAAGAAATACCAACTCATACAACCGTGACTTTGCTTAGTTAGTTCCCTAAGTACTTGGTCCCCAAAGGCAAGAATTTAATTAAAATACTGAGTGCATGAGGCCTGGACCTGTGGATGGATCACAGGAGAGCTTGTTCCTGAGAGCTTCATGCCAGAGTAATCCCCTTCAAGACATATGTCATCAGACCCTTGAGTCCCAATCGGACTTTATTCAGTCTCACTAGAGTGAGAATAACCTGGTGCCCCGGGCACCTTGTTCACTTGACTTTATTTTATTGCAAGGGGGTCTCAGTGCTGGAGGCCTTTCCCTTCACAGTGACACTGCTGCAATACGTTAGTCAGAATGACCTTGGACAGCACTCTCTGATAACAGGAGGAATCTTTTATGTAGACTGAGTGATTTACTGAGCATTTCACATCCTCCATCTTATTTCATCTCCAAACCGCTGTATGAGACATCAGGGGTGGGAATCACTAATTCCATTAAAAAAATACAGAAAGTGAGACTAAGGGTAGTGAAGGATTTCACTTTTGTTCCCCTCTGAAATGAGAAATCTAGAATGGAGGACTTTGAGGTTTGACATGTAGGGCCAAGGAATCCACTTATGGTCCAAAAGGTGTACTTAAATTAACGATTAAGATAATTCACAAGGTACAAACTTGTGGTTATAAAGTAAACAAATCATGGGAGGTACAATGTACAGCATAGTGACTATAGTTCATATTCTTATACTGCATATTTGAAAGTTGTTAAGTGAGCAGATCTTAAAAATTCTCATCACAGGGGAGAGAAATTGTAATTATATCAGAATTGATGTTACCTAGACTTACTGTGATGATCATTTGCAATACATTCGAGTATCAAATCATTACACTGTACATCTGAAACCTCTATTTAAAGAGGTAATTTAGGACCATACAGAGGGGGAAGCCATAACCTGCTTGTCCTACTAAGCTTTCATCCAACCTCATCTTGTAGGGTCATTGGTGGTTATGTTGCTGTGACTTGAGTAGAAAAGTTAGTAGAAAAGGAATTGCGATTGCATCTTGGAGTAACTTTAGGAAATATTGACCATTGCTTTGCATATTTAAGCCATCCAGTCATTTTTCTTAAGAGTTAGAAAATAAGTGTTTTATATTATCATGTTTGATTCCTTAATATATATATTCACTTCAATATATTTCAGTTTAAAAAGGAAATTATTGGACTTTGACACTGAAATTAATAACTGATACACTGCATTAAAATCTGCCTCTTGTCTTGCCTATTCAACACGCTAGTTTTTTATTTCATCTTTTCCTTTCCTTTAGACTAGAGTTATCTCAGACTAAGTAATTAATTTTCCCTTTTTTGCCTCCTATTATTGAGACTTTAGTCCTTCACTTATTCAGTTGTACCTTGATATTTTAATTTTTCTTCATTATGAAAGAACTGTACAACATTTTTTTCTGTTTGATTCCCACCCCTTTTGCTCTTATTGCCAAATATTTTAGCTTTACATACAATTAAAACTTTAGAAGATTTTTTGAATAGTATTTGAAACACTTAATATACTTATTTGTGTTATCAACATGTTAGTTTTTCCAGTATTTTTTCTAATTTTCTCTTTTTTTCATTTTGGAACTTTTTTCCAGAAGAACCTCCTTTAATAATTCTCTCAGCATAGATCTATAGGCAATTGGATTATTACACCCTACCCTGGATCAGTTGCTTATGTTGAAAAACTGTAGTCAGTTTCACTGTAGCTCTTACAAAAATAATGCTTAGTTTTCTTCTCTGGCTGCTTTTCATATTTACTTTTTGACTTTCATTAAATGAAAATATCATGATGAATCTGAGGAACTCAGGAGTATTTTGAATGATACTACATTTATTCTCAAACTTATGCTATATAAAGTTTATAGGAGTTCCTTTAAAGGTAGGTCCAGAATTAAATAAAGTTGGGAAAACATTGGATTTGTCAAATCTAAACTTTAGGATCACTGATAAGTAAATTCCCATGAAAGTGCTACACAGCATACTACAAATATTTGAAAAAATAGATTCCCATGGATCACTTTTTGAGACAAGCAGTCTTATTGTGACCCACTTCTACCATATACCGGTTGTTCTGTACTGTGTATGAACACCCTTCCTAGGAGAATAGCATAAAGTTTAAATGCATACTTAGGATTTCTATAGCCTGATTCCTCACATATAATTGCTGTGTGTTTTTTGCAAGCTACTTAACTTCTCAAATGTGTCTTTTCTTCTGAATTTTAAAAGTAGATAGTAATAATGTCTATATGAGAATTTTTATGACTACTGTATTAGATTGGGCCTGGCATACAATATATGCTCAGTAGTCATGTATATGTTATGCAAATAACACATAATCTACATTTTATATACACACACACACACATATATATATATAAACACATTATACTATTAATGAAGACAACATTACAGTCATTCTAAATGCTAATAGCAACTGACTTGTAATTTTCTGACCATAATCATCACTTTTTATTTGTAGCATAATAATTTGTAAGCATGTTTTATATTGCAACTTACAGAGTAAGCTTCTCTGTTTTCTGGGAAAAAAGGATTTAATATATTGTGTGTTCTTAAGGGTGAGTTAATAAAAGAATAGCAATAACCATAAAAACATTTTTGAGAGATTATCACTTTTGACACTGTAATGAGAGTGTATATAAAAGTTGTCTTCCAAGTATATTATGATACAGTGATGCATACAGAAGTATCATGTCAATGTTACACAAGTGTTTAGAGTTTCATAGTACAAAATGGAGAATCTGGTATTTAAATCTAGATAAGTCTGTCTGAACTTTATATGCTCATATCTCTCACACTATATAGACACTGTCCAACCATGGACTTAGAAGAAAGATTCTAATACATTTCTAGTTATGAGAGCAGCTGTTTCTACCAGGATGAGAACAATAAACAACAAACACTGGCAGTCTAAGATTATAAGGTGGTCTCAATACTCCGGTGTATGAGAATTCCATTCAATCACCCCTCCATAGAGTAGGCATTAATTACTCAAATTGTTACCGAGTTTAAGCTTGCTCTCCTCCATGCATGACAGACCAATGAAGTGGAGAGAGTTGGGTGACTGAGAAGATACAGACTAAAGTCTCAAAATATCCATCTTCTGGGGTCTGAATGCCAGGTTCTTTTATGGATCAGGAAACAAAGTAAAAAGTCCATTAATCTTGCAAATATATCCTAGGATGGCAACCTCAGGCAGGGGATGTGTTAATTCTTCCTTCCTGACATCTCCAGACGGACAAGGTTCTGAACAAAGGCTCTTTAACAGTCAGGCGGAGGGACAGGATTCTCTGAGGCAAGCCATTATGTATGATTATAATAATAATAATAAAAAAGTAACTAAAAGCAAGTCAAAGAAACAGTTGTGATATGGAATCAAGGTTGGGTTTTCCCTGCAATAAAATATCACAAGGAAAATTCTAAGAATTACTCCACTGGGGCTTTTAAAACTGATAGACAATAAGAAATAGATTTTAGGTATGATGGATTCTCCTTGAGAAATAGGTTATGGCTTGGCACACAATGATGTTTCCAAATTAGTAGGAATAAAATGTACTCCAGTCTGAACCTAATCATCAGTCTGAATGGTTTTTGCTTTATGCAGGACAGGATTTGAGTTATTCTTACCAGTTGTCCATGCTGGTCCTATGGTCCACACCAATCATTCCTCCCGATAATTTTGGTCTTTGGGATGGACATTTTTGTTTCTTTGCATTTGTTTATGAACTTTTGTTCTGGTGAGGCCATTGAAAACAAACTTTCAAGGAACAGGTATTGCTAACTGTGCTGCAGTCCCTCTGGCTTCTTTAGATTCTGCCAGCTTCTTTGACAACTTGAAGACACCATAGGTTTTCACTCTGTTTGGGCAATCCTTCCTATGCGATGGAGAAGGAAATGGCAACCCACTCCAGGATTCTTGCCTGGAGAACTGCATGGACAGAAGAGCCTGGCAGGCTACAGTCCATGGGGTCACAAAGAGTCGGACAAGACTGAATGACTATCAGTCACACTCAGCATGTTACCTCTATCCATCCTTCATGTATTGGCTGAGGTGCTGATTCTCCTGAGAAAACCTTCTGCCTGTCATTGAAAGTATGTTTTTATGGGACTTCCTATAGTAGTCAGTGGTTAAAAATCCAGCTTGCAACTGCCTTGCAATTTAGGCAACAGATTCGATCCCTGGTCGGAGATCTAAGATCCCCCATGCAGAGGAGCAACTGAGTCTGCTAGACACAACGAAACATCCCGCCTCGTGCATCGAAGATCCACGTGCCAACTAAGATCCAACACAGTCAGATAAACGAAGATTTTCAAAAGCAGATTTTCATTATTCATTCTCATATACACATCTTGTTCTTTTTATATTTGTGTACCCTTGTATGTGAGTTTGCTTAATGTTTGTCTTCTCCTATAAACCTAAGCATGTGAGACTATGAACATGGTTGTTTTCTTTGGATATGTACACCCATAGCCAGGACTATGCCAAAACTCATCTGGGACCAACACAGTTTTGAATGAGTGGATAATTCTTGTCAATGGTGCAAATGTTTCAGTTGAACTAAGGCATGCAATTCTTTCTGAAATCCATTTGGCTTAATAACAGACTTCTGTCCCTGTGTTTCCCCATGCTTCCCCATATGTTTCCATATGCCAATATGGGGCCCTAGAGGTAATGATGTAACTTGATTTTAGCACCATCAAAGAGAATTAATACAAGCTATGTTAATTCAATCACGATCTCTCTCAGCAAGCAGAACTGGATTCCTATGCACAGGTTCATCACTTTTTGTCTAGTAGTCTGAGATAGGGCCCTATTTTTGCTCTCATGGGGGCTTTGTCCCCTGAGAATTCCAAAGGTTTATAACTCTTTCTTTCAGTTCCCGATAACTCCATGTGGCTCTAAAGGTAAAAGACCATGTAAATGGACCATAAAATGTTACCCGACTGTTGAGTCATTCAACTGCTTGTCCATGGTGTCTATTACCTTCTATGGCCTTCCCCAGAGTGAGATCTCTCCCAACTGGGAGCCTGTAGTCATGACCAGGAGAAATAATCATGACTTTGATTACGATGATCGCCATTTTCAAGACACTATAGGGGATTCTGTTCTTTTCTCATGACAGCAGTAGTCTTTTAGGGAGGATGTTGTTTGGGGCTGCCTATCTAATGGCTCCACTTTATAGATGAATATAAGGTGACTTAAAGCAGTTGAGTGACTTATCTGAGGAGACACCAGCAACTCTTACCATACAACCATGTTAGCTACTTCTGTGGCATTGCTTTCTCAGTCTCTCCTCGCTCCAAAGTTCTTTCCCCTTTTGATCAAAGACTTAGAAGAAAATCTCAGTAAATGTTTCTTATCTTTTATGGATTGAATTTCTGATTCAAGACTCATACGTGAAATCAATGAATTTGCCTGTTCATTCTTCAGCATACCAGGTAAGCCTCCAATCAAATCTACAGTCTATATATGTTTTCAGGGACAGAGGTAAGCAGGAAAATATATCAAGGCATCCATTTCCCTCCTGATTTATTCATAACTGAATACTGAATGTTTTATGCAACATACTGGATGTCATTAGGTGTCTGTGATTTTTAGTTATAGACTGTGTTACAAATACCATAGAAATTCTTAAGGAGAATATGTATTTACATTGTATAAAAAGAAAAGGAACAAGACTGTCTTGAGTCCCTGTTTTGCCTTACATGAGCTTTTAGAACTTGGACAGATTGTTAACCCTTTCTCACTTTTAGCTTCCTCTTTTGGAGTACGGTATTACTAGTTAACAACTGGCTAATCCCAAGGTCTTTGAGAGTATCAATTTGGATCTCAATGTGAAAATTTATTATAATTTTGGAGAGCACATAACATTAATGAAAAAAGAGAAAGAATAGAGAGAAATAATAAGGGGGACCCAGGCTAAGTGACCAACTATAAAAATGCACTGAAATAAAAGGCATAAAAAATCATACCAGAACGAAAAATTTATGGGAATGAAGTAATCTGGACTCTAGCTTTTATTCTGAAACTTTGCTGGCATTAGGCACTCAGTTAATAGTTAATCAATTGATTAACTATTTGATATATTGACTGGTGAACTATAGTGTAAATGAGACCATGGTACCATCCCACTGGCCCGAGAGAAAAAAATAATGCTCTCTGCTTGGGAATAAAGAATACGAATATCCCAAATAATCAGTATTTTATATATTACTCTTGTACTTCTATACTTTCTTATCAGAGAATGTTTTTTATATCATTCTAGATCTTAGAAAAGCACACAACCTGATACATGGTAAGGACTTAGTAGCTAGAGAGAAAAATGATTGTTGGATGAATTACTAAACAAATTCCAGTACTTTATGTGGCTTATTAATTGGTATTATTCAAAATTTATATAACTTTTAAATATGGAAGTAATCTTTCCCTTCCTTTTCTTTCTTGATAGAAGCAGGAGAGGAATTTTATTGTAAAAATGTGTGGATATATTTCTTGTTACTCGACTTGTATTCAGAAAGATAGTATACTAGCTAAATTCCCAGTAGCTACTTGTATATTTGATTCCAAAACCCATAATTTTAATTTCTCCATATTACTTGTGAATAAGGCACGCAATAAATTAGTCATTCATGAACAGGCCAATATAATGAATAACATATTTTGTGCCCCAGCTGGGGTAGAGCAACTGTATATTAAATATTAGGAGAGTATTTCTTGGTGATCAAGAACTCAGGCTTTGATTCAAAATGACATGACTTCAAATACCAACCCAGCTACTTGCTAGATTTATGGACTTCACTGTGTAACTCCTTGTGAGCAAGCTTCAGTTTCCCCACATGTGAAATGGGGATCGATAATGCGTCAGGGGGTTGGGTGATAAATCAATGTAGGTATAGTACGCACGTATATTTCAGGTGCCTTGAAAATAGAAAGTGCTCAGTAGTTTCTGACTATCATCATTTGATTCATTATTTAAAGTTGTGCATCTGCTTATATAGTATCGATGATGTATGTGGGAGATGAATCTAAAATTAAGATGAAACAATTTATTACAAGTAACAAAGTGATCAATGGTGTTTCATAGGTTATAACAGAAAGGTAGTGACTGGAGAGCAGGAGTTTTTGAAGACTTCATGGAAGTTTTGAAACTCATGTTATTCTCTGAAGAACAAATTTGGAATTGTACTAAGGGCACTGAGTAGCTTGTTCAATTTTTAACTATGTCCTGAACACCATATATGTGATGATCTGATCCATAAATATCTGTAAAAGAGATTGCTAAAAAGTCTATACATGATTCAAAGACCTTTTATAATTCTGTCAGTGAACTGGACTGTAGAGTTCAGTCGTGTCCAAGTCTTTGTGACCCCCTCGCCTATAGCCTACCAGGCTCCCCCGTCCATGGGATTTTCCAGGCAAGAGTACTGGAGTGGGTTGCCATTTCCTTCTCCAGGGGTTCTTCCTGACCCAGGGATCGAACCCGGGTCTCCAGCATTGCAGACAGACGCTTTCCCGTCTGAGCCACCGATTCATATTAACACAAGATTGTGTTTGTAACTATTTTTTCTCCCCTGTAGGAAAGTGTTGACTTACGACAGTCTTTCACATTGTTGAGAACAAAGATGATAGAAAACAAAATGAAATGTTTTCAGCACATTTCCGCCCCCCTCGCTAGATTTAGGGACAAATGATATGAGTATTGATTAGTGTAAGTGAGAACCAGGACGGTGCCTCCCCTGGATGATGATGCCTCCCACGGCCTCCCCACCACACCAGCAGGAGTAAACAGGGAGTGGGGACCTGCGTTTTCGGTCAAGACCTCCACCCTCCCCTCCACTCTCCAACCTCATGGCCTGGCTGTCACCCTCTACCTAGAGACCTAAGGACTAATCTCATTATTCTCTTTTTTGGTGTGTCACTCACCATGAAGACGAGGAATCTCAGGACAGTCCTCAATGACTGTTAAATAAAGTCCACATCTCCTCATATCCCTATTTCCAAGCCCCACAGCCACTCCTGCCCAACTCCTGAAATCATTCTTCTCTTCTTTCTGAAATTGACAGCCAGTCATCAACATAACCAGAAACTCTCCTCTGGAAGTTCCCTTAACCTACTGTCCAGCTGAAATCTGTGTCCTGGGACAGGGCTTCCCTAGAGACCATCTCAGTGGTGACAGTCTCTCTCCCCTTTCTTCTTGAGGCTGTACTGTCCCATGATCTTGACTTTACAACATTATCGTACTCTGATTTTTTTTCTCCAAGCTCCTTCATTTAGGTTTTAATGGTCTTTTCTAGTTTTGTGGATTTAATATGACATGTGAAGTTTAAACCATTAGCAAATTGCCAATATAGTTTTTTGGATGGACTGATGCTGAAGTTGAAGCTCCAAATCTTTGGCCACCTGATGCAAAGAACTGACTCCTTGGAAAAGACTCTGATACTGGGAAAGATTGAAAGCGGGAGGAGAAGAGATGACAGAGGATGAGATGGTTGGATGGTTTCACCGACTCAATGGACAAGAGTTTGAGTAAACTCTGGGAGTTGGTGATGGACAGGGAGGCCTGGCATGCTGCATTCCATAGGGTCGCAAAGAGCTGGCCATGACTGAGTGACTGAACTGAGCTGAATATAGTTCAAATTAATAAAATCTGATGCAATTGGTCCAATTGTTTATTCAACCTTTTTTAGCTAAAAGGAATCTCAAACTCACCATGACTAATCTGAAATCATCTTTCTTATTCTTTCTGAAATATCTGTTTCTTCTACACCATTCCCTCTGTTGCTATACAAAAAATGGAGTCATCACTGTTTCTCATTTCTCTAAAGTATTATGTTCAATACATTGTGAAATCCAGCCAGCTCTATTTTGAAATATATTTAGAACTGAAAACTTTCTCATTGCCTCTTTCACTACCAGCCTACTCCAAGTCATCAGCATCTGTTACATAGATTAATGAGATTAATGCAAAGAAAAATGAAATGGGTGAAATCATAGTGTACTAGACATCATTCTCACATGTACGTTTTCCTTATCCTCACCTACATTTTGAGTCCCGAGAGATTCTGTCACTACCTTCTGACAGTAAGAATATCTTCATTGATTGTATTCTGTTAAGTGCCAGGCAATGTCATTGCATCCATTTTATAGATGGATAAACTGAGGCTAAGACAGACTAGTTAACACACAATGTCATTCTGGGGAAAAAAATGAATTCTTACTTGGTATAGCTGTAATGTCCTCTATGTGAATAGACAACAAATATTGTATGAAAAGTTGGAGGAAGGCGTGAGTGAAATATGATAGTGGAAAAAATTTGGGGCAGAAGCAAATAAAATGCATCAGGATACAGGATATTCAATTTTCTAGTTACCTGGAATTCCTCGAATCTTCTTCTCAAATCAATGCATAGACGGTAACTGTGACCTATCCATAATACATAAAAGCCTGCAATGCCAGTTTGTATTATCTCTCCAGTTTGACAATGAGTTCAGGGACAACTGATGGACATATGATATTGAGTAATACCCGAAGTCAGTCATGGTATGGGATGGAGCAGGAAGGTGCATCCAGATGTCTCTATTCTGAACTCACACTTTTAACTTTTTTTTTTATTCTGTAGACGTCTTTATTCCTTGTACAGGATTCACTACGGTATCCCAATCTGCGGAAATTACGTATTCTTTGTATCCCATTATCCTTTGAGACTACTGAAGACTAGAAAATGATATACTAAACTATGTTTCAGTAGAATATAACACTGCTCGATACAATAGCAGTAATTGAAATGAAATGAAGTAATTTACAGGGACCTATTTTACTGAGTAAATATTCAATAAAGTGTATAAAAATTTGAATTGTGACGATAACATATCTAATTTAATAACAAATCCTGTGATTCTCTGTAAGTTGCCTTTTGTCTCTGAACTTTAATTTTGATAACTTATTAAGATAGAAGATAGGGTTGTATTATTTCCAAAATCATTTAAGCTAGAACAATCTATTTTTCACCAATGTTTCGAAATTACAGTTTGTTATTATGCCCATGTGAAATTCAAAGAATTTTGATACAGGGTATATACTGGACATAATGATAATTCTAACTCTGTTGCTAACAAGCTCCTCTTTTTTCTTGCTATAGGCTGTTCGCATACTGCACAAATGATCCCCAAGGAGAACAGTACGGTCGTGACTGAGCTCATTCTTGCCGGGATAACCCATGACCCACAACTGCAGATCCCACTCTTCCTAGTGTTCGCGCTCATCTACCTCCTCACTCTGGTTGGGAACCTGGGGGTGGTCACGCTGATCCTGCTGGACTCTCGTCTCCACACCCCCATGTACCTCTTCCTCAGCCACCTCTCTCTGATGGACTTCGGTTACTCCACAGCCGTCACTCCCAAAGTGATGGCAGGATTCCTCACAGGAGACAAGGTCATTTCCTACAATGCTTGTGCCGCTCAGTTTTTTTTCTTTGCAGTCTTTCTCATTATGGAAAGTTCTCTCTTGTCCTCAATGGCCTATGACCGTCATGCAGCGGTGTGTAAGCCACTCCATTACACCAACATCATGACACCAAGGGTGTGCGCCTGGATTGTCATAGGGTTTTATGTCTTTGGTTTTCTGGAGGCCTCTGTGCACACTTGGAACACATTCGGTCTCTCTTTCTGCAGATCCAATGTGATTGATCACTTTTTCTGTGATGTTACCCCCGTCCTGGCTCTCTCATGCTCAGACAGCAACAGAAGTGAGATCGTTTTATTTCTTTTGGTTGGCCTTTTGATGCCCTTCAGATGAGCGCATCCTCAGAATAGTGACAAAGATAAACAGGATGGCCTTTTCCACCTGTGCTTCCCACCTCACTGCTGTTTCCATCTTTTATGGGACAGCTTCCTTCATGTACCTAGAAACCAGCTCCCGCCATTCTATGGACACAGACAAAGTGGCTTCTGTGTTCTACGCCATAGTCATCCCCATGCTGAATCCGCCGATCTATAGCCTGAGGAACAAAGAGGTCAAGAAGGCGTTAAAAAAGGCTGTGGGGAAGGCAAAGTCTTCTATAAGATTCAAAATTTAATTAAATAGAAACACATTTCCTATGTACCAATCAAGCTAGGGAAAATATTGACTTGTTAGACCAACAGTTTTATAAATTATTGATGTACTTTCTCAAATCCTTTATTAAGTGTATGATGCAAATGGCTTACAAATATGATATCTCAAGAAAAATAGTTTAGGTAGTATCAACCTTGAACTCAGACATCTTATATAAAATTTCTCTTTAACTGCATTTCATTATTTCACATGATCAGCTCCACTCTCATTTCATTCAGTGTATATCAAGTAAATGCCCAAAGAAACATCATTTATGGAAACCTCATGTAAATCACACATTCATGAATGGACAAAAAATGGCTTCAGTATAAATGAGATTAGGCTATTAGAATGTATTTGTAGTATATATTATATAATTTAATAAAACAATGATTTTGGTGTCTGATAATGCATTCTTAAATATAAACTTGGTGCCAAATATCCTGGCTATCGTTTTATTGCTTAATGTTTTGTTTCTTTTTTTTCCTATTTCAATGATAATAAGCATAATTATATGGTCATCTTTAACTTGCTCAATTTTCATATTTATCAGCTCATTATCCAGAATGTACATCTTCTTATGACAATTTGGGGGCTTCCTTGGTGGCTCAGATGGAAAAGAATCTGCCTGCAATGCAGGAGACCTGGGTTCAATCCCTGGGTCAGGAAGATCCCCTGGAGAAGGAAATGGCAACCCACTCCAGTATTCTTGCTGGAGAATCCCATGCACAGAGGAGCCTGGTGGGGTAGAGTCTACAGAGTCGCAAAGAGCCGGACGTGAGTGAGGGGATAACACTTTCATTTTCATGAAAATTTTAATTTAAAAATTAGACCAGAGTATAAGACAAGAAAAATAATAATATAGGCATATTTTAATTTATGGAAATAAAAATAACATTTGATTTTAAAATAAGATGACTCTATCATCAGGTATTCAGCCTAGGACACATTTTATTTCCCTTTATTCCTGTTTAAAGTCAGGCTGCCAACTTAGAGACTGGCATTTAAGCTCAAAGTAGAAGTTGGCCTGATTGGTCCTTGTCAATCTCTATGAATAATCTAGCCTATGCCTCAATTTTTGGATGTCAGAACACTACAAATCATTCTGTGTTATGACGACAATTACGAAGATATCTTTTAAAGAAATCTAAAGATTTAACAACATGATCAGATAAGATTTCTTTCATTTATTTTACATGAATTGCTCACCATCCAGAAATCAATCAATGTGGTAAACCACATTAGCAAAAGGAAAGATAAAAATCACATGATAATATCATGGATGCAAATGTCATGGGTATTTTGAAAGTAATTGCCTTAAATATGTGGATTTCTTTGGATAGTATAGCAATGTCAAAAAAACATTTGACAAAATTCATTTTCCATTCATGATATAAAATTATTATTAAAGTGTGTATAGAGGGAACATATCTCAGTGTGTAAAGGCCATTTTATGGAAAACTCACACCAACATAATACTCAACAGCAAAAATCTGAAAGCCTTCCAGGTTAATTTAAGTTTTTAATATGTGGTCTTGCAGGCTTCCTATTAGTCCAGTTTGTCTAACCAGCGGACAGGACTCATCTTCCTGGTGTCAGACCCCCAGGCTGGGGTACCGAACATGCGGCTACAACCACTTTCTCTCCAGGGAGGCTCTTTGCCCTGTAATCCCCTCTTCTGAGGCCCTTTCCAGGGGCACAGGTCCCAACCTGTTTGTTTCTCTTCCCTTCCAATCTGATTCCGTATAGAACTTTCTTACAACCTTGGTTCTTCAAAGTCTTTCTGCCAGTCTCCACTTGGTTTTTGGTGAGTGTTGCTCCATGTGAAGATTTTTTTTTTTTTTTTAATTGGAGAATACTTGCTTCGGGCTTCCCCAGTGGCTCAGCTGGTAAAGAACACACCTCTTCCCCTGGCATCTTGATTTCTTCTCTCAAATTAGTGGGGAAAAATTTTCCAGTCTGAAGCTAATTGTGATTCCTTCTGGCAGAACAATATCTGAGCTCTGCTTGTGTATGTACTGAGTTGCTACAATTGCGTCCGGCTTTTGCGACCTTATGGACTGTAGCCCACCAGGCTCCTCTGTCCATGGGATCTCCCAGGCAGGAGTACTGGAGTGGGCTGCCATACCCTCCTCCAGGGGATTTTCCCAACAGGGATGGAACTCATGTCTCTTTCATCTCCTGCATTGCTGCATTGGCAAGCAGGTTTTCTACCACTAGTACCACCTGGGAAAGCCTATACACACACACACACACACACACACACACACACATATATATGTATATAATCAGTTTGGTGTATATCAAATTTATACAATGTTATAGAACAATAATATTTCAATGAAGGTGGAAATAATAAAAGTAATCATCATTATTTAGAAGAAATTTAACAAACTCATCAGAGATCAGAATAGGATGTAATTTTCCCATTATACTTTGCATTTGAGTGGGGCTGTGTAGAATTATTTCCCACTACTTGTTTGGTTGCTGTATGTTTTCAGTCAAGTTCAGTTCAGTCAAGTACTCATGTCTGACTCTTTGTGACCCCATGGCCTGCAGTATACCAGTCCTCCCCGCCCATCTGTTTATTTTAGTTGAATACTTTAGGTTGTATATTTTAGGCTCCCTTAAAATCAGACTGATAAAATTCTAATTAAACTAACTTTTTGGATTGTGGCAGAGATCATATACATGCTTGCTATAAAAGTTTTCTTCCTACACACAAGGAAATTTCCTTGCAAATGTGATAGGAGTGTATGGTTATTATCCACCATGAATTTTTATCATACTCTTTCGTTTCACTTACAGAAACCTTTCGAGTCACGTGTGGAATATATCAGTGTTACTACGTGTAAGAATGAGAAGGTGTGGTCTCTCTTTACCACTTAGAAATGAATTACTTGGAAAACCACTCGATACTTATAAGACTGTAAGAAACCTGAGAAATATAGTTTCATCTAAAGGTATGAAATATACATAAAAGGGAAGCAAGATTATTATTGGGTTAGAATAAAGCTGGAATACTTGCCATTTGCTAGATTTTACTCCAATCAGGCTAAGATTTCCAAATTCAAGGGGAACAACAGGCACAGAAAGATATTTACTTCCAAAGGGAAAGAAAACCCCACAGGATTTATGGAAGTAATGTCTGAGGCTTTGTGGTTCGATGCCCAAGCCTTTGGTGTTTTCCTTCCGGCTCTGAGGTCCACATCAGTTGCCTCCAAGAGTGTTGCTCAGTTGTGTCCAACTCTGCAACCCCATGGACTGTACAGTCCTTTAATTCTCCAGGCCAGAATACTGGAGTGGGTAGGGGATCTTCCCAACCCAGGGATCGAACCCAGTTCTCCTGCATTACAGGCAGATTCTTTTCCAGTTGACCCACCAGGGACACCCTCCAAGATTGCTAATAGCCTCTTTTTCTTTATTTTTGAGAACAGATGGGTATACTGGAGAAGAAATACCAACTCAAACACCCATGACTTTCCTTAATTAGTTCCCTAAGTACTTGGTCCCCACAGGCAAGGTTTTAATTAAAATATTCAGTACATGAGGCCTGGGCCTGTGGATGGATCACAGGAGAGCTTGTTCCTGAGAGCTTCATGTCAGAGTAGTCCCCTTCAAGACATTTGTCATCAGACCCTTAAGTCCCAGTGTGTGTGTTAGTTGCTCAGTCTTATCCGACTCTTTGTGACCCCCTGGACTGTAGCCCACCAGGCTCCTCTGTCCATGGAATTCTCCAGGCAAGAATACTGGAGTGGGCTGCCATTCCCTTCTCCAGGGGAACTTCCCAACCCAGGGATCAAATCCGGGTCTCCGCATTGCAGGTGGACGCTTTACCTTCTGAGCTACTAGGGAAACCCCTTCAGTCCCAATCGGACTTTATTCAGTCTCACTAGAGTGAGAATAACCTGGTGCCCCGGGCACCTTGTTCACTTGATTTTATTTTATTGCAAGGGGGTCTCAGTGCTGGAGGCCTTTCCCTTCACAGTGACACTGCTGCAATACGTTAGTCAGAATGACCTTGGACAGCACTCTCTGATAACAGGAAGAATCTTTATGTAGACTGAGTGATTTACTGAGCATT
Source organism: Cervus canadensis (assembly GCF_019320065.1). Taxonomy (NCBI): domain Eukaryota; kingdom Metazoa; phylum Chordata; class Mammalia; order Artiodactyla; family Cervidae; genus Cervus; species Cervus canadensis. The sequence goes on along the minus strand of NC_057396.1, from coordinate 76,033,944 downwards.
TCACATCCTCCATCTTATTTCATCTCCAAACCACTGTATGAAACATCAAGGGTGGGAATCACTAATTCCATTAAAACAATACAGAAAGTGAGACTAAGGGTAGTGAAGGATTTCACTTTTGTTCCCCTCTGAAATGAGAAATCTAGAGTGGAGGACTTTGAGGTTTGAAGTGTAGTGTCAAGGAATCCACTTATGGTCCAAAAGTGAAAAGTGAAGTCGCTCAGTTGTGTCCGACTCTTTGCAACCCCATGGACTGTAGCCCACCAGGTTCCTCTCTCCATGGGATTTTCCAGGCAAGAATACTGGAGTGGGTTGGCATTTCCTTCTCCAAAAGGTGTATTCAAATTAATCAGATAAGATAATTCAGAAGGTGCAAACTTGTGGTTATAAAGTAAACAAATCATGGGTGGTATAATGTACAGCATACTAACTAAAGTTCATATTCCTATATTGCATGTTTGAACGTTTTTAAGTGAGCAGATCTTAAAAATCCTCATCACAAGGGAAAAAATTGTAACTATGTATCGGAATGGATGTTACCTAGACTTTTATGATCATCATTTTGCAATACATACAAATATCAAATCATTACATGGTACATCTGAAATTGATATAGTATGTCAATATTCCCTCTATTTAAAAGAGGTAATTTAGGACCATACAGAGGGGAAACCATAATCTGCTTCTCCTTTTAAGCTTTCATCCAACCTCATCTTGTAGGGTTGTTGGTTTTTATGGTGCTGTGACTTGAGTAGAAAAAAATCAGTAGAAAAGGAATTGGGATTGCATCTTGGAGTAGCTTTAGAAAATATTGACCATTTTCATATTTAAGCCATCCTGTCATTTTTTTTAACAGTTAGAAAATAAGTGTTTTATATTATCACGTGTTTGATACCTATATATAAGATATTCATTTCAATATATTTCAGTTCAAAAGGGAAATTGTAGGACTTTGACACAAATTAATAACTGATACAGTTGGTTGAAATCTGCCTCTTGTTTCTATTCAACACACCAGCGTTTTATTTCATTTTTTTCTTTCATTTGGATTAGAGTTACCTCAGACTAAGTACTTAATTTTCCTTTTTTTGGTCCCCTACTATTGCAACTTTCATCCTTCACTTATTAAGTTGTACCTTAATATTTATTTTTCTTCATTATGAAAGAACTATATAGCAGTTTAATTCTGATTGATTCCCACCCCTTTTGCTCTTATTGTCAAATATTTTAAGTTTACATACAATTAAAACTTTAGAAGATTTTTAAACAATATTTAAAACACAATATGTTTATTTGTGTTATTGACATAGTTTTTTCCAGTATTATGTCTAACTTTCTCTTTTTTTCATTTTGGAACTTTTTCCTAGAAGAACCTCCTTTGGTATTTCTGTCAGGATAGACCTACAGGCAATTAGGTCATTCCACTCAACCCTGAATTGGTTGCTTATGTTGAGAAAGCTGCATTCATTCTCACTGTGGCTCTTGCCAAAATAACGGTTAGTTTTCTTCTCTGGTTGTTTTTCATATTTACTTTTTTACTTTCATTAAATGAAAATATCATGATGAATCTGAGGAACTCAGGAGTATTTTGAATTACGTTGCTACATTTATTCTCAAACTTATGCTATATAAATTCCCTGGTGGCTCAGATGGTAAAGCGTCTGCCTACAGTGCAGGAGACCCAGGTTCGATCCCTGGGTCGGGAAGATTCCCTGGAGAAGGAAATGGCAACCCACTCCAGTACTCTTGCCTGGAAAATCCCATGGATGGAGGAGCCTGGTAGGCTACAGTCCATGGGGTGGCAAAGAGTGGGACACGACTGAACGACTTGACTTTCACTATGCTGTATACAGTTTATAGGAGTTCCTTTACAAGTAGGTCCAGAATTAAATAAAGTTGGGAAAACATTGGATTTGCGAAATCTAAACTTAACTTTAGAATCACAGATAAATAATACCCATGAAAGTGTTACACAGTATATTAAGAATACTTGAAAAAATATCACCATATTAAAGAACTAGATGCCCATGGATCAATTTTTGAGACAAGCAGTCTCACTGTGATCCACTTCTACCATATACCCACTGTTCTGTGGTGTGTATGCACACCCTTCCTAGGAGAAGAGCATGAAGTTTAAATGTCATACATGGGATTTTTGTAGCTTGGTTTCTCACATGTACCTGCTGTGTGTTCTTTGGAAGTTACTTAACTTCTCAAATGTGTCTTTTTTTTTCTTATTTTTAAAAGATGATAGTAATAATGTCTATATGGGGATTTTTGTGAGTACTGTATTAGATTTAGCCTGACATATAATATATGCTTAGCAGTCATACATATGTTATGCAAATAACATAATATACATTATAGATAAGTTAAAGTGTCAGTCACTCAGTTGTGTCTGACTCTTTGTGATCCCATGGACTATACAGTCCATTAATTCTCCAGGCCAAAATACTGGAGTGAGTAGCCTTTCCCTTCTCCAGGGAATCCTCCCAACCCAGATTTGAATCCAGGTCTCTTGCATTGCAGGAGGATTTTTTTTACCAGCTGAGCCCCCAGTGAGCCCATATAATATATGTATGCACACACGTATCATTGTAGCCACATGTTCCGGGAAATAAACTCACTCAGAAGGACAATGCAGATAGACAATGCAGTTTATTTCACCAGTGGACCCAAGGCAGAGTTTCCTCTTAGCCAAGGACCCCAAAGAGTTTTTGTGAAAGCCTTATATACCCTAAGTGTATAAGGTTCCCTGAAACTAGTCTGAACAAAGGAAAAAGAAAGATACAATCAAAGTTAACCTGTAATTCATATGCCTTAAGCCTAGGTAGTTAACACTGGACAATTATCAATGGGCCTGTGGTCATACCCAAATAAGCATAATAGAATGTATGATTCTATTCGGTTACACAGATAATGCTTCCCTGGTGGCTCAGATGGTAAAGTATCTGCCTGTAACGCGGGAGACCTTGGTTCGATCCCTGGGTCGAGAAGATCCTCTGGAGAAGGAAATGGCAACTCACTCCAGTACTCTTGCTTGGAAAATTCCATGGACGGAGGAGCCTGGTGGGTCCATGAGGTGGGACCATGGGGTCGCAAAGAGTCGGACACGACTGAGCGACTTTAATTTCAATTTACACAGATAATTAGGGTATTCTTTAGGGCGATGGAGAGCCCTGGGGCTCTTCCTTCCAGGGGCCTGGCTTTCCAGTTGCTGTGTTGTTTCCATAGGTACTGGGCATAGAGCTCAGAGTCCACAGTCCAGCCCAAGATGGAGTCCCGCTCTCGAGATAGAGCCTGTTCTATTTCCCCCTTCAACATATATACGTTACACTGTTAATGAAGACAGCATTGCAGTCATTCTAAACGCTAATAGCAACTGACTTGTAATTTTCTGACCATAATCATCACTTTTTATTTGCAGCATAATAATTTGTATGCACGTTTTATATTCCAATTTAAAGCGTAAGCGTCTATGTTTTCTGGGGAAAAAAAAGGATTTAATATGTTGTGCGTTCTTAAGGGAGACTTAATAAAAGAATAACAATAAGCATAATAACATTTTTGAGTGATTATCACTTTAGGCACTATAATGAGACTATATATAAAAGTTGCTTTCCAAGTATATTATGATACAGTGATGTATACCGTAGTACCATGTCTATGTTACCTAAATGTTTAGGGTTTCATAGTACAAAATGGAAAATCTGGTATTTAAATCTAGATATGCCTGTGTGCACTTTATATCCTTACATCTCTAACAGTCTATAGTCCAACCATGGACTTAGAAGAAAGATTCTAATGCATTTCTAGTAATGAGAGTAGCAGCTATTTCTACCAGGATGAAAACAATAAACAACAAACACTGGTAGTCTAAGATGGTCTCAATACTCTGGTGCATGAGAATTCCATTAGTCATGCCTCCGTAGTGTAGACATGAATTACTCAAATTGTTACCGAGTCTAAGCTTGCTCTGCTAGATGCATGAATTGGAGAGAATGAATTACAGGCCAGTGAATCAGAGAGAGCTGGGTGATTGAGAAGATACAGACTAATGTCTCAAAATAACCATTTTATGGGGTCTGGATGCCAGGTTCTTTTATGGATCAGGAAACAAAGAAAAAAGTCCATTAATCTTGCAAATATATCCTAGGATGGCAAGCATCAGGCAGGGAGTGTGTTAATTTCTTCCTTCCTGACATCTCCAGATGGACAAAGTTCTGAACAAAGGCTTTTAGATCAACAGTCAGGCAGAGGAGCAGGATTCTCTGAGGCAGGCCATTATGTATGATTTTAATGACAAAAGCATCTAAAAGAAAGTCAAAAAAGCAGAATCTGAACTGATTTTTCCATGCAACACAATATGACAAGGAAAATTCTAGGAATTACTGCACTGGGGCTTTTAAAACTGATAGGCTATAAGAAATAGATTTTAGGAATGATGGATTCTCCTTGAGAAATAGGTTATGGCTTGGCACACAACGATGCATGTCTCCAAATTAGTGGGAATAAAATGTACACCAATCTGAACCTAACTGTTAGTCCCAGTGGTTTTTGCTTTATGCAGGACAAGATTTGAGTTATTCTTACCAGTTGTCCATGCTGGTCCTATGGTCCACACCAATCATTCCTCCTGATAATTTTGGTGTTTGGGATGGGCATTTTTGTTTGTTTGTATTTGTTTATGAACTTTTGTTCTGGTGAGGACATTGAAAACAAACTTTCAAGGAACAAGTATTGCTAACTGTGCTGCGGTCCCTCTGGCTTCTTTTGATTCTGCCAACTTCTTTAACAACTTGAAGACACTGTAGCTTTTCACTCTGTTTGGGCAATCCTTCCTATGCGATGGAGAAGGAAATGGCAGTGCACTCCAGGATTCTTGCCTGGAGAACTGCATGAAACAGAGGAGCCTAGCAGGCTATAGTCCACGGGATCGCAAGGAGTCAGACACGATTGAATGACTATCACTCACTCTTACTATGTCTATCCATCCTTCATGTATTGGCTGAGGTGCTGATTCTCCTGAGAAAACCTTCTGCCTGTCATTGAAAGTATGTTTTATGGGACTTCCCTATGGTAGTCACTGGTTAGAAATCCAGCTTGCAACTGCCTTGCAATTTAGGCAACAGATTCGATCCCTGGTCCGAGATCTAAGATCCCCCATGCAGAGGAGCAACTGAGCCCACTTGAAACAACGAAAGATCCCGCCTTGTGCAATGAAGATCCACGTGCCAACTAAGATCCAACACAGTCAGATAAACGAAGATTTGCAAAAGTAGATTTTCATTATTCATTCTCATGTGGGCATCTTGTTCTATTTATAATTGTGTACCCTTGTATGTGAGTTTGCTTAATGTTTGTCTTCTCCTATAAACCTAAGCATGTGAGACTATGAACATGCTTGTTTTCTATGGTTATGGCCAGGACTATGCCTAGACTCATCTGGGACCAATACACAATTGAATGAATGAATGAATAATTCCTGTCAATGGTGCAAATGTTTGAGATGAATTAAGGCATGCAATTCTGTCTGAAATCAATTTGGCTTAATAACAGACTTCTGTCTGTTATTCCATGTTTATGCCAATATTCGGCCCTAGAAGTAACAGTGTAACTTGATTTTAGCATCATCAAAGAGAATTAATACAAGTTATGTTAATACACTCACAGTCTACCTCAGCAAGCAGAACTGGATTCCTATGCACACATTCATCACTTTTTGTCCAGTAGTCTGAGGTAAGGACCTATTGTTGCTCTCATGGGAGCTTTGTCCTCTGAGAGTTCCATGGGTGTATAACTCTCTTTTTCAGTTCCCAAGCACATTTGACTTTATATGTAAAAGGCCAAGTGCCAGAGTTCCTTAACCATTCATTCATTCAACTGATTGTCAGTGGTGCCTGTTACCTTCTATGGCATCTCCCCGGAGTGAGATCTCCCCAAACTGGGAGCCTGCAGTAACAACCAGGGCAAATACCTGCAAGTACTCATGACTTTGCTTATGATGATCGCCATTTTCAGGACACTACAGGGATTGTCTTCTTTTCTCATGACAGCAGTGGTCTTTCAGCAAGGGTGTTGTCTGGGGCTGCCTTTCTAATATCTCCATTTTATAAATGAGCACATAGTGACATAAAGCAATTAAGTGACTTATCTGAGGAGACAGATCAGCAACTCTTACCGTACAATCATGTTAGCTACTTCTGTGGCATTGCTTTTTTTCTGAATCTCTCTTTGTTCTGAAGAACTTTTCCCCTTTGATTAAAGACTAAGAAGAACATCTCAATTGAGTGTTTCTCATCTTTTATGAATTGAATTTCTGATTTGAGTCTCATATGTGAAATCAGTGAATTTGCTTATTCGTTTTTCAGGGAGCCAGGTAAGCCTCTGATCAAATTTACAATTTGTATAAATTCTCAGGGCCAGAGGTAACCAGGAAAATATATCAAGGTGCCTATTTCCCTCTTGATTTATTCATAACTGAATACTGAATGTTTTGAATGTCACTATGTGTCTGTGATTTTTAATGACAGACTGAGTCACAAATAACATGGAAATTCTTAAGGAGGATATGTATTTATCTTGCAAAAAAATAATAAATAAAGGAACAAGAGGATCCTGAGTCCCTGCTTTGCCATACATGAGCTTGTAGAGCTTGGATAAGTTGTTAAACCTTTTTCAATTTTAGGTTCCTCTCTTGGAGTATGGTAATATTAGCTATGCTGGCTAATCCCAAGTTCTTTGAGAGTATCAAATTGGATCTCAATTTGAAATTTTATTATAATTTGGAGAGTACTTAACAACATTAATGAAAAAGAGAAGGAATAGAGAAAAATAAGATAAGGGGGACCCTGGCTAAGTGACCAACTATAAAAATGCACTGAAAGGAGAGGTGTAAAAATCACACTAGAATAAAGAATATATGGGAATGAGGGATCCTGGACTTTAGTTTTTATTCTGAAGATTTGCTGGCATTAGGCACCTAGATTGATTAACTATTAGATGCATTGGCCAGTGAACTATAGCATAAATAAATGAGACCATGGTACCACCCCACTGGCTTGAGGGACAAAAACAGTGCTCTCTGCTTGGGAATAAAGAATAGAAATATCTGAAATAATCAACATTTTATATGTTTCTTTTGGTCTTCTATACTTTCTGACCAGGGAATATGTTTTTTATATCATTCCAGACCTCATGTATTGTAAGGACTTGGTAGCTGGAGAAAGAATGAATGTTGGATGAATTACTGAACAAATTCTAGCATTTAATGTGGCTTATTAATTGGCATTATTCAAAACTTATGTAACTTTCAAATGTAGATGTATCCTTTCCTTTCCTTTTCTTTCTTGATAGAGGGAAGAGGAATTTGATTATAAACATGTGCATATAGTCCTTGTTACTCAAATTGGATTCAGAAAGAAAGTACATTAGCTAAATTCCCAACAGCTAATTGTATATTCGATTCCAAAAGTCCATGCTCTTTATTTCTCCACATTACTTGTGAATAACACACTCACTAATTAGTCATTCATGAATCAGCTCAGTGCAGTTGCTCAGTAGTGTCTGACTCTTTGTGACGCCATGGACCACAGCATGCCAAGCTTCCCTATCCATCATCAACTCCCCAAGCCTATGCAAACTCATGTTTTCAAGTCGGCAATGCCATCCAACCATCTCATCCTCTGTTGTCCCCTTCTCCTCCCACCTTCAATCTTCCCCAGCATCAGAGTCTTTTCCAATGAGTCAGTTCCTCACATCAGGTGGCCAAAGTACTGGAGTTTCAGCTTCAGCATCAGTCCTTCCAGTGAATATTCAGGACTGATTTCCTTTAGGATGGACTGGTTGGATCTCCTTTCAGTCCAAGGGACTCTCAAGACTCTTCTCCAACACCACAATTCAAAAGCATCAATTCTTCGCCGCCCTGGTTTCTTTATTCATTCATAAATAGACCAATATAATGAAAAACATTTCTGTGCCCAGAGCTGGGGTAGAGAGATTACATATAAAATATAAGGAGAATATTTCAAAAACTCAAGCTTTGATTCAGAATGACATTACTTCAAATACCAGCTCTGCTATTAGATAGTTTAATGGATTTCATTGCATTACTCCTTGTCAGCAAGCTTCAGTTTCCCCATATGTTAAATGGGAATAATATCTCACATGGTTGGATGATAAATCAATGGAAGCATAGCATGCATGTGGCTCCCTGAAAATAGTAAGTTCACACATTGGAGAGGGAAATGGCCACCCACTCCAGTGTTCTTGCCTTGAGAATCCCAGGGACGGGGGAGCCTGGAGGGCTGCCATCTATTGGGTCACACAGGGTCGGATATGACTGAAGTGACTTAGCAGCAGCAGCAGTAGTTTCTAGCTACCGAAGTTTAGTTCATTATTTAAGTTTGTACATCTGCTTACATAGTATTGAAGTCCTATATGGGAGATACAGCTTAAATTAAGACAAAACAAATTATTATAAGTAACCAGATGGTCAGTGGTGCTCCATAGGTTGTAACAGAATGGCAGTGTCTAGAGAGGAGCAGGTTTTGAAGACTTCATGGAAGCTTTGAAACTCATGCTATTCTTTGAAGAACAAATTTGAATTGTACTAAGGGCACAGGACATCTTTTATCCTTTTACATTATGTCCTGAACATCCAATATGTGGTGACCCAATCCCCCTCCCCCCAAAAAAACTAAAAAAGATTGCTAAAAGGTCAATACATGATTTAAACACATTTTATAATTCTACCTTTTCAGTAGATTAATGTTAACACACGAATGTGCTTGAAACTATTTTTTCTCCCTTGTAGGAAAGTGCAGGATTAAGACTGACTCCTTCATTTTGTTGAGAATAAAGATGGTTAAAAAAACACACACACACAAAATGAAATGCTTTCAGTACATTCTACCCCCAGATTTAGGGACATCTAATATGAGTATTGATTAAGGTAAGTAGGATCCAAGAGGGAGTCTTCTCTGAATGATAATGCCTCCCGGTGCCTCCCTACCACCAGCAGCAGGAGTACAGAGAGAATGGACAGCTACAGGCTCCTGTCAAGACCTTCACCCTCCCCTCCCACCCCACAGCCTCATAGCCTGGTTGGCACCCTCTAGACAGTCTAATCTAGAGATTAGACCTGAGGACTAATCTGATTCTCTTTACTGGTGTGTCATTCACCAAGCTGAGGAATTCAAGTCAGCCCTAAACTCATGTTAAATAATGTCCACATCTCTTCATATCCCTCTTTCTAAACCCAGCAGTCACTCCTGCCCAAATCCTGAAATCACTCTATTCCTTCTGGAATTTACAGAAGGATTTACATTTATCAGCATAACCAGGATATCTGGAAGTTCCCTTTACCAACTTGTCCACCTGAAATCTGCATCCTGGGACAGGGCTTCCCTCACAGCCATCTCTGTGCTGCCAATTTTCTCTCCCACTTTCCTTTTAATGCTGTATTGTTCCATGTTCTTAAATTTGTAACATTATCATACTCTGATTTTTTTCTCCAAACTCTTTCCTTTAATGGTCTGATTTACCTGTGTGGATTTAATATGATATATGAAGGTTAAACCAGTTGCAAATTGCCAATATAATTAGAATTAATAAATTCTGGTGCAACCAGTCCAATTGTTTATGCAACCCTTCTAAGTTAGACAGCCAAGAAGAATCTCCAACTCACCATGGCTAATCTGAAATCATCATTCTTGTTCTTCCTCAAACATCTACTTCGTCTACTCCATTCCCTTCATGATTTATATGAACAAATGGAATCATCATTTTCCCCTCTTTCTCTAATATCCTACATTTACTACATCAGGAAATCCAGCAAGCTCTACTTTATAGAAATATATGTAGAGTCTGGTAATTTCTCCTTGCCTTTCTCCCTACCACCCTGTTCCACACCATCATTATCTATTGTGTAGATTAATGAGATTAATGCAGAGAAAATGAATTGGGTGAAATTATAGCATCTCAGACTTCATTCTTGACATGGGAGCTTTCCTTTACCTCAGAAATCTATTTCCTTAATGTCAGGACCTTATATTTTAGGTCCCTTGATAGATTCCATCACTATCTTCTAACTGTAAGATTATCTGCATTGATTGAATCCTACTAAGTGCCAGGAAATATTGTTGCATCAACTTTAGATATGGAGAAACCGAGGCTCAGAAACCCTAGCTAATACACAGGATGATTCAGAAAATAAATTAATTCATACTTGGTATAGCTGTGCTGGCCACTATCTGAGTAGAAGAGAAATATTGTGTGACAGTTAGAGGAAGGCATAATTGGAATATGACAGTGGAAGTAATCTGGAACAGAAGCAAATGGAGTGAGTGAGGACATAAGATGTTTGATTTACAGTTATCTGGAATTCCTCGATCACAACATCCACTCCTATAATCAATACAGAAACAAATAACTCTGTCCTAGTCATAGTGTGTAAAAGCCTACCATGCCAGGTTTCATTGTCACTCCAGTTTGATGATGAGTTCAAGAAAAAAACTGATGGACAAATGGTGTTGAGTGATACCCAGAGTCAGTCATCTAGGACAGGATGGAGCAGGATTGTGGACCCAGATGTCTCTAGCTTGGAACCACTTTTTTAATGTTTATTCTCTGGATGTCTTTATTCTTTCTACAGGATTTTCTACAGTAGCCTACTGTGTTGGAATTATACATTCTATGTATCCTATTGACCCAGGGGTCTGGATCAGATGGTAAAGAATCTGCCCAAAATACAGGAGACCCAGGTTTTGTTCCTGGGTCTGGAAGATCTCCTGGAGAAGGGAATGGCTACCCACTCCAGTATTCTTGCCTGGGAGATCCCATAGACAGAGGAGCCTGGCAGGCTAAGGCCATAGGGTCAAAAGAGTTGGAAATGACCGAGCAACTGAGCATGTTTCCTATTATCCTCTGAGGCTACTGAAGACTCAGTTCAGTTCAGTCACTCCATCATGTCCGACTCTTTGCGGTCTCATGGACTTCAGCATGCCAGGCCTCCCTGTCCATCACCAACTCCTGGACTTTCTCAAACTCAAGTACATTGAGTCGGTGATGCCACCCAACCTCTCATCCTCTGTCATCCCCTTCTCCTCCTGCCTTCAATCTTTCCCAGCATCAAGGTCTTTTCAAATGAGTCAGTTCTACACATCAGGTGGCCAAAGCATTGGAGTTTCAGCTTCAGCATCAGTCCTTCCAAAGAATATTTAGGGTTGATTTCCTTTTGGATTGACTGGTTTGATCTCCTTGCAGTCCAAGGGACACTCAAGAGTATGTCCAACACCACAGTTCAAAAGCATCAATTCTTCAGTGCTCACCTTTCTTTATAGTCCAAATGTCACATCTCTACATGACTAATAGAAAAACCATAGCTTTGACTAGACGGACTTTTGTTGGCAAAGTAATGTCTCTGCTTTTCGATATGCTGTCTAGTTTGGTCATAGCTTTTCTTCCAAGGAGCAACAATCTTTTAATTTCATGGCTGCAGTCACCATCTGCAGTGATTTTGGAGTCCAAAAAAATAAAATTTGTCAGTTTCCATTGTTTCCCCATCTATTTGCCATGAAGTGATGGGACCGGATGCCATGATCTTAGTTTTCTAAATGTTGAGTTTTAAGCCAGCGTTTTCACTCTCCTCTTTCACTTTCATCAGGAGGCTCTTTAGTTCCTCTTCACTTTGTGCCATAAGGGTGGTGTCATCTGAATAGCTGAGGTTATTGATAATTTCTCCCAGCAATCTTGATTCTAGTTCATGCTTCATCCAGCCCAGAGTTTCTCATGATGTACTCTGCATATAAGTTAAATAAGCAGGGTGACGATATACAGCCTTGACATACTCCTTTCCCAGTTTGGAACCAGTCTGTTGTTCCTTGTTCAGTTCTAACTGTTGCTTCTTGACCTGTATACAGATTTCTCAGGAGGCAGGTAAGGTGGTCTGGTATTCCCATCTCTTTAAGAATGTTCCACAGTTTGTTGTGATCCACACAGTAAAAGGCTTTGGCATAGTCAATAAAGCAGAAGTAGATGTATTTGTGGAACACTCTTGCTTTTTCAATGATCCAATGGATGTTGGCAATTTGATCTCTGGTTCCTCTGCCTTTTTTAATACTGCTTGAACATCTGGAAGTTCACAATTCACGTATTGTTGAAGATTGGCTTGGAGAATTTTGAGCATTACTTTGCTAGCATGTGAGATGAGTGCAATTGTGTGGTAGTTTGACCATTCTTTGGCATTGCCCTTCTTTGGGATTGGAATGAAAACTGACCTTTTCCAGTCTTGTGGCCACTGCTGAGTTTTCCAAATTTGCTACCATATTGACTGCAGCACTTTCACAGCATCATCTTTTATGATTTGAAATAGCTCAGCAGGAATTTCAACACCTCCACTAGCTTTGTTCATAGCGATACTTCCTAAGGCCCACAACCATTTTGCCTTTTTGCATTTGTTTCTCTTGGGGACGATCTTGACCACTGCCTCTTGTATAATGTCATGAACCTCTGTCCATAGTTCTTCAAGCACTCAGTCTATCAGATCTAAGCCCTTGAATCTGTTTGTCACTTCTACTGTATATTCATAAGGGATTTGATTTAGGTCATGCATGAAAGGTCTAGTGGTTTTCTCTTCTTTCTTCAATATAACTCTGAATTTTGCAATAAGGAACCTAGAACATGATATATTAAGACTTCTGTTGTTAGAAGATCAATTATATTCCCCTTGATACAATAGTAGTGAAATGAAGTAAATTGCAGTAACCTATTTTATTACATGACTATTCTGTATCAGTTTTTAAAGTCTGACTTGTGATGCCAACATATCTCATTTAGTAAAAATCTTGTAATTTTTCATATGTGTCACTCAGTCGTAGCCAACTCTTTGCAACCCTGGACTTCCTACCAGGCTCTTCTGTCCAGTGGATTTTCCAGGCAAGAATACTGGAGTGGGTTGCCATTTCCTTCTCCAGGAGATCTTCCTAACCCAGGGATTAAACCTCGGTATCCTGCATTGTAGGCAGACGTTTTACCATCTGAGCCATGAGGGAAGTCATTTTCATAAGTTACCTCTTTTTCTGAACTTAAATTTTTATCAATTACTAGGTTAGAAGATTGGGTTGTACTATCTACAAACTCTTTCAAGCTAGAATAGTCTATTTTCCTATTGTTGTTGCTATTTAGTCTCTAAGTCATAACTGATTCTTTGGAACTCCATGGACTATAGCCCTCCAGGCTCCTCTGTCCATGAGATTTCCCAGGCAATAATACTGGAGTAGGTTTCAATTTCCTTCTTCAGAGGATTTTCTCAGCCTAGGGATTGAACCTGCATCTCCTGTGTGACAGGTGGATTCTTTACCACTGAGCCACTTGGGAAGCCTATCAGTTTAAAAATGATGTTTTGTTATTGGGCTAGTGAAATTTACAGAATTCTGATATAAAATATTCAGCTCAGTTCAATTCAGTTGCTCAGTCATGCCTGACTGTTTGCGACCCCATGGACTGCAGCATGCCAGGCTTCACTGTCTATCACCAATTCCCAGAGTTTGCTCAACCTCATGCCCATCAAGTCAGTGATGCCTTCCAACAATCTCATCTTCTGTTGTCCCCTTCTTCTCCTGCCTTCAATCCTTCCAAGCATCAGGGTCTTTTCCAATGAGTCAGTTTTTTGCATCAGGTGGCCAAAGTATTGGAACTTCAGTTTCAGCATCAGTCCTTGCAATGAATATTCAGGGCTGATTTCCTTTAGGATGAACTGGTTGGATCTCCTTGCAGCCCAAGGGATGCTCAAGAGTCCTCTCCAACATCATAGTTCAAAAGTATCAATACTTTGGCACTCGGCTTTCTTTATCGTCCAAGTCCACATCCATACACTGGACACTATAATAGTTTTGACTCAGTTACTTAACAGTTCCTTTTTTTCCCCTTATTGCTATAGGACACTCACAAAATGTACAACTGACCCTAGAGAAAAACAGTACGTTCGTGACTGAGTTCATTCTTGCCGGGATAACTGGTGACCCACAACTGCAGATCCCACTCTTTCTAGTGTTCGCGCTCATCTACCTCCTCACTCTGGTTGGGAACCTGGGGGTGATCACGCTGATCCTGCTGGACTCTCGTCTCCACACCCCCATGTACTTCTTCCTTAGCAATCTCTCTCTGGTGGACTTTGCTTACTCCACAGCCGTCACTCCCAAAGTGATGGCAGGATTCCTCATGGAAGACAAGGTCATTTCCTACAATGCTTGTGCCGCTCAGTTTTTCTTTTTTGGTGGCTTTCTCATTATGGAAACTTTTCTCTTGGCCTCAATGGCCTATGACCGTCATGCAGCGGTGTGTAAACCACTCCATTACACCAACATCATGACACCAAGAGTGTGTGCCTGGATGGTCGTAGGATGCTATGTTCTTAGTTTTCTAGAGGCCTCTGTGCACACTTGGAATGCATTCAGTCTCTCTTTCTGCAGAACCAATGTGATTGATCACTTTTTCTGTGATTCTATTCCTCTCCTGGCTCTCTCATGTTCAGACAACAAGAGAAGTGAGATGGTGTTTTTCAGTTTGGCAGGCTTTAATATCATCGTTTCTGTCCTGGTCATCCTGGTCTCTTACCTGTTTATCTTTGTCACTATTCTGAGGGTGCGCTCATCAGAAGGACATCAGAAGGCCTTTTCCACCTGTGCTTCCCACCTCACTTCCATCTCCATCTTCTATGGGACAGGCGCCTTCATGTACCTACAGCCCGGCTCCCGCCATTCCATGGACACAGACAAAATGGCGTCTGTGTTCTACGCCGTGGTCATCCCCATGCTGAATCCACTGATCTATAGCCTGAGGAACAGAGAGGTCAAGAGTGCCTTAACAAAGGCTGTGGAAAAAGCAACATCTTCTATAAAATTCATATTTTGATTATATAGATACAACAATAAGGTGGTTTCATACAGGTCAGATCAAGTTAGGGGAAGTGTTGTTAGGCCAACAACATGCAAATTTTGAGTACTTTCTCGAGTTCTTTATTAAGTCTATGATACAAATGACTTAAAAATATGATATCTCAGGAATAATAGCTTAGGAATATCAACCTTGAACCTAGAAGTCTTAGTACATAGTTTCTTCTTAGTTACATTTCATTATTTCTCATGATCATCCCCACTCTCATTTTAGTCAATGCATATTTAAATACATGCCCAAAGAAACATCATTTATGCAATCCAGTGTAACTCACACATTCATGAGTGACAGAAAGATGAGTTCAAAGATGAATGGGACTAGTCTATTTTCATAGTATAATTTAAAGCAATGATTATGATAGCTGATAATTCATTCTTAAATGTAAACTTGGTGCCAAATAGTCTGGGTATAGGTTTATTGCTTAATTTTTGTTTGTTTCTGTTCTTGTTTCAGTGATAATAAACATGATTATATGGTCATCTTTAATTAGCTCAATTTTTGTCTTTATCAACTCATTATACAGAAGTTACATCTTCATATGACAATTTTAAAATATCAGACCAGAATATAAGAGAAATAAGAATAATGGCATATTTTAATTCACTGAAAAAAATAGCACTTAATTTTAAAGTAAGGCGTCAATCTATCTTCAAATGCTCAACTTTGTACTCCTTTTATGCTCCCTCCTTCATGTATGCATTCAGGCCACCTAATTATAGATTGGCAATTGGGCTCAAATTAGAGGTTGACCTGATTGGTCCTTGCCAATCTCTAAGAAAAGCCTATCCTGGATTTTAAATTTTGGCATATTAGAACACCATGAATCATTTGGAGTTATGATAACTGTTATAAAGATAACTTTTAAAGCAATTTGAAGTCTTAGCATCACGCATGACAAGTTTGATTTATTCCATGGTCACGTGGATGGCTCATCACACAGAAATAAATGTGGGACACAACATTAACAAAAGAAAATCACCTTATCTTTGACAAAGGAGGCAAAGATATACAATGGAAAAAAGACAACCTCTTTAACAAGTGGTGCTGGGAAAACTGGTCAACCACTTGTAAAAGAATGAAACTAGAACACTTTCTAACACCATACACAAAAATAAACTCAAATGGATTAAAGATCTAAATGTAAGACCAGAAACTATAAAACTCCTAGAGGAGAACATAGGCAAAACACTCTCCGACATAAATCACAGCAGGATCCTCTATGACCCACCTCCCAGAATATTGGAAATAAAAGCAAAACTAAACAAATGGGACCTAATGAAACTTAAAAGCTTTTGCACTACAAAGGAAACTATAAGTAAGGTGAAAAGACAGCCCTCAGATTGGGAGAAAAATAGCAAATGAAGAAACAGACAAAGGATTAATCTCAAAAATATACAAGCAACTCCTGCAGCTCAATTCCAGAAAAATAAATGACCCAATCAAAAAATGGGCCAAAGAACTAAACAGACATTTCTCCAAAGAAGACATACAGATGGTTAACAAACACATGAAAAGATGCTCAACATCACTCATTATCAGAGAAATGCAAATCAAACCACAATGAGGTACCATTACACGCCAGTCAGGATGGCTGCTATCCAAAAGTCTACAAGCAATAAATGCTGGAGAGGGTGTGGAGAAAGGGAACCCTCTTACACTGTTGGTGGGAATGCAAACTAGTACAGCCACTATGGAGAACAGTGTGGAGATTTCTTAAAAAACTGGAAATAGAACTGCCATATGACCCAGCAATCCCACTTCTGGGCATACACACTGAGGAAACCAGATCTGAAAGAGACACGTGCACCCCAATGTTCATCGCAGCACTGTTTATAATAGCCAGGACATGGAAGCAACCTAGATGCCCATCAGCAGATGAATGGATAAGGAAGCTGTGGTACATATACACCATGGAATATTACTCAGCCATTAAAAAGAATTCATTTGAACCAGTCCTAATGAGATGGATGAAACTGGAGCCCATTATACAGAGTGAAGTAAGCCAGAAAGATAAAGAACATTACAGCATACTAACACATATATATGGAATTTAGAAAGATGGTAACGATAACCCTATATGCAAAACAGAAAAAGAGACACAGAAATACAGAACAGACTTTTGAACTCTGTGGGAGAAGGTGAGGGTGGGATATTTCAAAAGAACAGCATGTATACTATCTATGGTGAAACAGATCACCAGCCCAGGTGGGATGCATGAGACAAGTGCTCGGGCCTGGTGCACTGGGAAGACCCAGAGGAATCGGGTGGAGAGGGAGGTGGGAGGGGGGATCGGGATTGGGAATACATGTAAATCCATGGCTGATTCATATCAATGTATGACAAAACCCACTGGAAAAAAAAATAATAATAAAAAAAATAATAAACATCTTGGCTATTGAGAAAAAAAAAAAAAAAGAAAATCACATAGTAGCCTATATGGGAAAAGAATCTAAAACAAAGTAGATATTTGTATATGCATAACTGATTCACTTTGTTGTATACCTGAAGTTCACACAACATTGTAAATCAACTATATGCCAATAAAAAATATTTTAAATGAAAAAAAAATTTTTAATTCCATTACATGGTAATCTCAATAGATTCAAGCCAAGAGTTTGACAATATCCACTGTCTATTCATGATTTAAAAAAAAATCTCATCCAAGTGGGTAGAGAGGGAACAAATCTTAACATGATAAAGGCCATTTTATAACAAAACCACATCCAACATAGTACACAATGGTGAAAATCTGAAAGCCTTCCAGTTTGACTTGACAAGAATGCCCCCTCACCACTTCCATTTAATACAGTTTGGGAGTCCTAGCCACAGCAATCAGACAAGAAACAAAATTACAGGTTATTCAACTTGGAAGGGAAGGTAAAACTGTCACTTTTGTATATGATATATGAGACTTTATATTGTGTAAAAGTCCTTCTTCCAAAAAAACCGCCAAAAAGCTATTAGAACTATTAAGTGAATTCAGCAAGATTGCAGATTACAAAATTAATATACAGAAAACTGCTCCATTTATGTACACTAGCAATGAAATATCAGAAAGAGAAAGCAAATAGTCCTATTTAAAATCATATCAAAAAACCTAAAATATCTAGAAATAAATTCTATCAAGGACGTGAAAGACCTGTACTCTGAAAACTATTAAACACCAATATAGGAAACTGAAAATTATGTAAAGAGATGGAAAATGCATAGCCCATGCTCTTGAGTTGGAAGAATTAATGCTATTAAAAGTGTCATGGTATCCAAAGAGATATACATACTTAATGCAATCATTATCAAAATTCCCATGACCTTTTTCACAGAAATAGGACAAACAATCCTAAAGATTATATGGAACCATAAAAGACCCATAATTGGCAAAGCAATTTTGAAGAAAAAGAACAAAGCTGGAGGTATCACACTCCCAGACTTCAGGTTATACTGTAAAGGTACAGTAACCAAAGTAGGAGATATTGGCACAAAAATAGACACACAAACCAATGGAATAGAATACAGAATCCAAAATAAACCCACATGGTTATAGTCAATTAATCAATTACAAAAAGGTAAGAATATACAGTGAAAAAAGGACAATCTTTTCAGGAAGTGGTGGTAGAAAAACTGGACAACATTTGTAAAACAATGAGATTAAAACATTCTCTCATACCACATACAAAAATAAACTCAAAGAGTTAAACATAAGACCTGAAATTATAAATTTCTAGAAGAGAACATAAGTGAAGAAGTCTTTAACGTAAGTTGTAGCAATACTTTCTTGGATCAGTTTTCCAAGGGAAAATAAATAAAAGCAAAAATAAACAAATGGGGTCTAATTAAACTTAGAAGTTTTTGCAATGAAATAATAACCCACAGACTGGGAGACAATTTTTGCAAGCAGAGTGACCAACAAGGGATTAATTCCCCAAAATAAAAAAAGCTTTTGTAACTCAACAACAACAACAATAAAAACCCATAAATAAACAAATTTTATAAATGGTTAGAAGACCTAAACAGACATTTCTCTGTAGAAGGCATACAGGTGGTCAGCAGGCACGTGAAAAGATGGTCAGCATTATTAACTAATAGAAAAATGCAAATCAAAGCTACTATGAGATATCATCTCACACCCGTCAAAATGGCTATCATCAAAAAGTCTACAAATAAAAAATGTAGAAGATGTGGAGAAAAGGGAACCTTCCTACACCATTGCTGAAAGTGTAAATTGTTGCAGTGATTATGCAAAACAGAATGGAAGTTACTTAGAAAACTGAAAATAGATCTAGCATATGATTCAGCAATTGCATTCCTGGGCATTTATCCAGTAAAGACAAAAGCTCTAGTTCAAAAAGATACACCCACTCCAATGTTCATGGTAGCACTACTTACAATAACCAAGACCTGGAAGCCATCTAAGTGCTCATTGACTTATGAATGGATAAAGAAGATATATATCTACATGAAATGTTAATCAGCCACAAAAGAATGAAATAATCCTCTTTGCAGTGACAAAGATGGATCTAGAGATTATTATACTAAGTGAAGTAAGTCAGAGAAAGATAAATACTATAGGAGATCACTTATATGTGGAATATAAAAAATAGTAAAAGTGAACCTATTTACAGAAGAGAAACAGACTCACAGACATAGAAAGCAAGCTTAGGATTACCAAAGAGGAAGAGGGGGAGGTACAAATGTGAATATGAGATTGACAGATACACATTACCATTTATAAAATAGATAAACAACAAGGATTTACTGTATAATGTAGGCAACAGTGTTCAGTGTCTTGTAATAAACTATAATGGAAAAGAATTGTAAAAATGAATATAAAATATATGTATATGTGTGTGTGTGTGTGTGTGTATATACAACCACCAAATGATTTAACTATATACACCTGAAACTAACATGATTTTGTCAATCAAACATAATCAATTAAAAAGAACATTTTTCTTTTGATCCATAAAAAAGAAATTGCATATCTTTTAATTTATTAATAAAACTCTAGGCCACAACTTCTTTGTTCATACAAATTAGAATTTTTGTTAAAATATTGCTTTGATTCCCAAATATCACTTTAAAATCCTAAATATAAAACAGACTGTATCAAAAGGCACACTTTTAATTCTGTTTAAATAAGAATATATTGGTTTTTTAAAAATTAATATTTATTCAAAATATTGAGAGTCTAGCAATTCAAAATAAATAGCTTTCAAGTTAAAAAATGTTTTTGCACAACAAGGGAAACCATTGAAAAAATGAAAAGACAATGCATGGAACTGGAGAAAATACTTGCCAGTGATGTAGCCAACAAGGAATTAATATCCAAAATATACCAAGAGCTCATACTACCTAATATCAAACGAACAAACAACTGAATCAAAAATGGGCAAAAGACCTGAATAGACATTTTTCAAAAGAAGACATACAGACGGCTAACGGGCACATAAGAAGATGCTCAGCATCCCTAATTGTTCTTGTTGTTCAGACATTCAGTCATGTCTGACTCTCTGGAACCCCATGGATTGCAGCATGTCAGGCCTCCCTGTCCATTACTGTCTCCTGGAGTTCACTCAAACTCACGTCCATTGAGTCAGTGATGCCATCCAACCATCTCATCTCTGTCGCCCTCTTCTCCTCCTGCTGTCAATCTTTCCCAGCATCTCTGTCTTTTCCAATGAGCTGGCTCTTCATATCAGTGGCCAAAGTACATCTGGAAGCTTTTTGAATGTTGAGTTGTTTTTTTATTTTTTATTGATTATAGCACTTTTATTTTTCAGACTTTTTTCTTCCTAATTTATAAAATTATAGTGTGTAATTAGTTAAAAGAAATACATATACCCTTTAGCAATACAGGTAAAACTGAACTCTTGTTTAGCAGGTGGCTTACTCAGCACTTTTTTGTTAGCTGGTGAACATAAGTCCATATTTTTTAAAATTATATTTATTTTTAATTGATGATTGCTTTACAATGTTGGTTTGATTTCTGCCATCCATCAACATGAATTAGCCATACGTGTACAGAATGGCCCTTCCGTCTTAAATCTCCCCCCACCTCCCATCCTTTCCACCCCTCTAGGTTATTACAGAGCCCTGGTTTGAGTTCCCTGATGCAGCAAGTTACCATTGGGTATTGTTTTACGTATGTTAGTGAACATTAGTGAATCCACGGGGCCGCAAAGAGTCTGACATGACTGGGCAACTTTACACAGAATAGCACTGTATACATAGTTTCCGCTTCGGCCTTCCCTGGTGGCTCAGCTGGTAAAGAATCCACCTGCAAGGCAGGAGACCTGGGTTTGACCCCTGGGTTGGGAAAATCCCCTGGAGGAGGGCATGGCAACCCACTCCAGTATTCTGGCCTGGAAAATCCCAAGGACAGAGGAGCCTGGTGGGGTACAGACCATGGGCTTGCAAGGAGACATGACTGAGCGACAAAGCGCAGCACAGTGAACATTGAGTTTTAGGTCAGCATTTTCACTCTCCTCTTTCACACTCATCAAGAGGCTCTTTAGGTCCTCTTCACTCTATGCCATTAGAATATCATCTGCATATCCAAGGTTGTTGATATTTCTCCTGATTCTAGTTTATGATTCATCCAGCCCAGTATTTTGCATGATGTACTCTGAATACACGTTAAATAAACAGGGGAACAATATATAGCCTTGTTTTCAGTCACTAAGTTGTGTCCAACTCTTTGTGACCCATGGACTGCAACACACCAGGCTTCCTTGTCCTGCACCATTTCCCGAAGTTTGCTCAAACTCATTTCCATTGAGTCAATGATGGCATCAAACCCTCACATCCTGTCACCCTCTTCTCCTGCCATCAATCTTTTCCAGCATTAGCGTCTTTTCCAATGAGTCAGCTCTTTGCACTAGGTGACCAAAGTATTGGAGCTTAAGACTTGATGTACTCCTTTCCCAATTTTGAACCAGTCCGTTGTTCCAGTCTGGTTCTAACTTTTGCTTCTTGACCTGCATAACAGGTTTCTCAGGAGGCAAGTAAGGCCATCTGGTATTCTCATCTCTTTAAGAATTTTCCAGTTTGTTGTGATCCACTTCCCTGGTGGCTTAGATGGTCAAGATTTCTGGCAATTCAGGAGAACCAGGTTTGATCCCTGAGCTGGGAAGATCCCCTAGAGAAGGGAACGGCTACCCACTCCAGTGTTGTTGCCTAGAGAATTCCATGGACAGAGGAGCCTGGCAGGTTAAAGTGAGCTTGGCAGGCTACAGTCCATGGGGTCACACAGAGTCTGACATGACTGAGTGACTGTCACTTCCACACAGTCAAAGGCTTTAGTATAGTCAATGAAGAAGAAGTAGATGTTTTTCTGAAATTTTCTTGCTTTTTCTATGACTCAACAAATGTTGGCAACTTGATCTCTGGTTCCTCTGCCTTTTCTAAATCCAGTTTGTACAACTAAAAGTTCTTGGTTCATGTACTGTTGAAGCTTAACTTGAAGGATTTCGAGCATTACCTTGCTAGCATATGAAATGAATGTAATAGCAGGGTAGTTTGAACATTTTTTGGCATGGC
This sequence comes from Cervus canadensis, assembly GCF_019320065.1. NCBI lineage: Eukaryota > Metazoa > Chordata > Mammalia > Artiodactyla > Cervidae > Cervus > Cervus canadensis. Next base: position 76,011,453 of record NC_057396.1, on the reverse strand, counting down.
CATTCTTTGGGATTAGAATGAAAACTGACCTTTTCCAGTCCTGTGGCCATTGTTGAGTTTCACAAATTTGCTGACATATTGAGTGCAGCACTTTCACAGCATCATCTTTTAGGATTCCCATTTCCTCTTTGGCCTAGCCTCTTCATTATTTCTGGAGCTATTTCTCCATTCTGCCTCAGTCATATATTGAACACTTGCTGACTTGGGCGGGGGGGCGCTCATCTTCCATTGTATGATAGTTTGAGTATTCTTTGGCATTGCCCGTCTTTGGGACTAGAATGAAAACTGACCTTTTCCAGTCCTGTGGCCACTGCTGAGTTTTCCAAATTTACTGACATACTGAGTGCAACAAAAAGACATGAATTTGAGCAAAATCTGGAAGATAGAGAAGGACAGGGAAGACTGGCTTTCTGCAGGTCATGGGGTTGCAAAGAGTCAGACAGGACTTAGGAACAATACCAACAACAATTGAGTGCAACACTTTCACAGCATCATCTTTTAGGATTTGAAATAGCTCAGCTAGAATTCTATCACCTCCACTAACTTTGTTCATAGTAATGCTTCCTAAGGCCCATTTGACTTCCCACTCTAGTATGTCTTTCTTTAGGTGAGTGATCACACCATCATGGTTACATGGGTCATTAATGCCTTTTCTTAAATGGTCCTTTTGTGTATTCTTGCCACTTCTTAATCTCTTCTGCTTCTGTTAGTTCCCTACTGTTTCCATCTTTTATCTTGCCCATCCTTGCCTGAAATATTCCCTTGATATTTTCAATTTTCTTAAAGAGATCTCTAGTCTTTCCTATTCTGTTGTTTTCCTCTGTTTTTTTTTTTTTTTTGCATTGCTCACTTAGGAAGGCTTTCTTATCTCTCCTTGCTATTCTCTGGAACTCTTCATTCAGATGACTATCTCTTTCCCTTTCTCTCTTGCCTTTCACTTCTCTTCTCAGCTATTTGTAAAGCCTTCTCAGACAACCACTTTACCTTCTTGCATTTCTTTTTCTTTGGGATGGTTTTGATCATCACCTCTGTCCATAGTTTTTCAGGCACTCTATCTACCAGATATAAACCCTTGAATCTATTTGTCACCTTCACTGTATAATCATAAAGGATTTGATTTAAGTCTTACCTGAATGGCCTTGGGGTTTTTCGTACTTTCTTCAATTTATTTATTTTTTTTTTTACTTTCTTCAATTTAAATCTGAATGTTGCAGTGAGGAGTTCATGATCTGTCACAATCAATGCCAGGTCTTGTTTTTGCTGACTGTGTGGAGCTTCTCCATCATCTGCCGCGAAGGACATTATCAATCTGATTTCAGTATTGACCATTTGGTGATGTCCATGTGTAGAGTCATCTCTTACGTTGTTGGAAGAAGTGTTTGCTATGACCAGTGCGTTCTTTTGACAAAACTCGTTAGCCTTAACCCTGCTCCATTTCGTACTCCAAGACCAAGCTTGCCTGCTACTCCAGGTATCTTTTGACTTCCTACTTTTGCTTTTCAATCCCTCATGATGAAAAGGCATTTTTTTTTTTTTTTTGGTGTTTTTAGTAATTCTAGAAGGTCTTGTAAGTATTCATAGAACTGCTCACCTTCAGTTTCTTTAGGATAGTGGTTGAGGCATAGACTTGGATTATTGTGATAGTCAATGGTTTGCCTTGGAAACAAACTGAGATAATTCTGTCATTTTTGAGGTTTCACCCAAGTACTGCATTTCAGACTGGTTTTTTTGTTGTTTGGTTGGTTTTTCTTTTTCTTTTTTACTATGAGGGCTGCTCCATTTCTTAAGGCATTCTTACCTACTGTAGCAGATATAATGGTCATCTGAATTAATACTTTATCCACTGATGTGAAGAACTGACACATTGGAAAAGACCCTGATGCTGGGAAAGATTTAGGGCAAGAGGAGAAGGGGGCAATATAGGAAGAGATGGTTGGATGGCATCACTGACTCAATGGACATGAGTTTGAATAAACTCAGGGAGACAGGGAAGGACAGGGAAGCCTGGGATGCTGCAGTGCATGGGGTCGCAAAGAGTTGGACATGATTGAGCAACTGAACAACAACAAAGCGAAGAACTAATTTCTGGAGCCCACTTCTCTGTTTTAATTACAAAATTCTTACCCCATCCCCCAATATTTATGTCACATTGCAGCTCCAGAGATCATTCCGTGGATGATTTTGTGCATCATCAAGGAGAATTCCTGCAAATCGTATAAATACACTCACGATCTCCCTCAACAAGCAGAGCTGGATCCCCACAGACACTTCAGTCACATGTTCCCTAGTTAGGTGAGATAATAAGGTTTGCAGTCCTCACAGGGTGTTTGTCCTATGAGAGTTCCATGACTACAAAACTCCCTCCTGGTTTCCACAGGACTCCAATTGTCATCATAAGAGAGTGCAGTCAAAGAGTCAGAGTTACTTGGACCATTTGCTTTTCTTTTCATCTGTTAATAATCATCTGGTAGCAGCAATGACCTTCCCCCAAACTGTGATATTGCTAAGAACATTCAACAATGTCCAGGGAAAACAACCCAAAATAACTGTGACGATGACTGTGATCGTGATGGTCACCCTTTACCAAGTATGAGGTACTTTTGGACTTTATTTTCTTATCATAGCAAGAGTCTTAAGGGAGGGTGTAACTTTCTATGATTTCCATCTTATAGATGAAGATATCAAAGTTCAGAGAGGTGAAGTGACTTATCTAAGAAGAGTGACCAGCAGATCAAAGAGTAGAATTTTAGTAAGCTGATTCCAATAACATTTTTCCCCTTCAGTTTCTTCCTATCTCTAGAGATTTTATGCATTCTGGCCAAACACTGAAGAACAACATCACAACAGGGTGTTTACTTTTTTGTTTTTTCATTCATTGAATCTCTGATTTAAGATCCACTCACATATGAAGGTGCTAGACTTGCATGTTGAATTGTTCCAGGAATAAGATAAACCTTTAAATCTACTAGATCAAATCTACTGTCTGCATAAATTTGCATGGATAGAGGTAATCAGAAAAATCTCTTTAGAGAAAGGAACAGGTCTCTCATTTATTCAGAGTTTGATGGGCTTGATGTTTTGAAGATTTCTTCCGTTTCACGTAATTGGGAATTGTACATCTAGACAATATAGAGATCCTATTAGAACATGGATACTTATTGTGTGACTAAGAGGAAAAACACAAAAATATCTTGAGTGTCTGCTAAGTATAAACTTGTTCAACTTTGAACAAATTAAGCTTTTAAAATCTATTCTGTCTTTCAAGTAATGTAATAATATTAGTCATTTTGACTAATCCCAAAGTTGTAGGAGTTTATATCTCTTAACCCATACCCCTCTCTCCTTTACTTCCCCTTTGGTAAGCACTAGTTTGTTTTTTCAGTCTATGAGTCTGTTGTTGTTTTTTAGTTGTACACATTCATTTGTGTTATTTCTTTTAGAGTCCACATATAAGTGATATCATATAATATTTGTCTTCCTCTGTATTATTTCACTAAGCATATTATCTCGGTCCATCTGTGTTGCTGCAAATGGCAGAATTTCACTCTTCTTCATGGCTGAGAAATATTCCATCATATTGATGTATACATACCATATTTTCTCTAACTATTCATCTGTTGATGGGCACTTGGGTTGCTTCCATGTCTTGACTATTGTAAATAGTGCTTCTGAATATGGGCATGCATGTTTCTTTTCTAATTATTTTGTTTTTTCAGATATATGCTCAAAAGTGGGATTGCTGGATCATATGGTAATTGTGTTTTTAGTTTTTTGAGGAACCTCTCTACTGTTGTCCATAATGGCTGCCACCATATATTCCCACCAACAGAGTATGAAGATTCACTTTTCCCCAAATCGTATCCAACATTTGTTATTTGTAAAATTTTTGATGACAGCAGTTTTGACAGGTGTGAGGTGATAACTCATTATAATTTTAGGACATGTTTTATCTGTCTTTCACTACCATATACAGATGTTCTGATGCAACAAAAAAGAATGTCAGTTGAAGTAAAGTTAATTCAATTTCACATTAATTTTATTAAACTATTCTAGTTTAATACAAAAATAATTTGTGATTATTTTGTAAACTTTGACTTGGCTGTCTGAGCTGCTCTGGTTAGCAACTAATCTGATAATATAGATTAAATCCTTTTTTTAAATTTTTATCTGAATTCACTTTTCTATGAACTTAGATTGGATGTGTCATCACCAAGTCTTTTCCCCTGGACTATTCTATGGCTTATTAATAATTCAAAATTGCATTTGGGTGTCATTGCCATGCTTTAAATCTAAAAACTCCTGGAAACAAATTATTGTAATACTGAAATAAGGTACGGAGTAAACATGTTGACTGATTTCAGTAGAGTTTGCTCTATTTATCATCCTAATTCTATTTTCCCATTGCTACAGAGCAGCCACACAATTCCCAGTTGATCTCCATGGACAACACTACAGAGGTGACTGAGTTCGTCCTTGTGGGGTTATCCGATGACCCGGAAGTGCAGATCCTGCTCTTCCTCACCTTCTCTCTCATCTACCTCCTCACCCTGGTTGGGAACCTGGGGATGACCGAGCGGATCCTGCTGGACTCTCGTCTCCACACGCCCATGTACCTCTTCCTCAGCCAGCTCTCTCTGGTGGACTTTGGTTACTCCTCAGCGGTCACTCCCAAAGTGATGGCAGGATTCCTCACAGGAGACAAAACCATTTCCTACGAGGCTTGTGCCACCCAGTTCTTCTTCTTCGTGGCCTTTATCACCGTAGAAAGTTTCCTCTTGGCCGCAATGGCTTATGACCGCTGTGCAGCCGTGTGCAAACCCCTGCACTACACCGCCGCCATGACGACCAAAGCGTGCGCCCGTCTGCTCACAGGCTGCTGCTTCTGCGGCTTCCTGAATGCCTGCGTCCACACCGGGAACGTCTTCAGGCTCTCCTTCTGTGGGTGCCACGTCGTCAACCACTTCTTTTGTGACGCTCCTCCTCTGCTGGCTCTCTCGTACTCAGACAGCTACGTCAGTGAGATGGTTATTTTCTTCGTGGTGGGTTTCAATGACCTCTTTTCTATTCTGGTCATCTTCATCTCCTACCTGTTTATATTTATCACCATTCTGAGGATGCGCTCATCTGAAGGACGCCAGAAGGCCTTTTCCACCTGTGCCTCCCACCTCACTGCTGTCTCCATCTTCTATGGGACCGTCATCTTCATGTGCTTACAGCCCAGTTCCAGCCACTCCATGGGCACAGACAAAATGGCGTCCGTGTTCTACACCATGGTCATCCCCATGCTGAATCCACTGGTCTACAGCCTGAGGAACAAAGAGGTCAAGGGTGCCTTTAAAACGGCTGTGGGGAAGGCAAAGTCTTCTATAGGATTTGTATTTTAATTACATTAAAGCTACGATAAGGCAACTTTTTCCACCTCCAACTATCTGAGGAAAATATTTTTCCTGTCTACCCCACACATTTCTAAATTTTTATGGCAGTTTCTCCAGCTGTTGATTAAGTTCACAAATTAAAACCTTCAAAAATGTGATAACAACAGAGAATGGGTTACCAAGAACATGGGATTTTTATTTTAAAAATTCTTCCTAGTAAGCCTACACACCCACATTCTCACATGAACATATACATTTACGTGTATGTATTAGCATATGCACGCATGTACATCATTCATGAAAAACTCATGAAACCCACACATCTACAGAAGAGAAGTTAGTTAAGACATACTTGAGATGGGTCTATTATTATAATAGAATTTAAAACAATTATTTTGTTGTCTGGGAACACATTCTCAGTATAAATATTTGACAATGTAAATAAGATGTGTATGTTTGGCTTTTTAAAAATTGTATTTCATCTTTTTTACATTGAAAACACAATAGGTTCCTATTTTTTAAAAAAATAACCTTTATGTAAGTGCTTCCAAAGTGTTTTGAGTATAGATTGAGTCTTTGTTTATTCCTATTTTTAATAAAACTGCATGCCTTTAGACAGGCATTTATTTTCCTAAATAAATTTTCATATGAGTCATACCTAAAAATGTTTATATGACATTTTAGATACAGAAAAGGAACAGAAATATAGGAAAAAGAAAAGAATCATAAAGGCAAGTTAAATTTACTTAAATAAAAGTATAATATTTAATTAAAAATTTTGAGCACCAAGAATTACTATAGTATTAATAACTTGTTTGTATAAAAGTGCTATGAATTGTTACTGTCCGAAGGCATTAATATTTTGAGTCTCAAAATGTTAACAATTTTGAATTATATATATGTCCATTCTTTTTCTCAGATTTGGCATGTTTTTGCTATTATTTCTTCAAAGATTTCCTGTCCCTTTCTCTCTATCCTTTTGGGAATTGCATTATGCATATGTTGGTTCTTTTGGAGTAACCCACTGTTCTCTGAGACTTTATTTTTCTTTATTCTTTTTTATCTCTGTTCCTAGGACTGTATATTTTCAACTGACCTATCTTAAGGTTCACTGTTTTTTTTTTCTTCTGCCAGCTTAAATCTGCTATTCATACACTTTAGTGAATTTTATACTTTATATATTTGGTTTATTTATTTGATTGATTGATTTATATCCTGGGATAAGACTACTAGAGGTCTACTCCACCCAGCGTAAGTCAGGATCACTGAGAAGGGCCCCACCTCTGAGACCAAGGAGAAGATTTGTGTGTAAGATGAAAGCCATATCAAAACAGTGGAAGGACTCTGCTTTTGACAAGTGGGCTAAGCAACTTTGAGCAGTAAGGAAACACAATCTACTGCCAGGAGAGGGGCAAGATCATGGAGATCCTGTCTAAGGTTCAAGTGTAAAGGAAAGGTTTAAAACTGAGAAGGTAACAGATATTGAGAAGTATCTTGTAAACCAGCCTCCATCCTAAAATGTGGCCAGGCTATATGAAGTCTCTTCATATGTGATTCATATGTGATTCAATAACTATAGAAACAAGATCCAAATTCAGTTTGACTCATCTGTAACTAGATTGAGTCAGCTGTCTGCACTAATATTCTAGCCAAACCACAACAAGAACAAAAAGTAGGCCTATCTTCAGGCATAAAATCTACCACAAGCTTTATTGCTTCATACACAATGTTTGGCCTCCAGAACAAAATTGCAAGAAATACAAAGAGGCAATACGTTCCTGAGTGACAAAGCAGTAAATCGAATCAAATGCTGATATGACAGAGATACTGAAACTATCAGAGAGGCCATACAAAATATTGGGTTGGCCAAAAAGTTCATTCGAATTTTTCTGTAGCATCATAAAGAAACCCTAACAAATTCTTTGGCCAACCAATAAATATGATTAATATGTTAAAGATTCTGGTGGAAAGTTGGAAAAAAAGACCAATCAGGCTGATGATTTTGATAAAGAAACAAAAAATTTTAAGAAATGATCAAACGGAAATGCATCCACAGCTGCATGGTCCGCGTAAAAAGTCTGGCTGGACTTCTGTTACTATACCGGAGTGGTTAGAGGGCACCCTTGTCTTGTTCCTGATCTTAGAGAAAAACTTTCAATTTTTCACTGCCGAGTATGATATAGCTGTGGGCTTATCATGTATAGTCTTTATTAGTACATTCCTTTCATACCTAATTCATGGAGAGCTTTTATCATGAAAAGCTGTTGAATTTTGTCAAATGCTTTTTCTACATCTGTTGAGATAATCATATGAGTTTTGTTTTTCATTCTATTAATGTGATATATTACATTGGTTTATTCTTATATGTACAACTATCTTTTTCATCATTGTGTGTGATCAAATCTAATAATATATAAAATGCTTAAAAAGTCATGACCAAATGAGATTTCAAGTTAATTACAAGTGGGACTTCAAAATAATATCCTATATTAACATGTTGTGGAATTTTTTATTTGTGTTTTTTGTTCTTTTATTTAATTTCTAATGAGGTAACATTGATTTATAACATTATGTAAGGTTCATGTTTACTGTACACATTTCTAATTCTGTAGGCACTATAGCAGCCTCACCATCAAAAATTTAGTTTCCGTTTACTGGTTATATTGATTCCCTTTACCAGTTTTGTCCTCCCCACTATCCCTTCCCCTCTTGTAACAACGACTCTGATCTCTGTATCTGGATGTTTGTTTCTGTTTGGTTTGGTGTGTTCATGTACTGTCTGCATCTTTTTAAAATTTATTGGAGTAGAGTTGATTTACAGTGCTGTGTTCGTTTCAGGTGTAGAGCAAAGTGAATCATTTATACACATGCGCACTTTGTTTCAGACTCTTTTCCAATGTAGGCCATGACAGAGTACTGAGCAGAGTTTCCTGTGCTGGACACTAGGTCCTTATCAGTTATCTTTAGTCACCTATATGTAGTAGTATGTGTATGTCGGTTCCAATCTTCCAATTTATCCCTCTTCCTCCTTAACCCTGGTAACCATAGTTTATTTTTTTCATTGTAACTATTTCTGTTTTGTAGATAAGTTCATTTATACTACCCTTTTTAGATTCCACATAAAAGCCATATCATATGGTATTTGTCTTTGTTTGACTTCGTTAGTCTGACACTCTCTATATCTATCCATGTTGCATGTTTGTTTGTTCTATATTCCACATATGAATGAAATCATAGTAGCACTAGACTAAAACCATATAATCATATCAATAGATGCAGAAAAAGCCTTGGACAGAAGTCATCATTTATTCACAATAAAAACTCTCCAAAAGGTATTAGTAGTGGGAAACTTCATAAACATGATAAAAAACAGCTATGAAACACAGCTGGCTTCACACTTTATTTATGATGAAAGACTGAATGCTTTTTTCCCAAGATTAGAAATAGGCAAGGATATCTCCTCTTACCACTTTTATCCATTGTGATAGACATTAATACAGCAAAGCAAGAAAAAAAGAAAAAAACACATTGGTTGGAAAGGAATAAATAAAATCCCCAAAATTTAGAGAATATATGACTTTCTGCTTATAAAATCACAAAGAAAATAACAAAACTATAGGACTAATGAGTTTAGCAAGTCATTAGGAAGATAGATCAATATTAAAAAATCCATCATAATTCTATATAACATCAATAAATGATTGGAAATTATAATTTTATTTATTTTTTGTTTGCTTTTTTCCTTGTATTTTATTTTTAAGTTACTTATTTTAATTGGAGGCTAATTACTTTACAATATTGTAGTGGTTTTGGCCATACATTGACATGAATCAGCCATGGGTGGACATGTGCTCCCCATCCTGAACCCCCTCCCCCCTCCCTCCCCATCCCATCCCTCAGGGTCGTCCCAGTGCACCAGCCCTGAGCACCCAGTCTTATGCAGCAAACCTGGACTGGTGATCTGTTTCACATGTGGTATACAAATTGTAATTTTAAAGCAGTACCATTTGCAATAGTACCAATGATGTAAAGTACTTAGGTATAAACCTTACAAGGTATGTGTAAGATGTGCTGAAAACTATAAAATTTTGAGCTTTCCCTGGTGGCTCAGTGGTAAAGAACCTGCCTGCCTATGCAGGAGATGCAGGTTCGATCCCTGGGTCAGGAAGTTCCCCTGGAAAAGGAAATCGCAACCCACTCCAGTATTCTTGCCTGGAGAATTCCATGGACAGAGGAAAGTGGTGGGCTACAGTCCCTAGGGTTGCAAAAGAGTTAGACATGACTTAGTGATTAAACAAAAACAACAAAAAAATAAATCAAATGTGATAAATGGAGAAATTCAGTACATTCATGGATTGGAAGACTAAATAATTTTAAGATATCTGTGTTCCCAAATCCAAGAAAGAATTTTTGTAAAAATTGGGAAGCACATTGGAATATTTATATGGAAAATCAAATAAATTAAAATAATCAAGATAGTTTCAAAGAGCAGCAAAGTTGAAGCACTCACATTCCTCCTTTCCAGATCCACCCTTAAACTACAATAGTCGAGTAGTGCAGTATTGGACAAAGGACAGCTGCATTAGATTGTTACTGGAACTTGACAGAGATTCCAGAAATATAGCAATATTGATACAGTTAGTTGACATTTGACAATTTTTGCAAAGGCAATTTTAAATAGAAATTATAGTACGTATTTTCAGCTGATATAGTTGGAATATTTGTTTAAAAAACTCTAAAAGTCATGTTACAAACCAGGGGAAAGTGTTTACAAATCACTTATCAGTCCTTATCAGTAAAGGACTTGCATTTTGGAATCTGTAAAGTATTCTCACATTGCTATGATAATAAAACAAACACAGTAAAATGAGCAAAAGATTTTAACAGAGACTTCACACAAAAGGATAATAGGGATGGCAAATAAGTACATGAAAAGATGTTCAACATAATCAGTCATCAGAGAAATGCAAACTAAAAAAGAGAGATACGCTACAAACCTACTATAGTAACTAATTAAAAACCTTGTAAATATCAAATACTGCCAAAGATATGAAACAATCAGAACTCTCATACATCATTGGCAGGAAAGCAGAATAGTATACCATCTTGGAAGACAGGTTGACTATATCATATAACCCAGAAATCTCATTCCTAAGAATCTATCCAAGTGAAATATAAGCATATGCTCACATAAAAGTCTGTATGTGAATGTTTATCGACACTTTATTTGTAATAGCTAAAAACTGGAAACAACCCAATTTTCTTTCAACTGTGGAATGGATAAACACTCTGTGCTGAATACACATATTGCCTCTCAGCAATAAACAGGAACCGACTGCAGAACAACTACCCAAATCCATAAATTGCAAATTCATTATGCTAAGAGAAAGAAGCCACCCTCAAAAGCCAGCCTATGGTTTGATTCACTTTTTTAATGACGTTCTTACAAAGTCAGAACTGTAAGGGCTGCAAACAGGTCCGTGGTTGCTAGGTGGTAGAAGGGTCAAGCATCAAGAAGTATGGGAAATTAGGTGAGTTGATAGAACTGTTCTGTATCATGATATGGTGGTGGCTATATGGCCACACTCATTTGCACAAGCTGTTAGAGCTATACATTTTTAAAAAGTGTGGCTATAACTTTATGTAAATTACGCATCCTCAATCAGACAATTAATTTTCTAAGGCCAAGTATTGCAAATGAATTGGTGCACTTACTCAACAGGCGCTCACACTCCCCACAGACCCTTTAATTGCTCTTCTGCTAAATAAGTGAGATGAAGAGCTGAGGATGTTCTCATTAGGGACCTATTCCCCTGACTGTTCTGTGTCCCTATGACTTCCTCTAGGTTCCCACTCAGTAGCCTTTGGAAACTCCAAAGTTACTACTTTAAACATCATCATACAGGACCAGTCTGGGTGCACAACCGTTTTGTTACTTTTTTTATTCGCCTGAATGCATGTTAGTGGTTTCTAGCATACATGTCAGTTTTCCTCCAAACAGGATTTGCTTAGAACTTGCAGCCATAGTCAAAGAAAACACTCAGAATTATACTTATTGAGGCTAAAATGATAACCCCTTTGCCCAATTATTTTGTACATCATTTTTCCTTTAATGCTCACAGACAGATTTCTGTGAGATGTGTGGGACAGGTAATTTTAGTATTTTTGTTTCATAAATAAGGAAACTGAACTTGGCAGAGGTAAATGACTCTCCCAAGGTATCATAAATAATACATTCAAGATATAGGGCGTGAACCTAGGTTTCCTAGTTCCATGTAAATGATTTTTCTTCCACTTATTCGTGCTTCAGAGACCTTAACATCCTTTTGCCAGTACCCAAGAGAGCTTTTCCTATAGGGCTTATACATTCCACCCTGGTTGAGTTTCTGCTGATTGCCTTTCACTTTTTGTCAAGGAGCAAGGTAAGCTTCTATGTCTTCCTATATAATTTTAGTGAGACCTGAAATCCATGCAAAAGCAGTAAGGAGGCTGGGTCTACTATGAGATATTTTCACAAAATATTGGATGTTTTCAATATTTTCCTCAAACTGTGAGGAGGAACTGGTTATGAAATATCAAAATCTACATCAGTGGGGAGTTTGTGATACTCAGGAAACGCCACGCAGGCAGCGTTCCTAAGAGGATAAGAGCTAACAGACAGCAATGAAAATAGAATAAAACACATAAAATAGACTGCTCTGATTTGGTAGCTTCATTTTCTTTACTAACTCTAGGCTTATTACTGAAGTTACATAGAATGGGGTGAAATGATATGTCTTTAGACTACAAGGGGATCACCCCGAATTACAAAGCCCTCTTCTTTTCCCCTTTATGTCACTCATATTATTACTAGCATGTCTTGTTGTTGTTGTTTAGATGCTCAATCGTGCCCCACTCTTTTGTGACCCCATGGACAGGGGCCCATGGAACCCCCACAAGGTTCCTCTGTTCATGGGGATTTCTCAGGCAAGAATATTGGAATGCCATTGCCTTCTCCAGGGGATTTTCCCAACCCAGGGACTGAATTTGTGTCTCCTGCATTGCAGGCGGATTCTTTACCACTGAGCCGCCTGGGAAGCCCCTAGCACGTCTGGAAAAGTTAAAGGAGTGGTGGCTAAGGGCATAAGCTTTAAAATCTCTCTCACCTGGATGTGACTCTTGAATTTATTTTTATTAGGTGTGGAAATTTATGAAGTAACCTAGCCTCTCAAGTCCTCAGTTTCCTTAACACCAAAATGTGGATAATAATAATCCATACCTTATAACACTGTAGGATAAAGTGGTAGAAAAATGTAACTTAAAAGTTATTCCTGTCAACTCATAAATTACCTTAATAAATATCATAAGCATTGTGTAAATATTATGCTACCTAACTTAAGTCACGAGGATAAAATGAAATATATACACAGTTGCATATATAAAAAGCTCTTACTAGAGATTATAGAACAAAGTATATGCTAAAAAGTTCTTTATATTAGTTTAGGGTGAACAAATACTACTGTCTTTATGCTCTGAGCATGAAAATTGTGAAGGGGAAGATGGTAAAGAAGAGTGGTTGCTAATAAACAGAAGCCGTGACATATGCTTCAAGTCCAAATGAAAGAATTTAGAATGTGAAGAGCACCTCAAAAGCAGATCTGCAAGCTAATCAAATACAATTTCAACCCAGATTTTTGTGATGCAGATTATAGGTGATGGCCTTGGGAGTAAGTTGAAGCAGCAGAAGACTGTTTCAACCCAGGGTAAAATATGGATCTCAAAGAATAGAGTGAGCAAATGGCCGCTACAACCAGCGATGGGCAGGGAGGACAGTGAGGCCTGCTGGAGGGGTCAGGAGACCTGAGCGGACACACTGTGTGTGCGTGCTCAGGACTCAGCCATGTCTAGCTCGTCGGGATTTCAAGGACTGTGGCCCACCAGGCTCCTCTGTCCATGGAATTTTCCAGGCAGGAAAGAGGAGCCTGGTGGGCTACAATCCATTTCCTCCTCCAGGGAACCTTCCCGACCCAGGGATTGAACTCATGTCTCTTGAGTGCCCTGCATTGGCAGGTAGCTTCTTTACCAATGCGTCACCTGTGTGAGGAAAGACTAATTAAGAGGAGAGGCTATCAAACTTCAAACATGATCCATAACCTGAAGACTTGAATATTGCATCCTACTTTTTTCAAACCAAGGTAGAAACCATATTATATTATTATATATGGTAGAAACCATAATATATTATTAGTGCTAACACTTATCAGGCTTATACTTATAGTTTTTATTTTATTAACCTTATTTTATTTTATTAACTTTATTGTCCTATTCACATTACATCTTTGTTTTTAAGGATGAAAAATGTGAGGCTCAGAAAACTTAAGTTAGGACAGTGTTCCCGAGAGTAAATGGCAGGGTCCTTTAGGATGCTACTCACTTCTTCCCAGATGCTGAGTTTTTAGGCTCAGTGCATTATTTTCTTCTGCGCTGTTGGTGCAGGTTGGATATATTTGCTGTTGCATATGCATATGTCTTTCTTACTCCATTGTAAGTCCCAAATCCAGAGACAGCATATTAGTTATTTCAGTTTTCCTAATTACCAATATTAAGTGTGGTCCAGTGGATGCAGTGGAAGACATAAATCGAATTAATTCACTTCAATTCAAATTTCAGTTAATGTCTTGAGGACTAGGAGCTAGTCTGCCTGAGCACAAAGCTTGACTCTGCCAGTTACCACTTGTGTAAATCAAACAAATTAAGCAATCTTTTGGAGCCTAAGTTATCCCATAAAATCAGTGATAGTAATGACTAATGAACCTCATAGCATTGTTGAGAGGATGAAATGAGTATATATACAGTCAATCTTCAGATTCACAGACTTCCTATTTACAGATTTTCCTGTAGTTAAAATTTATTTTAATCCTAAAATAAATATGTGCAGAGCTCTTGTGATCATTTAGGGACATGTGCAGAGTGGTGAAAAATCTGAGTTGCTTGACATTCACATTTCCAGCAGAGGTTGAACAAGGCAATTGCTCTACCTTCTTATTTCCATTTCCATATTGTAATTGTTTTTTATTTTTTAATATTTAATTAGAGGGTAACTGCTTTACAATGTTGCACTGGTTTCTTCTGTACAACAGCATCAATCAGCCATAAATATATATATATATATATATATCCCGTCCCTCCTGAGCCTCCCTCCCTCCTCCCCTATAGGAGGTCACAGAGCCCCGGGTTGAGCTCCTTGGGTTATACAGAAACTTCCCACCAGCTATCTATTTTACACACGGTAATGTGTGTGTTTCAGTGCTCCTCTCCCCACTCATCCCACCCTCTCCATTCCCCAGTGTCCACAAGTCTGTTCTCTGCGTCGTGACTATCCCCGCCCAGGGATGGTACCGCTCATCTGCGCCGTTTTCTCGATTTCATGTATATGTGCTGTTGCTTTGCAGGCCCTAAGTCGTGTCTGACTCTGCAACCCCATGGACTGCGGATGCCAGGCCTCCCTGTCTCTCGCCAACTCCCGGAGTTTGCCCAAGTCCACTGTCCATTGCATCGGTGCTGCTATCCAACCATCTCATCCTTTGCTGCCCTCTTTCCCTTCTGCCTTCAATTTTTCCAAGCCTCAGGGTCTTTTCCAATGAATTGGTTCTTCACATTAGGTGGCTAAAGTATTGGAGCTTCAGCTTCAGCATCAGTTCTTCCAGTGAGTATTCAGGGTTGATTTCCTTTAGGTTAGCTAGTTTGATCTCCTTGCAGTCCAAGGGACTGTCAAGAATATATATATGTATATATATTATATATATATATATATGAGTGTGTGTGTGTATATATATATATATGTATTTATATACAATAGTCCATTTTATATATGTACTACAATTTCTTTTTTTGTTTGTTTGCGACTTTATTTTTTTATTGAAGTAGAGTTGATCTACAATATTGTGTTAGTTTCTGGTGTACGGCAGAGTGATTCAGTTACACATTCTTTTTCATATTATTTTCCGTTGTGGTTTATTACAGGACTGAAAGAGTTCCCTGTGCTATACAGTAGGGCCATGCTGTTTATTCATTCTGTGTGTAATAGCTTGCCTCTGCTCATCCCGACCTCCCAATCCAACCCTTCCCACAGCTGTCCTGCTTGGCAACCACAAGCCTGTGTTAGTGAGTCTGTTTGTGTTTCATGGGTAGATTCATTTCCGTCATATTTTAGACTCCACATGTACATGATGTAATACGGTATGTCTTTCTTTGTTTTACGTCACATCATATAGTGGTCTCTAGTTCCATCTACTTAGTTGCAAATGGCAATATTTCATTCTTTTTGTGGCTGAGTACTGTTCTCTTGTGTGTGTGAGCGTGTGTGTGCATATCTCACATCTTTATCCATTCAGCTGTCGGTGGATATGTAGGCTGTTTCCATGTCTGGGCTATTGTCAATGGTACTGCTATGAACGTAGTGAAAGGCACTCAGTCGTGACCTTGTGACCCCCTTTGTGACCCCATGGACTGCAACCTGCCAGGCTCCCCTGTCCACGGACCTCTCCAGGCCAGAACACTGGAGTGGGTAGCCAGTATTCTTCCCCTTCTCCAGGGGGTCTCCCCAACCCACGGACCAAACCCAGGTCTCCTGCATTGCAGATGGACTCTTCACCATCTGAGCCGCCAGGGAAGCCCATGAACATAGGGTGCATGTGTCTTTTTGAACTATACTTTTGCCCTGATGCTGCCAAGAGTGGGATTTCTGGATCACATGGCAACTCTATTTGTAGTTTTTTAAGGCACCACCGTACTGTTCTCCACAGTGGCTGCACCAATGTACATTCCCACTAACAGTGTAGGAAGGTTCCCTTTTCTCCATACCATCTCTAGCGTTTGTTATTTGTAGACTTTTTAATGATAGCCACTCTGACCAGCGTGAGGTGGTACCTCATTGTGATTTTGATTTTGTCTGCCACTTTGAATAATCCACAAACGGCAAGCAGCAACATAAAAGTATTTCCCAGGAAATTCCCTGGTGGTCCAGGGGTTAGGACTATGACTTCTTTATCCATTCATCTCTTGATGGACATCTAGTTTGCTTCTACACCATGGTTACTATACAAGTGTTTTCATGCAGTCTTTGCAGTGTCAGTTTTTCACATTTTTATGCTTCCTGTTGTGTGATTTTTTAATTAAAAGAATTAAATTTTCCTGAGTGTAGTGCTAAAAGAAGACTGTGATGTGCCTTAAGGAGAAAGTAAGTATATAACATATAGAGCTGTTGGCTGTGAGACCAATGTTAATGAATCAACAGTATATATTAAATAAGATCTCTTTAAAGAGAAACATACATAAACAATATTTTGGATTGATTGACTGATGAGAATGTGACCAGAGTCTTGCAGGAAACTATCTATTTTTGCTGGGAGCAAAGAAGCATTCATGAATTCACTGCTCACTGTTACTTTATAGAACCTAACTGCTACAGGTAATGGGGATCAGCTGTGACATATATGTGTGTGTGTGTGTGTGTGTGTGTTTATGGAGAAGGAAATGGAAACCCACTCCAGTATTCTTGCCTGGAGACTCCCAGGGATAGAGGAGCCACGTGGGCTGCCATCTATGGGGTCACACAGAGTCGGACACAACTGAAGCAACTTAGCAGCATATGTATATATATATATATTCTTGAATGTGAGCACTGTAGAAGGGTAAGCTGTTTCTATTCTCAGTAGATATGATTTGGAAGATGGAGTCATTCCAGATATATGATGATCTTCAGTTCAGTTCAGTTCAGTTGCTCAGTCGTGTCTGATTCTTTGTGACCCCACGGACTGCAGCATGCCAGGCCTCCCTGTCCATCACCAACTCCCGGAGTCCACCCAAACCCATGTTCATCGAGTCGGTGATGCCATCCAACCATATCATTCTCTGTCGTTCCCCTTCTTTTCCCACCTTCAGTCTTTCCCAACATCAGGGTCTTTTCAAATGAGTCAGCTCTCCACATCAGGTGGCCAAAGTATGAACAGTATGACAGCCTTAGACAAGTCATTAACCCTTTCTCTACCTCCGTTTCTCATATTCAAAATTAGTAAATGGGGTGACTGATCCATGAAACCCTTCAATTTCAACTATTAATTTTTTTTTTTTACTAATTTTCTCACGTGTATGCTTTAGAGCTGGAGAACAAATTATTGCTGTAACAGAAATAGTTCACAGAGCATTTATACATTCCAGTTTCACTATGCCCTGACTTTTTCATTCCTCTGTTCCTTTACTTCTCATGGTTGCAGGGCGTCCTGTGGTTCCTAAATGACACCCATGGAGAACAAAACAGAAGTGACTGAATTCATCCTCCTAGGACTTACTGATGCCCCAGGACTACAGGTCCCACTCTTCATGATGTTTACCCTCATTTACATTATCACTGTAGTTGGAAATCTGGGGATGATCACGTTGATTCTGTTGGACCCTCACCTTCACACTCCTATGTACTTTTTCCTGAGTAATCTCTCTCTGGTGGACTTTGGTTGCTCCTCAGCAGTCACACCCAATGTGATAGCAGGATTCCTCACAGGAAATAAGGTCATTTCTTACAATGCATGTGCTGCTCAGATGTTCTTTTTTGTAGTCTTTGGCACCCGGGAAAGTTACCTCTTGGCTTCAATGGCTTATGACCGCTATGCAGCAGTGTGCAAGCCCCTGCGTTATGCCACCACCATGACAAAAAACAGGTGTGCTTGTCTTGTCATAGGCTCTTATGCATGTGGTGTTCTGAATGCCTCTGTCAATGTGGGAGATAACTTCGGTTTCTCTTTCTGTGGGTCCAATGTGGTCAACCACTTTTTCTGTGATGTTCCAGCAGTCATGATTCTTTCTTGCTCTGATAAGCACATGAGTGAGTTGGTTCTTGTTTATATTAATACCTTCCATGTGGTTTTTGCTCTCCTGATTATCTTTATTTCCTACCTGCTCATATTTATCACTATTCTGAAGATGCACTCAGCTGAGGGATATCAGAAGGCTTTGTCCACCTGCGCTTCTCACTTCACTGCTATCTCCATTTTTTATGGGACAGTCATCTTCATGTACTTACAACCCACCTCCAGTCATGCCATGGATACAGATAAAATGGCCTCTGTGTTCTATGCTATGATCATCCCTATGCTAAACCCTGTGGTCTATAGCCTGAGGAACAAGGAGGTCAAAAGTGCATTCAAGAAGGTTGTTGAGAAATCAAAATTGTCTCTAGGGTTAGCTCTTTAATAATGTAGGATCCAAAAAAGTTAGAGTCATCTCTAAGGTGTCCTTTGCTCAGTGACTCACATGTTAAGGTCCACACAGCACTTATCTTCCTGAGGAGATATCCTGCCATTGCATGATGTCAGATTCCTAGTAGAAACAAACATAATGTTATTAATTATTATCATGTTGATGCAAATGTACATGCAAAAACAGGAGAATACAGAAGCCTAGGGTTAGAACTGCATTCCTTTGTCCCGTGTATGTACATATAAACCAGAGCAAGAAATTTGTTAAGTGAATAAATCATGTATGGCTGGTTTTTGAAAAAGAAAAGAATTTTAAATGATCAATTGGGGTGCTATATGATCCAATAATTCCACGCCTGAGAATATATTGGAACAAACTATAATTCAAAAAGATACACGCAGCCTTACGTTCATATCAGTGCTATTTGCAATAGCTAAGATGTGGAAATAACCTCAATGTCCATTGACAGATGAGTGGATAAAGAAGATGTGGTACATGTATACAATCGAATACTACTCAGCTATAAAAACAATAATGGCATTTGTACCAACAGGGATGGACCTGGAGATTATCATACCAGATAAAGTAAGTCAGAAAGACAAACACCTGTGATATCACTTATATGTGGAATCTAAAATATGATACAAATGAATTTATCTATAAAACAGAAACTGTCTTGCAAGACACAAAGAACAGACTGGTGGTTGCCAAGGGGAAGGGAGAGGAAGGAGAGCTGGGTCGGGAGTTTGGGATGAACGGATGCAAACTATCACATATGAAATGGATAAATGGCAAGGTCCTACTGTATAACACTCTGTTTCCAGTCTCCCCATCTATTTGCCATGGAGTGATGGGACCAGATGCCATTATCTTAGTGTTTTGAATGCTGAGTTTTAAGCCAGATTTTTCACTCTCCTCTTTCACTTTCATCAAGAGGCTCTTTAGTTCTTCTTCACTTTCTGCCATAAGGGTGTCATCTGCATATCTGAGGTTTTTGATATTTCTCTCGACAATCTTGATTCCAACTTGTGCTTCATTCAGCCCTGCATTTTGCATGATGTACTCTGCATAGAAGTTAAGTAAGCAGGGTGACAATATACAGCCTTGATGTACTCCTTTCCCGATTTGGAATGAGTCCATTGTTCTGTGTACAGTTCTAACTGCTGCTTTTTGACCTGCATACAGATTTCTCAGGAGACAGATCAGGTGGTCTGGTATTCCTATCTCTTTAAGAATGTTCCACAGTTTGTTGTGATTCACACAGTCAAAAAAGACATGAGTTTGGGTAAACTCCAGGAGTTGGTGATGGACAGGGAGGCCTGGCGTGCTGCGGTTCTTGGGGTTGCAAAGAGTCGGACATGCCTGAGCAACTGAAATGAACTGAACACAGTCAAAGGCTTTAGCATAATCAATGAAGTAAAAGTAGATGTTTTTCTGGAATTCTCTTGCTTTTTCTATGATCCAGTGAATGTTGGCAATTTGATCTTTGGTTCCTCTGCCTTTTCTAAATCCATCTTGTACTAATGTATATATCCAAACTAAAATATAGATTCCATACAAGAAATAGCTTCATCTGCTTTGTTCATAACTCCTTGGTAAAAGTGAGTGAAAGCATTAGTTGCTCAGTCATGTCCGACTATTTGTAGCCCTCCAACTCCTCTGTCCATGGAATTCTCCAGGCAAGAGTACTGGAGTGGATAGCCATTCCCTTCTCCAGGTGATCTTCCTGACCAGGAATCTAATCTGGATCTCTGGCATTGCAGGCAGATTCTTTCTCATCTGAGCCACCAGGGAAGCCCCCAGTCCTTGGTACTTAAATCAATTTCTGGATCATAGGAGAGTTAAATAAATATTTTTAAATGAATGAATGTATGAATGAAAGGATGGATGAAGCTTTTATTTCAGCTTCATCCATCAGGATGAATGTATTAAATATTTGAATCAGGATATTCATAATTCATTCATAAAATAAACCTTCTATATAAAATTAGCATTTCAAGAGGCATGACTGGTGTTTTGTTTGGCTGAAATATTTTCTACATTGTCACTCAGTGCTTTTAATTCCCACTGACAGACACAAAATTAACTGGAAACTTTGTCATCATCCCTTAGAAATGATATCTCATTGACAACACATCAAATAGATTCTATTAATAAGTCATAAAAGACAAAACATATCAAACTATTTTAATGCTTAATATCTGAGTTAGTTACGGTAATGCAGTTAATTCCAGTGATTCTAAACTTCCATAGATAATGTAAACATAACAATACTTATCATAGTAAACATAATCTACATTAAATACCCTAGTAGAATAATATTTATGTGTTTTATTTTGATCCTTGTGGAGCTCAATTCTATAATAAAGACGCCCAAAGGAACTTGCACCGATATTCCTTTCTCTGTGTCTACATACTTAGAGGCTTCCATACTCCCAGTGTTAGCAAGACTGTGTTTGGATATACTGAGATGAACAGCAGTGTGGACAGAGTGTTGCAATCCAAATATATTCTCTTCTGGCTCTAAGTTTATGATGATAGTGACGTGTCTTCTGCTGGAGCCATTTAAAAGTTACTTTCAAAACTTTTAATATTTTGTTTTTAATCATAGGGTAATTATAATATTGGAGAAGGTAATGGCACCCCACTCCAGTACTCTTGCCTGGAAAATCCCATGGACAGAGGAGCCTGGTAGGCTGCAGTCCATGGGGTCGCTACGAGTCAGACACGACTGAGCAATGTAACTTTCACTTTTCACTTTCATGCATTGGAGAAGGAAATGGCAACCCACTCCAGTGTTCTTACTTGGAGAATCCCAGGGGCGGGGGAGCCAAGTGGGCTGCTGTCTATGGGGTCACACAGAGTCGGACATGACTGAAACGACTTAGCAGCAGCAGCAATTATAATATTGTGATGTTTTTTCGTACATCACCATGAAATGGCCACATATACCCCCTCCCTCTTACACTTCTCTCCCACCCCCTCCCCCTCCCAGCCCTCTAGGTTTTCACAGATCACCAGCAAACTCCCACTGGCTATCTATTTCACATTTGATATTGTGTGTGTTTCAGTGCTATCCTCTCAAATCATCCCACCCCCTCCTTCCCCCACTGTGTCCAAAAGTCTGCCCTTTATGTCTGTGTCTCCTTTGCTGCTCTGCATATAGGGTCATTGGTACCATCTTTCTAGATTCCATATAGATGTGTTAATATACAATACTTGTCTTTCTGACTTACTTCATTCTGTATAATAGGCTCTAGGTTCATCCATCTCATTAGAACTGACTCAAACATGTTCCTTCTTATAGCTTAGTAATATTCCATTGTGTATATGCATCACAACTTCCTTATCCATTCATCTGTGGATGGACATCTAGGTTGCTTCCATGTGCTAGTTACTGTAAATAACAAATGCTTTTAGAATATGTTTTAGATTTACAGAATAGGAGCAAAGATAGCAGGAGTTCTCATATACACCTGTCCTAGTTTTTCCTAGTTTCATCACAATATACTACCTTGGCACATATATCAATATAAAGAATCCAACACTTATACATTGCTAACTGAATCCCATACTTTATTTGGATTTCACTAATTTTTTTCTCTCTACTATCCTTTTCCTGTTCCAGTATCCTATACATGGTAACACATGGGGAAATAAAAATGATATTTGCTTTCTGGCATTGTTTAGGGCAATGTTTTACAAGAAATATAACTGATGTAGCACCTATTACATTGAAAGTGAAAGGGATGGGGGGTAAGGAGACAAAGAAGGCTATGCAGTTACATCTAAGAAAAAATTGGGAATATGGTGACTAACATTGGACCTAGTAGTAGAAATTCAGAAGAAACCTCCAGATTACTGAAGGCATGTCATTGGCAAGGAGGCCATGAGCCTTGAATTTAAAAATCTTTGCCTGAACATTCCAACAACTCTAGAAGCTCAAAATTTCATGTGTAGAAGTAATCTGCAAAAGCTGAATAGTCCTTAAAGAGATCATACTCCTCAACATGCACTTAAACTCCCTGCCATGGTCATCACTTTACATAAAACATTATATAAAACACAACATACCCCCACTTGTTTCAGGAAAAAGTCCATACCCTTAGCACTGAGCAATTCATCCTCTTTTGTAATGTCCCAGAACGTTCACTTGAGCCCTGTAGCTAAATGAGGCCTTCCAAAGGTACCCAAAGACCAATTAGAAACTCTTCTCTTCCCCAAACCTTAATTAAAAGCTTCCCTATCTTACACTATCTCAACTGTTATTGTTCAGTCGCTAAGCCGTGTCCGACTCTTTGCATCCCCATGGACTGCAGTACTCCAGGCTTCCCTGTCCCTCACTAACTCCCAGAGTTTGCTCAAACTCATGTCCATTGAGTTGGTAATGCCATCCAACCATCTCATCTCTGTCACCCACTTCTCCCGCCCTTAGTCTTTTCTGGCATCAGGGTCTTTTCCAATGAATCGGCTCTTCACATCAGATGACTTAAGTATTGGGGCTTCAGTTTCAGCATCAATTTTTCCAGTGAATATTCAAGGTTGAATTCCTTTAGGACTGATTGGTTTGAACTCCTTGCAGTCCAAGGGACTCTCTAAAGTCTTCTCCAACACCACGATTTGGAAGCATCCATTCTTCAGCTCTCAGCCTTCTTTATGGTCCAACTCTCACTCAATAAAACTATTATCACATCTTTCAGTTCAGTTCAGTTCAGTGGCTCAGTTGTGTCCGACTCTTTGCGACCCCATGAATCACAGCATACCAGGCCTCCCTGTCCATCACAAACTCCCGGAGTTTACTCAAACTCATGCCCATTGAGTCGGTGATGCCGTCCAGCCATCTCATCCTCTGTCGTCCCCTTCTCCTCCTGCCCCTAATCCCTCCAAGCATCAGGGTCTCTTCCAATGAGTCAACTCTTCGCATCTTTAAGCCCCTGCTGAAATCCAAGTAGTGACAGATGTGTACCCTTGCTGAATAAAAAGGAAAAGAACACAGCCTTTGTTAATTTTTCCTTAGATTTCATTTTGTCTTTGACACACTTCAGAAATCCTCATAAGAAATAATGGATAAAAGAAAAACATACCATACAACAGATACACCAGGGACCAATGAAAATTATAGGAAATGGAATTCTCTCCAGAGATAAAAATCAGGGTCTTGTAAAGAAATATCTCCCATCAGTAAAATTGAAGAGCTTTCATAATGTTAATTCAGCAACATTTCAAAACTGAGCTGTGTATTTCCATTCTCTTCTTTCATAAAAGGGAACTCTTTTTTCAAATTATTTTTTACCATATTCCAGTATCATATATTGAATGTGAAAGTAGGATGAGCTATATTTTTTCTTTGTTTTATTTTTTAGTTCCTAAGTGCCTCACCACAGGGAGCCACATTTAGACTGAATGGAGAGGACCATTAAACCCCTGTAGTATTCTAGACATTGACCTTTCATAGGAATTAGCTGCAATTTAGGTTGTCTCCTTAATGGAAGTAGAAAATATGTTGTATGTATGTGTGTGTGTGTAAAGGTAAAATATTTGATATTTATAAATATTACAAAGGAAGAGACTTGTTAGCTGTGTGCCAAAATATTTTCTTTCTCCTCTTAGGCTTATAACTACTTATATTCTCAGCCTTCGTGCAATTAGTTGTGGTCATGTGATTGTATTCTTGTCAATGAAACGTGAATGTGTTGTATGTGCCATTTCCAAGCCTGGCCCTTGAAATTTCCCATGCAGTTCTGTTCATTCTCTCTTTTGTTGTCATCAATTGGATATAGAATCCAGGCCAGAGGAGATAGTGGAGCCACAAACCAGAAAGAACTTGGATTACCGTTCTACTGAGTTTCCATAGAACAACTAACCGAACAACATATGAGCAAGAAAAATCTCTGTGGTTAAGCCACTGCAATTTTGGACTTTGCTTGTATAACAGCAAATATTATAGTATTATTTATACCAACTAGCATGAAGAGATTCCCAGAAGACAACCTGGATGCTGCTTGCAAGAAGTGGAAGGACGTTGTGACAAGAAACCCCAGGAAGTGTCTACAGCACAAGTTAATGTCACTGATATTTGTCAATTCTCAATCAGCTTCTAAAACATAACAGGAGGAAAAAAAACCCACAAGTTTTGGGGAAAAAAAAGACCATTCCAACCAAATTTTCTTATCTAAGGAAACTTACTAAAATCTTCTGAGCTTCTTGCATGTGCTTTGATTCATGGTTTTGTGTGTCCAGTGTTTTACTTATACGCATGTGTTGTTATAAGGCAGAGAAAATATGACCATATGAATGAATCAAAGATAATCAATAAAGTTTATTAATGTAATTTGGGCAGGGCACCAAGTACTCAAAGGCCCCTGTGGACATCCTCATTCAGATATCACATAGTTGGACATAACATTTTCTTTTTTCTTGATGATAGACTTTTGAAGGAGAAATGGCAATATTACCTCAGTAATTTAGGAGTAGTGTGGGCCCTAAAATGTGAATAATTTCATGGTTAAAGACAGGAGAGGAATGAAACTAGGTTATTTGGAATCTTTTAGCTTTAGAAGGTGAAGCCTAGAGACAAGTTTACTTTTTCAACTGCCTTCTTGAAAGCACTTTTAACCTCCTTATTTCTTAAACTATAGACCAGGGGGTTCAGCATGGGGATGACCATGGTATAGAACACAGATGCGATTTTGTCTACATCCATGGAATGACTGGAGCTGGGCTGGGAGTACATAAAGATGACAGTCCCATAGAAGATGGAGACTGTGGTGAGGTGAGAAGTGCAGGTGGATAAAGCCTTTTGATATCCCTCAGCCGAGTGCATCTTCAGGATGGTGACAAATATGAACAAGTAGGAAACCAAGATAACCAAGAGGGCAAAAAAGATATTGAAGCTTGCCACAAAGACAAGAACTAGCTCACTAACATGTCTATCAGAGCAAGAGAGGGCCATGACTGCTGGAACATCACAGAAAAAGTGATGGACTAGATTGGACCTACAGAAAGAGAGACTGAATGTGTCCCTGATGTGAACAGAGGCATTCAGAAAGCTGTAGACGTAAGAGCCTGCGGCCAGACCCGCACACACACTGGTTGTCATGGTGGTCGTGTAGTGTAGGGGTTTGCACACGGCTGCATAGCGATCATAAGCCATTGATGCCAAGAGGAAATTTTCCACGGTGGCCAGGGCTACAAAAAAGAACATCTGAGCAGCACATGCATTGTAGGAGATGACCTGGTCTCCCATAAGCAGCTCAGCCATCACCTTGGGAGTGACAGCTGTAGAATAGCAAAAGTCCACCAAAGACAGGTTACTAAGGAAAAAGTACATGGGAACGTGAAGACGAGAGTCCATGAGGATCAAAACAATCATCCCCAGGTTTCCAACCACGCTGAAGAGGTAGATGAGAGTAAACACGATGAACAAGGGGACCTGCAGTCCGGGGGCACTGGTGAGTCCCAGCAGGATGAATTCAGTCACCCCTGTATTATTCTCCATGGATTTGGTTTGGGAATCACAAGATGACGCCCTGTAGCAATGAGAAATAAAGGAACAGAGAAATTTAATGGAGAGAAATTGAAACAGATAGATAACTAGGTGATTGGTAGATAGGTAGATGTGTATTATTGCATTATGGCAATAATTATGAATTAAATATTATTCATATAAAATATGCTTTGACAACAAGTTTTAATGCATATTAATACATTATAGAGTTACACATTGTTGAAAATGAAGGGTCTTTATGGTTCATCTCCTACTGTCTAAATTTTATAAACTTGTGAACTGAAATGTGAAAATATAAAGTCTTAATCAAGATGGCATGTCTAGAATGCATATACGTGTCCTTTCGGTTCCTTGAGCCTGGTAAATGCTTACATTCTGTACATTGCTGTTGTGCCAGGAGCTGCCCTGTACACTTCACCTGTGTATCAATTTGCTTTTCTCAATAAGCTTATAAGACTGACTAGTTGTTACCCTCTTTTAGTTTTTGAAGCATAGGGGTTGAGTAATGTATTTAAATTTACAAAATCATTACTGTCAAAGTCAAGTTGTGTACCCAGGAAGAGTCATTCTTCGATCCACTGGTCTGGGACTTTGGGATTAACAGATGCAAATTATGGTATACAGGATAGATAAGCAATAAGATCCTACTGTATAGCACAGAGAACTATATTCAATAGCTTGTGACAAACCATGGTGGAAAAGAACATGAAAAAGAATGTATATGTATAACTGAGTCACTTTACTATACAACAGAAATGAAACAACAGTGTAAATCAACTGTACTTCAAACTCTCGCTCTTTGCAGATGACATGATCCTCTACATAGAAAACCCTAAAGACTACCAGAAAATTACTAGAGCTAATCAGTGAATATAGTAGTCGCAGGATATAAAATTAACACAGAGAAATCCCTTGCGTTCCTATACACTAATAATGAGAAAACAGAAAGGGAAATTAAGGAAACAATACCATTCACCATTGCAACAAAAAGAATAAAATACTTAGGAGTATATCTACCTAAAGAAACAAAAGACCTATACATAGAAAACTATAAAACACTGATGAAAGAAATCAAAGAGGACACAAACAGATGGAGAACCATACCGTGTTCATGGATTGGAAGAATCAATATTGTCAAAATGGCTATTCTACCCAAAGCAATCTATAGATTCAATGCAATCCCTATCAAGCTACCAACGGTATTTTTCACAGAACTAGACCCAAAGAATTTCACAATTTGTATGGAAATACAAAAAACCTCGAATAGCCAAAGTAATCTTGAGAAAGAAGAATGGAACTGGAGGAATCAACCTGCCTGACTTCAGACTCTACTACAAAGCCACAGTCATCAAGACAGTATGGTACTGGCACAAAGACAGAAATATAGATCAATGGAACAGAATAGAAAGCCCAGAGATAAATCCACGAACCTATGGACACCTTATCTTTGACAAAGGAGGCAAGGATATACAATGGAAAAAAGACAACCTCTTTAACAAGTGGTGCTGGGAAAACTGGTCAACCACTTGTAAAAGAATGAAACTAGAACACTTTCTAACACCATACACAAAAATAAACTCAAAATGGATTAAAGATCTAAATGTAAGACCAGAAACTATAAAACTCCTAGAGGAGAACATAGGCAAAACACTCTCCGACATAAATCACAGCAAGATCCTCTATGACCCACCTCCCAGAATATTGGAAATAAAAGCAAAACTAAACAAATGGGACCTAATGAAACTTAAAAGCTTTTGCACTACAAAGGAAACTATAAGTAAGGTGAAAAGACAGCCCTCAGATTGGGAGAAAATAATAGCAAATGAAGAAACAGACAAAGGATTAACCTCAAAAATATACAAGCAACTCCTGCAGCTCAATTCCAGAAAAATAAATGACCCAATCAAAAAATGGGCCAAAGAACTAAACAGACATTTCTCCAAAGAAGACATACAGATGGCTAACAAACACATGAAAAGATGCTCAACATCACTCATTATTAGAGAAATGCAAATCAAAACCACAATGAGGTACCATTACATGCCAGTCAGGATGGCTGCTATCCAAAAGTCTACAAGCAATAAATGCTGGAGAGGGTGTGGAGAAAAGGGAACCCTCTTACACTGTTGGTGGGAATGCAAACTAGTACAGCCGCTATGGAGAAGAGTGTGGCGATTTCTTAAAAAACTGGAAATAGAACTGCCATATGACCCAGCAATCCCACTCCTGGGCATACACACTGAGGAAACCAGATCTGAAAGAGACACGTGCACCCCAATGTTCATCACAGCACTGTTTATAATAGCCAGGACATGGAAGCAACCTAGATGCCCATCAGCAGATGAATGGATAAGGAAGCTGTGGTACATATACACCATGGAATATTACTCAGCCATTAAAAAGAATTCATTTGAATCAGTCCTAATGAGATGGATGAAACTGGAGCCCCTTATACAGAGTGAAGTAAGCCAGAAAGATAAAGAACATTACAGCATACTAACACATATATATGGAATTTAGAAAGATGGTAACGATAACCCTATATGCAAAACAGAAAAAGAGACACAGAAATACAGAACAGACTTTTGAACTCTGTGGGAGAAGGTGAGGGTGGGATGTTTCAAAAGAACAGCATGTATATTATCTATGGTGAAACAGATCACCAGCCCAGGTGGGATGCATGAGACAAGTGCTCCGGCCTGGTGCACTGACCAGGGGAGAGGAATTGGGTGGAGAGGGAGGTGGGAGGGGGATCAGGATGGGGAATACGTGTAAATCTATGGCTGATTCATATCAATGTATGACAAAACCCACTGAAATGTTGTGAAGTAATTAGCCTCCAACTAATAAAAAAAATAAATAAAAATTAAAAAAAAGAAATAAATTAAACTCCCCTCCAATAAATAAATAAATAAAATTGAGTTTTGCTCAATTTGCAACTACTCATTGTCTCCATTGGCCCAAACTCAGTGTTTGGGTTTCCCCGTCAAGTAGCTGAGACACGTATGTGTAATAGATCTAGCGGAGTAACTACAGCACTTGCCAGCAGAGGCAATTCTGAGGGGAAGACATAGCATTGGGTATAAAGCTTGGGTTCTGGGAAGAGATGCATGCAAGTCTTACCATTTGCTACCCAAGAGTCATTAGTTGTAACCTAACTACTTGACCTGGTTTTCTCCATGTACAGAATAACAACACCTCAAGGTAGTATTGTGAGAATTAGATGAAATAATGTATCAAAAAATAAGTCAAATGCTGAGTGCCTAGCATCTCCTGATAAGCATTAGTTGTAATATTGTAATGAGGATGAAATGATAGGCTCTATGTATGAGAAAGGCAGGTGAAATCAGGGATTCGGATGTGGATGAATTCTGAAGTCTTGCAGCCTCTCTTCAACTTTTCCTCACACTCTGTCCACTGAAACGTTTGTGTCTTCCAATGTTTCTCAGTCTGTCGGTTCTCTTCTACCATGAATGGTGAGTGAGTGAAAGTTGCTCAGTTGTGTCCAGCTGTTTGCAACCCCATGGTTGCCAAGCTCTTCTGTCCATGGAATTCTCCAGGCAAGAATACCGGAGTGGGTAGCCTTTCCCTTCTCCAGGGGGTCTTCCCAACCCAGGAATCAAAGCCAGGTCTCCCACTTTGCAGGTGAATTCTTCACTGTCTGAGCCATGAGGGAAGCCCACCTTTTCTTTCAATCCTCAGTAATGTTGTAAGGTGGCTCATGTTGTTACACCCATTTTACCAGTAGGAACACTGAGGACTTGAGCATCCATGTAAAGCTGCACGATTAGTTGTTAGTATGAAAAAGATTCAGGATTCAAGATTCAAATCCAACTGTGACCAAATCAGAAGCCTGTGCTTTCAGCCACCTCACTAGCCGCATTTGTAAACGTGCTAGTAATCATAAGGATGAGATTATGGGGGAAAGGTTACAATAGAGTTAGGATCTCGCTAACTTGATTAGAACACTTCTGTGGTTTAAAGAAAGGTTATTTCACTCTTGTGGTTTTCTTTCTTGCCTCCAATGAGATGACATAGGATAGTAACTAAGATGAGATTAAGACTTAGTAACAGGATCATCTATTTTGTTGTTGTTGTTGTTATTGATTTATAGTAGAACAGCATGACTTTATTCTATACATATCTCTAAACTCCCATGGATGGAAATTTTGACATTCAAACTTCAGCCTCAACTCACTGTTTAAGAAAAAAAAATGTTGAAACCATCTCTTTCTGTGCTCAGATAATTCATAGTAGATATAGCTGCCCCATAGATTTTACATGAATTATACTTCTCACTAAAAATGTATATGAAACATAGAAGCTTACCTTGCTGCTGGAAAAGAAGAGACAGTCAATCCCGAAGAGTGATAATGAAATCAGACATTTAGTCATGGAATAAAGCACATAACCCTAGTAGCTCAGCTGGTAAAGAATCTGCCTGCGATGCAGGGGACCCAGGTTTGATTCCTGGGTCCAGAAGATCCCCTGGCAGAGGAAATCGCAACCCACTCCAGTGTTCTTGCCTGGAGAATCTCACGGACAGAAGAGCCTGGCGGGCTACAGTCCATGGGGTTGCAAGAGTTGGACACGACTTAGTCACTAAAGCACCACTGTTAGATATGCTCTTTATCAGATACTGGTCCAAAGACCCCAAGACCTCAAAGACAAGTAAAGATGGAGGAAGGAACCCAACATGGAGTTAGAAACCTGGATAAAAGCCCCGAATTCACCACTAATTCTGACTATGCTCTTGGAGAAGTCACTTGTCTTCTCCTTGTTTGAAAAACAATTAATAATATTACCTCTTTTCATATATTTCACAGAATTGTGCCTGTAACTAGCAGATGAGGGAAGCTCCGTAAAACATCTTGCTGAGAGGTTATCACTTTAAAGCTGATCAACGTAATTTTACTCTGAGACGTTTTCTCCGGCCACCATAGCAGATCCTCAGGTTCGAGGTCAGAGAGGGCTGCCTGTGTTTGGTAAATGATGGCCAAAGGGGCTCAGCATACATTCTGTGATGTCACATGAATTTATGTTGAGGTTTCAGAGGCTGGCTCATGGGAATCAGAAGGGAGCCACAGAAACACAGAATTCTCTGGGGGTTTCCCCATGAGAGCATTTGTAGCTCTCATCCCATGTTCTTAGGGAAGACAGAAGTAAATTGCTTGTGGGATTATGCTGGATGTATTTATAATGTACACATGTTTTCATATTCATTGCTTGTTCTTCACTTTTTTCCATTTTGTGCTCAAAGTATAATTTACAAACCATTAACATCCATAGCTTTTAGTGTATTATTCTAAGAGCTTGGTTATATTTTATCTGGTCAGGTACCACTGCCACAACTACAATACAGAAGAGTTCTATCACCTTAACAAAAACCCTGAGCTTTTTTATGCCAAGGGCTGATTATCAATGTCTTAAGCTCAAGCACTCAAGTAGAAAGTGAATTCAACTTGCAACCACTTTGTTTTATTCAGGTCCACAATGAATTGCATGATGCTCACTCACATTGGAGAGGGTCATCTGCTTCACTCATTTCACTGATTCAAATGCTGATCTCTTCTACAAACATTGTCACAGTCACAATCAAAAACAGTGTTTAATAACGTATCTGGGCATTCCCTGACCTACTCAAGTTGATACATATAATTAACCATCACAGAGGGACTAGTTATTTTCATTTTGTTGTCGTTTGCTGTCTTGTAGCTATTTCCCCCCTCTTTTACTCTCTTGATATCTTGCTTTGTGCATCACTGACATTTTGTAGTGATAGACTTTGATTCCTTTCTCATTTCTGTTGTGCATCTACTGGTACTGTCTTTGGGATTACCACAATCCAAATCCAAAAGGTCTTGGGGCTTACACAAAACATCTCATAGTTACAACAATCTCTTTTTGACTAGTAACAACTTAACTTCCATCACTTACAAAACTCTGCTCCTATATACCTCTCTTTCTCTTTTCATTACTCATATCACAAATTATATCTTTCCATATTTGGTATCTGGTAATACAAAATTGCAGTTACAGTTATTTTTATCTGTTTATCTCTTATACTCTATGCTAGAATTCAAAGTGATTTACACACTTCAATTACTATATTGCAAGATTCTGTATTTGTCTATATATTTTCCTTTATCAGTGAGTTTTCTATTTTCATATGGCTTTTGCATTGCTCTCTAATGTCTTCTCATTTCAACTTGAAGGACTGCTTTTAGCATTTCCTATCAGGCAGGTCTACCAGTGATGAACTCCTTCCACCTTTTTAAAAGTTGGGAGTAGAATTGACATACAATGTTACATTAGTTTCAGGTGTATAGCATGGTGACTTATACGCATTAAAGATGATCACCACATTAAGTTTAGTTACCATCTCTCTCAATTTAAAGTTTTTATAGTACTATTAACCATATTATCTACTCTGTATACTCCATCCCCAAGACTCATTTTATAATTGGAGATGGTACCTTTTAATCCCTTTCCCCTACTTCAGCAATCCTCCACCCTCTCCTCTCTAGCAACAATTTGTTTGTTCTCTGCATCTATGTTTCTGTTTATCATGCTTGTTCATTTGCTCTGACTTCTGGATAATGAACCTCCATGTTTCTGAAGGGATTTCATTCCTAAGAAAGCTATGCCTTTGTTTAAAAAGTCTGACTAAACATTAAATTGCCTCTAAAATTTCCAAACTGCATGAATGGAAAAATGAAGTTGCTCAGTCGTGTCCGACTCTTTGCGACCCCATGGACTATAGCCCACCAGGCCTCTCCGTCAGTGGGATTTTCCAGGCAAGAGTACTGGAGTGGGTTGCCATTCCCTTCTCTGGGGGATCTTCCCCTGACCCAGGGATTGAACCCGGGTCTCCCGCATTGCATGCAGATGCTTTACCCTCTGAGCCACCAGGGAAACTTGAATGGAAGTAAGCCACAAACAAATATTCTTCAAGGAGGAAAGACCCTTCAACACCACTTCAGAAGTCATAATAAAAATAAAATATTAAGAAAGCAACATTCAAAAAGTTGAACCAGATGCTAAGAAAAGGAATGAAAAATATAATTCTCAATAAAGATACAAATCAATAACTCAGAGTTCGGCGGGGAAGGGGGATGTCTTTGTGGTGCAAGCTCAGAAGAATTTCAGAATTGGCTATCATGTCTTCTATCATTTTATTATTGAGGATCTTCCCCCTTATTATCTTTACGCTGCTTCAGCATTATATCTTGGGTATGTTTATGGGACAAATTAAGTTTTCTTTCCAGGTTACAGGTTGTTGGATCAGAAAGACCCATGTTTGGACTAGATGGGGATGACAAGGTTATTTCTTGGATATGCTGATCATTGAGCGTCTATGGTGATTAACTGGGAATCTAAGTTGTCTCCTGCCAGAAATGTATATGTATATATGAATATATATATAAATTGTTAACTGAAGGAAAATTGCTCTACGGTGTTGTGGTTTCTGCCTTACGATAAGGTTAATCAGCGATAGGTCTACACGTTTCCCCTCGCGCTTGAACCTCCGCCCACCCCGCACTTGCTCTGACCCATCTGAGTGGTCCCAGAGCTCCAGGTCCGGCTCTCTGCGCTGTAAGCAGCGCCCCACCAGCTGTCTGTTTTGCATGTGGTGATGTGTATGTTCCAAAGCTACTCTCTCAATCTGCCCCACCCGCTCCTTCCCCCGCTGCGCCCACAGTCTGTTCTCTATGTCTGCAGGAATATAGCCCTGCAAATGGGTTCATCAGTACTGTTTTTCTAGATTTCCTATATATGTGCTAGTACACAGTATTTGCTTTTCTCTTTCTGACTTACATTGCCAGAAATGTTTATTGGAACTCTACTGAGTCTGTCTCCTCAAAATTCAGAATTCTCTAGTCCAGCCCTCTAGTGTTTCACCCTATTACCTTTAACATATGACTGTCATGTGAGTGATAGTGTCCTTGTCTTGAAACAGAGTTCCCTCCTCTAGCACTTATTTGTCTCTTCATATAAAGATACTTCAGGGGATTTTACTCTACCTTTAATAGAAGTGAAAGAAAGTGAAAGTCACTCCGTCGTGTCCAACTCTGTGATCCCGTGGACTATACAGTCCATGGAATTCTCTAGGCCAGAATATTGGAGTGGGTAGCCTTTCCCTTCTCCAGGGGATCTTCCCAACCCAGGGGTCCAAGCCAGGTCTCCCACATTGCAGGCAGATTCTTTACCAGCTGAGCCACAAGGGAAGCCCAAGAATACTGGCATAGGTAGCCTATCCCTTCTCTAGCAGATCTTCCTGACCCAGGAATCAAACTGGGCTCTCCTGCTTTGTACGCAGATTCTTTACCAACTGAGCTATCAGTAATAGAAGAGTTTGGCCCAATTCTTTAGCACCCACTTATCCAAAAGTTAAAGACTACTAGTAATGTATGGAGATTTTCTTTTTACCACGTCTCTTAAAATATCTGTTATAATCTGCTTATTCAGTTATAGCCATCCCAGTGTATCTGATATATCTCATTGTCATTTTAATTTGTATGATTTATGATCATTTTTTATCTCTTCATGTGGATTTTAGGCACTAATACACCTTTTTCTATAAAATGTAGTTTCAAATTTTCCCCATCTTCAATTGAGACATTTGTTTTCTCATCATTGAGTTGTAAGATTTCTATATTCTCAAAATTATCTTTTTAATTAGATATTTGATTTGCAAACATTTTCTCCAAATTTGTAATTTATTTTTTTAATTTTATAAATGGTGTTTCTTAACATAGAAGCATTCTGAATTTTAATAAAGTTAAAATTATAACTCCAGAACTTCTAATTGCTTTTTTTTATAACTTAATATCTTTGTTGATATTCTCTATTAGATGTTGTTGTTGTTTAGTTGCTAAGTCAAATCCAACTCTTTGCGACCCTCATGGACTATAGCCCTCCAGGCTCCTCTGTCCATGGGACTTTCCAGGCAAGAATACTGGAGTGGGTTGCCATTTTCTTCTCCAGGGGATCTTCCTGACCCAGGG
This sequence comes from Cervus canadensis, assembly GCF_019320065.1. Classification (NCBI taxonomy): domain Eukaryota; kingdom Metazoa; phylum Chordata; class Mammalia; order Artiodactyla; family Cervidae; genus Cervus; species Cervus canadensis. The sequence continues at coordinate 75,976,330 of NC_057396.1, read as the reverse complement.
ATCGAGTCCACGTCTCCTCCATCTCCTTCATTGGCAGGCGGATTCTTTACTGCTGAGCCACTAGGGACGCCCAGTCTCTATTAGATGAGTCACTGTAATCACGTGTGTTGGTGTGTGCTGTTGCCTCATTCCTGTCTGACTCTTTGGGACCCTATGAACTGCAGCCTGACTGGCTCCTCTGTCCATGGGATTCTCCAGGCAAGAATACTGGAGTGGGTTGCCATTTCCTCTTACAGGGGATCTTCCTGACTCAGGGATCGGACCTGCATCTCTATGTCTCCTGCCATAGCAGGCGGGTTCTTTACCACTGCACCACCTGTAATTTTCCTTCAATTCTTTACCTATTGTTTCCCTCAGTTCTTTGAAAGTATATAGACACTCTCAGAGAGTTTCTGTTGACTACCTTTTCATATTTTCCTCCAAATTTTCATGATCCACATTTGTGTGTGTGTGTGTTAAATAAATGGACACTTTAGATAATATAGTGTTGAAATTGCATTCTGACTAGCTTGTAATTGTTTGATATTTGCTTTTGTTTGTTTAGTGACCTGTGTGGGCTAATTTTAGGGTCTGTTTCCCTGTGCTGTAGAGCCACTGAAGTCTCTGCCCAGTCTTCAAAAATCCCATTTTTATTTACAAGCTTGTCATCTTTGGGGTTGCAACTGTAGTACTGGTCAACCAATAGTCAGAGTCTTCCTTATACACATTTTGATAAGAGGGTCTGAATGTGTGGACTGGGGACCATATCCGAAATTTGCCCAGTTGACAAATCTTGCTTTGGCTTTTGTTTTCTGTTTGTGCAGGTCCTCAAGGTCAGTTGGAATAAGTAATTGGTATCTGCTCTGTTCTTTCCTCGTAGCTCAGTTGGTAAAGAATCTGCCTGCAGTACAGGAGACCCAGGTTCGATACTTTGGTCAGGAAAATCCCCTGGAGAAGGAAATGGCAACCCACTCCAGTATTCTTGCCTGGAGAATCCCATGGACAGAGGAGCCTGGTGGTCTACAGTCCGTGGGGTCGCAAGAGTCAGACATGACTTAGCGACTAAACCACCAACTGTTTTTTCATAATCTTGAACATGACCGTAACCTTCTCAATATCCAGGAAAATGTCAGAACTTCTTAAAGGCCATGTATCATTTTCTAGATATCATTAAAAACTTTAATTTTTCCGCTACTTCTGAACAATATCACAGCTTTAGACACCTGTGGTTTGGCCTTCTCCAGTAGTTCTACCAGTTGCTATTGGAACCCATAGACCTCTCTGAGTTCTCTAAACAGTGTAACTTCCTCCCAGCCTTAGCACTTTCACTCAGTTGCTTCGTTCTGTCAGGAACACTCAACCCTGGTGTAGACAGTAGTAAGGGCTGGCCATGGCAGGAAGGAACAGAGATACTTTACCAGTGGGAATGCAAATGGTATGTTACATTTTTTAAAAGTTGTCAGTCTTAGAAAGTCAAACATAAATTTACCCCATCAGCCAACAATTCCACTTAAAGGTATTTACTCAAGTGAAACGCAAACCCAGAACTGTGTTGTTCAAACACAGAACTATATGCAAATGTTTATAGCAGATTTAACTGTAATCAATAAAACTAGAAATAAACAACCTGGTTAGATCCGTATAATAGAATAGTACTTGATAATAAAAAATAACAATCTACTGATATGAGCAACAAAAGGTTGAATGTATTATGTGTTATCCCAGATGAGAGTAGCCAGACCCCAAAAGCTACATGTTGTATGATTTCACTTGTATTTCTTACAAAGGAACAGTTATATGACAAATTCAGGTTCAAGGATCTGGGAGTGGCAGGAGAGTTTCACTGAGAAAGAGCAGAGAAATTTGAGGGCAGACAAGACTGTTCTTTATTTTTATTGTGTTGGTGGTTACATGATCACACACATTTGTCCAAACTCTCAGAACTGTACACTAAAATATGAAGTTGCAAATAAATTACACTTAAACTGAAAAAAAAGAAAGAAATGACAAGAAAATAATGTAAATATATCTGTGTGCTGCTGGCTCAGGAAGTCAAGCTCGTCCTCAAGGCGATTTAATTGCTTCTTTCTGAAGAAAGTGGAACGAGAGCTCTGGCTATCCTCACGGGGGCTTGTCCTGAGAGAAGCTCCAGGTCCCTAACATTCCCTCCTGGCTCCCATTCATCAGCTTCTAACACCCCCAAATAGTTCTCCTTGACATCACTTTAGGAGGAACAGACTACTTACGGAACCTCTCTGGTCATTTATTTACTCATCTGAATGTGAATAATTGTTAGTACACATAAAGGCCTTCCTCAAAACAGGATTTTCTGTGGGTCTGCAAACACTGACAGGGAAAACCCCCAAGATAGATATTATATGGAATGCAGTCAAAATGGCAACTTACTGAGCTGTATTATAGACCTTCTTTCATTAGCTCCTCGTGGTCACAAGTCGGTGAACTATGCTGATGTGTCAACCATATTGTATCTATTTCACAAAAGTTTCGTCTAAGGTAAGTGACAATTATAAGAACACCTTTTATCTATTTATTTATTTTTCTGAGAGTTGGTGATGGACAGGGAGGCCTGGCATGCTGCGGTTCATGGGGTCGCAAAGAGTCAGACACGACTGAGCGACTGAACTGAACTGAACTGAAAGAAGTCTGGACTGATAAGGACACCTTTTGATTAGCGTCACAGAGAGAGCTTCTTCAACAGAATTTTTAAATTCTACCCTGAAAGAGCTTCAGATCAGACTGAAAATTCAGGATTTGCAGCCTCTTTTTTCAAGAGACAGGTAAGCTTCTGTATTCCATATACATTTTGAGCAAGAAGTGTAATACGTGTAAAAGCAGTCATGAAGCTGATCCTATGAGCTATTTGAGCTCAAGCTGGAATGTCATTAACATTTTCCTGAAAAAACTGGGATAGAGGCAAATTACAAAATAATTCCACTGGTTGGAAGTTCAGTTATGCTCATGAAGCTCTACATCATGCTCCTAAAGATGATGGACAAAAACAGTAGGTGATGCTCTGACTGAGGAGGCGGTAATTTCATTGTTTTCTATCTTCTCATGTCATTGTGGTGGAAGCTTACAATGTTTGAATTAACAGTTTAGATTCCAGAAGAGTCCTCATTAGATTTTTTTAGATCTGTATGCTATTTTCTATTCTTTACCTCACAATCTCACCCTTTTCAGAAAAGTTGACGGAGCAGTCATTCAGAAGCATTTATTTCATTTAAATCTTAGATTTATGTTGTATTAGATATGTAATTTAGGAAATACCTTCTCAAATTCTCATTTTTAGTATCTCTAAAACATTCATAATGGAGTTAACATTTACCGTGAAGATTGAGACAATCTATAATATCTAAATATATAATTCTCTTATTAAAGATCATAGGACCCAGTGTATGCTATAAATTGTTATAGGTTATTTTACCATGTTTGTCAGAAATTGGTAAGCACAAATGCCTTTAGAGATTAGGAATGGAAACTTAAATAGCAGCATGGACAGAGAAAGATTTTAGAGACAAGTGCTGCCAGAGAATGAACATACTTCCAATGCTCCAAATCTAAATTAAAGAGTTAAAACATGGGACTTACCCCAGAAGAGGTGCAGGCTAGAATTAAACTCCTGGTCCATCATTTATCAACCCTATATTTCTGTGACCCAGCCAATGAATGAGAGTGAAGTGAGTAAAAATGAGTTTTAGAGAAGAAAACTCCTTCAAATATGGATCACAAGGAAAAATAAGCAAGATAGGCCGAACATCCTTGAATTTTCTTATAAAATGCCTGTCGTTGTTAAGTCACTAAGTCATGTTGAAATCTTTTGCAACCCCATGGACTGCTCTGTCCATGGGATTTTCCAGCCAAGAATGCTGGAGAGGGTTGCCACTGCTTACTCCAAGGGATCTTCCCCATCCAGGGATCGAAACAGCACTTTCTGCATTGACAGGTTCATCACCAGGGAAGCCCTAAAATGTCTGGGATAGAGTAAGAAATCCTGGAGGGCACAGGAAAGACTAAATGAACTCATGTGTGAGGAAAGGCATATTGAGAAATAAGTCCAGACTTCAAACTCACCCATATTTTGAGACCCTGAAAAGCACCATCCACCTTTCCTAAACTAAGATGGAGATCATCATTTCATGGTAACGATAACATAACAATTTATCAGGATTTGCTTTGTTATCATCCTCCTGCCATGTAGGATACCTGTGTTCGATCCCTGGGTTGGGAAGATCCCCTGGAGAAGGGAACAGCTCAGTTCAGTTCAGTTCAGTTGCTTAGTCCTGTCTGACTGTGACCCCATGAATCGCAGCACAAAAAGCCTCCCTGTCCATCACCAACTCCCGGAGCTTACTCAAACTCATGTCCATCAAGTCAGTGATGCCATCCAACCATCTCATCCTCTGTCGTCCGCTTCTCCTCCTGTGCTCAGTCTTTCCCAGCATCAGAGTCTTTTCCAATGAGTCAGCTCTTCGCATGAGGTGGCCAAAGTATTGGAGTTTCAGCTTCAGCATCAGTCCTTCCAATGAACACCCAGAACTGATCTCCTTTAGGATGGACTGGTTGGATCTCCTTGCAGTCCAAGGGGCTCTCAAGGGTCTTCTCCAACACCATACTTCAAAAGCATCAATTTTTTGGCACTCAGCTTTCTTCACAATCCAACTCTCACATCCATACATGACCACTGGAAAAACCATAGCCTTGACCAGATGGACCTTTGTTGGCAAAGTAATTTCTTTGCTTTTTAATATTCTATCTAGGTTAGTCATAACTTTCCTTCCAAGGAGCAAGCATCTTTTAATTTCATGGCTGCAGTCATCATCTGCAGTGATTTTGGAGCCCCCCCAAATAAAGTCTCTTACTGTTTCAGTTATTTCCCCATCTATTTGCCATGAAGTGATGGGACAAGATGCTTTAAGCCAAATTTTTCACTCTTTTCTTTCACTTTCATCAAGAGGCTCTTTAGTTCTTCTTCACCTTCTGCCATAAGTGTGGTGTCATCTTCATGTTTGAGGTTATTGATATTTCTCCCAGCAATCTTGATTTCAGCTTCTGCTTCATCTAGCCAGGCATTTTGCCTGACATGTGAGTTAAATAAGCAGGGTGAAAACACACAGCCTTGACGTACTCCTTTTCCTATTTGGAGCAAGTCTGATGGTCCATGTCCAGTTTTAACTGTTGCTTCCTGACTTGCATACAAATTTCTCAAGAGGCAAGTCAGGTGGCCTGTTATTCCCATCTCTTTAAGAATTTCCCACAGTTTGTTGTGATCCACACAGTCAAAAGCTTTGGCATAGTCAATAAAGCAGAAGCAGATGTTTTTCTGGAAACTCTCTTGCTTTTTCCATGATCCATTGGATGTTGGCAATTTGATCTCTGGTTCCTCTGTCTTTTCTAATACAGCTTGAACATCTAGAAATTCACGGTTCATGTACTGTTGAAGCCTGGCTTGGAGAATTTTGAGCATTACTTTGCTAGCGTGTGAGATGAGTGCAATTGTGCAGCAGTTTGAACATTATTTGGCATTGCCTTTATTTGGGATTGGAATGAAAACTGATCTTTTCCAGTCCTGTGGCTACTGCTGAGTTTCCTAGATTTGCTGGCATATTGAGTGCAGCATTTTCCCAGCATCATCTTTTAGTATTTTAAATAGCTCAACTGGAATTCCATCACTTTCACTTGCTTTGTTTGTAGTGATGCTTCCTAAGGCCCACCTGACTTCACATTCCAGGATATCTGGCTCTAGGTGAGTGATCACACCATCGGGATTATCTGGGTCATGAAGATCTTTTTTGTACAGTTCTTCTGTGTATTCTTTCCACCTCTTCTTAGTCTCTTCTGCTTCTGTTAGGTCCATACCATTTGTGTCCTTTATTGAGCCCATCTTTGCATGAAATGTTCCCTTGGTATCTCTCATTTTCTCAAAGAGATCTCTAGTCTTTCCCATTCTATTGTTTTCCTCTATTTCTTTGCATTGATCACTTAGGAAGGCTTTCTTTTATCTCCTTGGTATTCTTTGGAACTCTGCATTAAAATGGATATATCTTTCCTTTGCCTTTAGCTTCTCTTCTTTTCTCAGCTATTTGTGAGACCTCCACAGACAACCATTTTGCCTTTTTGCATTTCTTCTTCTTGGAGATGGTCTTGATAACTACCTCCTGTACAATGCTACAAACCTCCGTTCATAGTTCATCAGGCACTCTGTCTATGAGATCTAATCCCTTGAATCTGTTTCTCACTCCCAGTGTATGTTCATAAGAGATTTGATTCAGGTCATACCTGAATGGTTTAGTGGTTTTCCCTACTTTCTTCAATTTAAGTCTAAATTTGGCAAAAAGGCGTTCATGATCTGAGCAGTTCAGTTGCTCAGTCAGCTCCCAGTCTTGTTTTTGCTGACTTTATAGAGCTTCTCCATCTTTGGCTGCAAAGAATGTAATCAATTTGATTTCGGTATTGACCATCTGGTGATATCCATGTGTAGAGTCTTCTCTTGTGTTGTTGGAAGAGAGTGTTTGCTATGACCAGTGCATTCTCTTGGCAAAACTCTGTTAGCCTTTGCCCTGATTCATTTTGTACTCAAAGGCCAAATTTGCCTGTTACCCCAGCTATCTCTTGATGTCCTACTTTTACATTCCAGTCCCATATAATGAAAAGGACATCTTTTTTTTTTTTTTTTCTTTCTTTATTAGTTGGAGGCTAATTACCTCACAACATTTCAGTGGGTTTTGTCATACATTGATATGAATCAGCCATGGAGTTACATGTATTCCCCATCCCGATCCCCCCTCCCACCTCCCTCTCCACCCGATTCCTCTGGGTCTTCCCAGTGCACCAGGCCCGAGCACTTGTCTCATGCATCCCACCTGGGCTGGTGATCTGTTTCACCAGGGATAGTATACATGCTGTTCTTTTGAAACATCCCACCCTAGCCTTCTTCCACAGAGTCCAGAAGTCTGTTCCATACATCTGTGTCTCTTTTTCTGTTTTGCATATAGGGTTATCATTACCATCTTTCTAAATTCCATATATATGTGTTAGTATGCTGTAATGTTCTTTATCTTTCTGGCTTACTTCACTCTGTATAATGGGCTCCAATTTCATCCATCTCATTAGAACTGATTCAAATGAATTCTTTTTAATGGCTGAGTAATATTCCATGGTGTATATGTACCACAGCTTCCTTATCCATTCGTCTGCTGATGGGCATCTAGGTTGTTTCCATGTCCTGGCTATTATAAACAGTGCTGCGACGAACATTGGGGTGCATGTGTCTCTTTCAGATCTGGTTTCCTCGGTGTGTATGCCCAAAAGTGGGATTGCTGGGTCATATGGCAGTTCTATTTCCAGTTTTTTAAGAAATCTCCACACTGTTTTCCATAGTGGTTGTACTAGTTTGCATTCCCACCAACAGTGTAAGAGGGTTCCCTTTTCTCCACACCCTCTCCAGCATTTACTGCTTATAGACTTTTGGATAGCAGCCATCCTGACTGGCATGTAATGGTACCCCATTGTGGTTTTGATTTGCATTTCTCTGATAATGAGTGATGTTGAGCATCTTTTCATGTGTTTGTTAGCCATCTGTGTGTCTTCTTTGGAGAAATATCTGTTTAGTTCTTTGGCCCATTTTTTGATTGGGTCATTTATTTTTCTGGAATTGAGCTGCAGGAGTTGCTTGTATATTTTTGAGGTTAATCCTTTGTCTGTTTCTTCATTTGCTATTATTTTCTCCCAATCTGAGGGCTGTCTTTTCACCTTACTTATAGTTTCCTTTGTAGTGCAAAAGCTTTTAAGTTTCATTAGGTCCCATTTGTTTATTTTTGCTTTTATTTCCAATATTCTGGGAGGTGGGTCATAGAGGATCTTGCTGTGATTTATGTCGGAGAGTGTTTTGCCTATGTTCTCCTCTAGGAGTTTTATAGTTTCTGGTCTTACATTTAGATCTTTAATCCATTTTGAGTTTATTTTTGTGTATGGTGTTAGAAAGTGTTCTAGTTTCATTCTTTTACAAGTGGTTGACCAGTTTTCCCAGCACCACTTGTTAAAGAGGTTGTCTTTTTCCATTGTATATCCTTGCCTCCTTTGTCAAAGATAAGGTGTCCATAAGTTTGTGGATTTATCTCTGGGCTTTCTATTCTGTTCCATTGATCTATATTTCTGTCTTTGTGCCAGTACCATACTGTCTTGATGACTGTGGCTTTGTAGTATAGTCTGAAGTCAGGCAAAGCTAAAAGCTGGTTTTTTGAAAAAATAAACAAAATTGACAAACCATTAGCAAGACTCATTAAGAAACAAAGAGAGAAGAACCAAATTAACAAAATTAGAAATGAAAATGGAGAGATCACAACAGACAACACTGAAATACAAAGGATCATAAGAGACTACTACCAGCAGCTCTATGCCAATAAAATTGACAACTTGGATGAAATGGACAAATTCTTAGAAAAGTATAACTTTCCAAAACTGAACCAGGAAGAAATAGAAGATCTTAACAGACCCATCACAAGCAAGGAAATTGAAACTGTAATCAAAAATCTTCCAGCAAACAAAAGCCCAGGACCAGATGGCTTCACAACTGAATCCTACCAAAAATTTAGAGAAAAGCTAACACCTATGTTACTCAAACTCTTCCAGAAAATTGCAGAAGAAGGTAAATTTCCAAACTCATCCTATGAGGCCACCATCACCCTAATTCCAAAACCAGACAAAGATGCCACAAAGAAAGAAAACTACACACCAATATCACTCATGAACATAGATGCAAAAATCCTTAACAAAATTCTAGCAAACAGAATCCAACAACATATTAAAAAAATCATACACCATGACCAAGTGGGCTTTATCCCAGGAATGCAACGATTCTTTAATATCTGCAAATCAATCAATGTAATACACCACATTAACAAATTGAAAGATAAAAACCATATGATTATCTCAATAGATGCAGAGAAAGCCTTTGACAAAATTCAACACTCATTTATGATTAAAACTCTCCAAAAAGCAGGAATAGAAGGAATATACCTCAACATGATAAAAGCTATATATGACAAACCCACAGCAAGTATCACCCTCAATGGTGAAAAATTGAAAGCACTTCTGCTGAAATCAGGAACAAGACAAGGGTGCCCACTCTCACCACTACTATTCAACATAGTGTTGGAAGTTTTGGCCACAGCAATCAGAGCAGAAAATGAAGTAAAAGGAATCCAGATAGGAAAAGAAGAAGTGAAACTCTCACTGTTTGCAGATGACATGATCCTCTACATAGAAAACCCTAAAGACTACCAGAAAATTACTAGAGCTAATCAGCGAATATAGTAAAGTCGCAAGATATAAAATTAACACAGAGAAATCCCTTGCATTCCTATACACTAACAATGAAAAAACAGAAAGAGAAATTAAGGAAACAATACCATTCACCATTGCAACAAAAAGAATAAAATACTTAGGAGTATATCTACCTAAAGAAACAAAAGACCTATACATAGAAAACTATAAAACACTGATGAAAGAAATCAAAGAGGACACAAACAGATGGAGAAACATACCGTGTTTATGGATTGGAAGAATCAATATTGTCAAAATGGCTATTCTACCCAAAGCAATCTATAGATTCAATGCAATCCCTATCAAGCTACCAACGGTATTTTTCACAAACTAGAACAAATAATTTCACAATTTGTATGGAAATACAAAAAACCTCAAATAGCCAAAGTAATCTTGAGAAAGAAGAATGGAACTGGAGGACATCTTTTTTGAGTGTTAGTTCTAGAAGATCTTGTAGGTCTTCATAGAGCCGTTCAACTTCAGCTTCTTCAGCTTTAGTGGTTGGAGCATAGACTTGGATTACTGTGATACTGAATGGTTTGCCTTGGAAATGAACAGAGATCATTCTGTTGTTTTTGAAATTGCCTTCAAGTACTGCATTTCGGACCTTTTGTTGACTACCCACTGCACTAATCTGGCCTGGAGAATTCCATGGACCATAGGGTTGCAAAGAATCAGACAGGACTAGTGACTTTCACTTTCATAGCAACACCCTAATTGTGCTTTTAAAAAATATATTACCTCATTTAACTGTTATAATAACTGTTTTTTAAGGACCTAATTACCACATCATTTTATAGAGACAATGAGGCTCAAAGATGTTATTTCTCGAATAATGTCTCCTAGGTTTTAAATTACAAAGCTGCTTTTGAACACATATGCACCTCTTTTCAGAACCCAAGCTCAACATTCCATGGCACACTTTCATTTTAGAATTGCCTCTTTGGCTATGTATGGCTCTATGATATGCAATGAATAAATAAATATAAGTGTTAGTTAAAAATAAATTCAATTAAATTTCAGGAGCATGTGTCCTGGAAATCACTCTGCCTGGGTCCAAAGCTTGACTCTGTCAGTTGGTAGTCAGATAAACTTGCTCAAAACACTTAACCTTTTGTAGGTTTGTTGAGAGGATTAAGCATATTTAAGCATATGAAACTTAAATGTGTACTTGGAGTGAGCACTGTATAAACATAACCTGTTGATAGATTCAAGTAATCTGATTTGGAAGATGTGTTTATGGCAAATGTGTGATCAGTCAGTTCAGTTCAGTTCAGTAGTTCAGTCGTGTCCAACTCTGTGACCCCATGGACAGTAGCACACCAGGCCTCCATGTCCATCACCAACTCCTGGAGTTTACTCAAACTCATGTCCATTGAGTTGGTGATGTCATCCAACCACCTCATCCTCTGTCATTCCCTTCTCCTCCCACCTTCAATCTTTCCCCACATCAGGGTCTTTTCAAATTACCTTCTTTGCATCAGGTGGTCAAAGTATTGTGTGATATAAGACAAATAATAATCTCTCTCTGCACCTCAGTTTGTTCATTTGCTCAAGTGGGAAATTGACAATGTAATCTGCATGGATCTTTCAGCTTCAACAAACAGCATATAACTGTTAGATAATTCATTTGCTAAGTTTTTTATTCCACTCTATGCTTTATTTTTATCCTACGTTTTTTGACTTTTGAGTCTTCGTTGCTGCTCACAGGCTTTCTAGAGTTGTGGTGAGTGGGGCTACTTTGTAGCTGTGGTGCACGGACTTTTCATTGCCATGATCTCTCTTGTTGTGGAGCTTGGGCTCTAGAGTGTGTGGGTTTCAACAGTTGTGGTGCAAGGGCTTGGTTGCTCCTCAGCATGTGGAACTCTCCTGGTTGAGGAATCCATCCCATGCCCCCTGCATTGGCAGGCAGCTTCTAAACCACTAGACCACCAGGGAAGACCAAAACTATGCTTTAGATCAGAGAATCAAGAAGAATAATTTATTGTCATCATAAAATAATAAAATAACAGGGTGTTTATATGATTCCAGTGCAAACTCTTTGCTGTTTACCACATGCTCTTTGCTTTCTCATTACTACAGAGAATTTAGAAAATTTCCATGGAGAATGGCACAGAGGTGATGGATTTCATCCTGGTGGGGCTAACCAATGCTCCAGAACTCCAGATTCCCCTCTTTATTGTGTTTACCCTCATTTATCTCATCAGTGTTTTTGGAAACCTGGGGATGATCACGTTGATCCTGCTGGACTCCCGTCTACACACCCCAATGTACTTTTTCATCATTAATCTGTCTTTGGTGGACTTTGGCTACTCCTCAGCTGTCACACCGAAAGTGATGGCTGGGTTTCTTAGAGGAGACAAAGTCATCTCATACAATGCCTGTGCTACTCAGATATTCTTTTTTGCAGCCTTTGCCAGTGTGGAAAATTTCCTCTTAGCTTCAATGGCCTATGATCGCCATGCAGCAGTATGTGAACCCCTACATTACACCATCACCATGAAGACGAGTGTGTGTGCCCGTCTGGCCATAGGCTCCTACATCTGTGGTTTCATGAATGCCTCCATCCATGTTGGGGGCACGTTCAGCCTTTCTCTGTGTAAGTCCAACGTGATCCGTCACTTTTTCTGTGATATTCCAGCTGTCACGGCTCTCTCTTGCTCTGATAAACATGTTAGAGAGGTGGTTCTCATTTTAATTTCAAGCTTTAATGTCTTTTTTGCTCTTCTGGTCATATTTATTTCCTACTTTTTCATATTTATCACTGTCTTGAAAATGCACTCGGCTAAGGGATACCAAAAAGCTTTGTCCACCTGTGCTAGTCACCTCTCGGCAGTCTCTATCTTCTACGGGACAATCATCTTCATGTACTTACAGCCCAGCTCCAATCATTCCATGGACACAGACAAAGTGGCCTCTGTGTTCTATGCTATGGTCATCCCCATGCTGAACCCTATAGTCTACAGCCTGAGGAACAAAGAGGTGAAAAGTGCATTCAAGAAGGTTTGGGGGAAGGCAAAATTCTCTCTAGGATTTTAATGCTGCACGACGTACAATAATCTAGTTTTGTTCCTCTTAAGTCTTTCCATTCACATTTTTAGCCCTGAAGTACATTTAATTGGTAAAGTTATATTCTTACCACTCAAAAATCTGTTGTATAATAAAAATAAAATGTATGTGATACTTGAACTAAATATGTCTCAAGTAAAGCATAAGACATTTTGAATCTTACTTCTTAAAAACATTTCTAATGGTTTTTTACTTAGTCATTTGCTACACAGGCATTTTCTCTATCACATGGCAGTGCAAACATGCATGTAAATCAGTGATATAAGCAAGTTCATGAACAGAAACACATATGTGTGATCTATGTGGGCATATGATCACATACACATGGCACTGGTAAATTTGTGGTGTAGGTAGTTTATAAAGTAATAATTTAAGACAATTTAAAGCTATTAGAATATAAATTTATGTCTAATCTTCTTTATTTCTTTAATGGAGTATCTGTTTTAAGAGCCTTAATTGGTTAAAAAGTTATGTAATCCTAAACTAAAGGATGGGCTTCATTGGCACATTTTATTGAAAGACACATAAATATCACATTCAAATGAAGTTATATTTCTGTCTTGGCTGAGAAATTTTGTAAAACCAAATGTTCACATTAAAATTTTCAAAAGGATGAACTTGAATATAAGAAAAATAAAAGAAAATAAAAGCATTTTAAATTATGTATATATGACCACAAAGTTTAGTGATGTTTAAAAAAATGCAGAGAGTATTAATAACATTGTGCATTTTTCTGTCTGCAAATGCTTTGAAATGGTTGATGCTTCTCGTTTGTTCATACTTTAGTGAGTTAGGTCACCTTTTTCGCTCTCCAAGTCTTCTCCCCAGCTCCATTCACACCAATTCCCTTGCTATTTCTTGACAACTTCACATATATTTCTGCATCAGAGCCTTTGAATTTGCTGCTCCCTCTGAATGGAATCTTCCCTTACTTCATTTAGGATGTCCTTAAATGTTATTCTAACCCAGAGACTTCCCTGACTATCTTTATAAAACACTCTCTCATCCCCATACACAGCAACCCTTAACCCTATAATTTTCTTTATAATCCTTATCAACACTCACTCATGTATATTTATTTGCCCGTTGGTTTGTTAACCATTTCTCCTAACTAAAATGTAAGCTCCATAAGAACAGTTACTTTATCTCTTTTTCTCATCATGTGATTCTCAGCACTTAAATGGCTATGCGTCTCGTAATAGATTCTCAATAAACAATCATCAAAAGTACAAATAAATTGAGTCTTTTTTGCATCATATGTTAAATCTTTGAACTGCTGATGATCATATTACAGTGTATTCCCCTTAGTAAAATCAAAATTAATTAGGGTATTGGAATATAAAGTTATGTTGAACCTTTATTTATTTAATTGAAAAATTGTCCAATGTAGAGGAAGAGTTTTGCCATTTTTCAGATGAAGGTGTCATTTTTTGGGCACATTTTATAGAAAGCTACATAAGCATAGCATTTAATGGATTATAATAATATTTCCATCTTGACTCTGTCATTTTGGAGAACTAGCATGTTCATATGATAATTTTCAAAGAGATAAAATGACTATAGTAGAAGAAAACTGGTGGGGGTTAAACTTGTTTAAGTTTAACCAGATAAGTGAGGAAAATGCAGAAACAAAGGTAAATAGTCAAGGGAGGCCAAATAATAATAGTTTAGAAAGTAAGCAAAGTCTAGGCCCTTTAGTTCCTTCTCAAGTGCTGTAGGTGATATTCTGGGCCATAGATATTGAAAGCCCCGCCAGGGGGAGGCGTGAAGATACGTGATGACCAGACTGTAGTCATGACACAAGCGGCCATAATTCTAAGAATTGGCCTAAAAAAACATGACAACAAAATGACCCCGGAACTGAAGAGTACTTGTCATTAAATCAATCAAGAGGACACTGGCCAGGCCACTGATGACCAATTTCAAGATGACTGTCAGAGCTGACTGTGAGGTTTCTATGAGTAGCTCCCTCTCTCAGCCAATGAAAACTCTTGCCCTCTGATTGTTGGAGGTGGGGACAGAGCTGGCCTTTGGATAGGAGTCTGCTCTTCCTGCCAGTTGCCATCATCCAAAACGAAGCAAAATTTCCTTTCTACCTACCTTGTCTTTAATGACTTTTGAGTGGTGAGCAGTCAGAACCCACTTTCAGTTACACAATGAACTTTTGGAATCCACAGAATCCAATGATCATCCCTACTGTTACTGTCTTTACCATGTGTTAAAGTGAAAGTCACTCAGTCATGTCTGACTCTTTGGTACCCCATGGACTATACAACCCATTGAATTCTCCAGACCAGAATACTGGAGTGGGAAGCCATTCCCTTCTCCAGGAGATCTTCCCAACCCAGGGATCAAACCTGGGTCTCCCGCATTGCAGGCAGATTCTTTACCAGCTGAGCCACCAGGTACCTTTGTCAAACTTGGACATCACCATTGGCGTTACTATTATCTAAACTTTAGATTTTACTTGGGTTTTGCAATTTTTTCCAACCAATTTTTTTTTCTCTTCCAGGAGACAACTCAGGAACAACATTGAGTCGACATCTCATGGTTCCTTCATTTCTTCTTGTCTATGACGGTTTCTCAGTCTTTCCTCATTTTTCATAGTCCTAAAGTTTTGGGGAATACTAGTCAGAGGTTTTGTAAAGTCTCTTAACTTGCATTTGTCTGAATTTTTTGATCATTGTGAGATGAGGGTTGGGGGATTATGTGAAGAATAAGACCCCTTTTCATTCTTATATAAAGGTGTACATGTAAGCAATGTGACTTGACACTGTGATATTAACTTCCGTCACTGGCCCAAGATAGTTTTGTTATGTTGTCCAGTGTAAAGAAAATTTCTCCCTTTTCTATTTTTTTTCTTTTTTTTTTGTAAGCAACTCACTAAGTCTAGCTGATCCTCCAGGCTATGGAAGACTAAGGTTGACCTCCTGCAGTGGAGGAGAATATACCAATAAATTATTTAGAATGCTTTGAAGGGAAAAAATGATCTCTTCTCTACCACTTAATTTTATTTATTCAATTATTTGTTTATGTAACCATAGAAACACATATTTACTGTGCACTTTGTATTATAATTCAATATTGTATTGATTTGTTTATTTTGCTTAAATTGTTCCAACTTTGGTCATTGGAAACTTTAATTTTTTTTTTCTGTTTTCTTTTGACATGTCCTGTATCCTTTTATATTTGAACATTTATTTATATTTGAGAGTTACAGGACACCCAGGGTCATCTTCTATTTAACCTGCTCAGTCCCAGAATCAATAAATTATTTCTCCAAAGAGCTCTGCTTTAATCTATTAGAGGAAGATACTTAGCAAGTAGGATCCAGGAGCCAGGAAGGCTCATTGTTACTGGGGTGCCACTTCTAGGCGCTCTCAGAGAAAAAACCAGGAAATATACATGTACACTAACAAACGTATCTGGGCTTCCCTGGTGGCCCAGTGGTCAAGAATCCACCTGCAATGCAGGAGTGCAGGTTCAATCCCTGGGTCAAGAAGCTCGCCTGGAGAAGAAATGGCAACCGACTCCAGTATTCTTGCCTGGGACATTCCATGCACAGTCAGAGCCTGGTGGACCACAGTCCATGGAGTCACAAAAGAGTCAGACTTGACTTAGAGACTAAATAACAATAACAAATATATACATCCAAAAGTATGTTTCTTTCTATATCCGTCCATCTATGTCTACAGTAAGCTAAATAATACATTCATCCTGCCGGTTCTTTCAGTCTTCCCTACTTATGTGTGACTTCTCCTCTCTACTCCTGGCTTTCTAAGGGTTTTTATCATGAAATTGAATTTTATCAATTATTATTTTCTGCAGCAATTGATATGATCATGTTATTTTCTTTATTAGCATATTAATATGCCAGATTACAGTGACTGATATTTAAATGTTGTATCAGCCTGGCATACATGGAATAAATCCCATTTAGTTGTGGCGTATAATTCTTTTTATACTTTGCTGGATTTGGTTTGATAATATTTTATTGAGGACTTCTGCATTTATGTTCATGAGAAATACTGGTCTGTAATTTTCTTTACTTTTAATGTATTTTTCTGATGTTAGTATTAGGGTACTTTCTATACTTCTTTTTTTTTTTTTTTTTTTTTTTTTTTTTTTTTTTTTTTTTTTTTTTTTTTTTTTTTGGTCACTTGCAATTAAAAGACTTATTATAAACTTGTATTTAAATATTGTAGAATTAGGAAACCTGAGAACAGATCGCAATGTGCTTCTCATTCATGGCTGTTATTTTTATTTTCTTCCCCAGCTGAGTCGGAATGCTTTTGCTGGGACAAAGTTGATCCATCACCAAGGGTAAAGTGTAAATAGGCCGAGATAATGTGGTAAGCAGAGACAAAGAAGCATGTCTTTTCCTCCTGTATCTAAGACATAAAATCCACAAACTTCTCCGTGTTTGGCATGTTGTGTCAAGCAGCCTAGCCATGACCCCCGTGGGAGCTAAAGTGTGAGACAGGACAGCTTGGGGACTGAGCGGCGCGGCGGCAGCACTCTGCCTTTTCTGGTAGGCTTCCTCCTGCATCACCGTCCCCACCGACCGGGTAGGTGTGGTTGGTGAGACAGGATGGCGGATGTACAGAGTAGAAGCCAACTCTGGCCAACTTAACAGAAAGGCGTTTATTGGAGGAATAATGAAGTACGCACAAAACCAAGAAGAATGATGGCTGATTAAGCGAAGGAAATCGGTGTTAAACAAAGGAAACCGGAAGGCAGGAAACAGGCAAGACAAACCCCCTGAGACAGCTTTGCTAAGACACGTCCTCTGGCACATCCATCACGTCTACCTCAGGCCGTCACAATCACAGCTGAAGGCCCTTTGCTAATGTCACATGCCACAGCGCCAATGTCAACAAGTCCTGACCGTCCCAACTTCCGCATGTCATCTGTGGCCTCCCCTTGACTGAGATAAGCACTCCTGTTGCCGGCGGAGCAGAGAGCATGGTGAGTATAATGACAAGAATAGTAGCTCTCATTTATATGGTTTCTTAGAACATCCATGCTGTTCTCAGTGCTTCACATGTCTTAGCTTATTTAATCCTCACAACAACTCCATGAATAGGTACCATTATTCCCATTTTACTTATGAGGAAACGGAGGCTTGGAGACGCTAAATAACTTGCCCGAGGTCCAGGGCAGTTTGCACAGAACCAAGTTTGCAATCATGCCACTCTTTAGAGGTTCTCTAGGGAGACCCTTGAACACAGTATTGTATAGCTTTCCACCGAGTTTCGCATACTGGGGAATTATCAAAAATAGGAAAAGTTAAGGTAAAGAACTTCCAGAAAAATGTCATATATCAGCTCCTAGTGGTCATGTTACAGTTTCCACACAGAAATACGTCTGAATTTTTGTTTTGGTTGAGTCCCAGAATTGTTCAGCTTTGTCTATAACTGGGGGAAAAAATCAAATATGCTACCGATGAATCCTTGCTTTGCAATTTTTGACACCTTAAGAAAGTTCATGTTTTGACCCTCCTCTGTCTTATTTCTCGGTTTGTTAATTACTCACTTGAATCCCCAACCCCACAACTATGTGTTAGGGTCTTTGAAATTAACTCATGGTGACTTTTAAGTCTCCTTGGACTTCAAGGAGATCAAGCCAGTCAATCCTGAAGGGAATCAACCCTGGATATTCACTGAAAGCACTGATGCCAAAGCTGAAGGTCCAAGTACTTTGGCCACCTGACCTGAAGAGCCATCTCATTGGAAAAGACCTTGGTGCTGGGAAAGACTGAAGGCACAAGGAGAGGGCAGCAGAGGATGAAATGGTTAGAGAGCATCGTCGACTCAACGGCCATGAACTTGAGCAAACTCTGAGACACAGTGAAGGACAGGGAAGCCTGGAGTGATGCAGTCCATGGGATCACAGAGTCAGACATGATTCAGTGACTGAACACCACCACCACAAGGGATAAATGATTTGTTTTAGAGAAAATCACACTTTCAGAAATGGAGGCTCTTTTACAAAGAAAATTAAGACTTTGTTTTTTATAGTATTTGAAGACTTTACCGTGTATCAGGCTGTTCGAAGAACTTTATCAGCATTAACTAATACATTCCTCATAACATCCACAAGAAGTAGGCACTGTTGTCATCTCCTTTTTATAAATGAGGGAACTGATGTGCACAAGGGTCATGTAGCCTGTAACAGTTTTGTTGTGAATTTAGGAAGTCATATTGCTGTGAGATGACAGAATTAATGTCCTAGCATAGTTTTCATTGCTCCTCTCAAGATTCTGTCTGATTCTATCAGGAAAGTTAGTGAAAAATCTCTTCTAAAGATGTCTGCACTATCAAAAGAAATAACCCCAAGTGATGTAGATATATCATGTTGTGCCTTCACAAACTAAGGTAGGTCTCTACAGACAGTTTAATTGCTTCTTCTCCAGGTGGAATGAGAGACGGTGGCTACCCTCCTGGGTACCTAATCCCCTGATTAACTGCATGTATGCATAAATCCATCTGGTTTCCATTCACTGGCCTGTAACATCCCAAATGACTCTGGCATCATGTTAGATGGACCAGTCTGTTTGTCAAAGGCCCTTTGGCATTCTCCTATTGATCTTAAGGTAATAGTTTGTCCATTTTACTAAGTGGACTTATTTCCCAGGCATATTACTCTGAGCCTGTAACAACGATCAGGGATAAAACCCCAAGCTAAAATGTCCGTGGTGAGTATGATAATCCTTTCTTGACATTGCTTAGCCCTTTATAGAGTTCATGCAAGGATGTTCTCCTGTTTGTCCTCACAGCAGCTTCCCTGTGTGACACATTTGAAAGTATTTTATCATCCTCACTTAAAAATTACATTTTTCTTGTATCTCCCTGCCTCTGGAGAACTTCGATCTTTGTAACGAGACATGAAGAAAAAGCTTCAATAGGATCCTTTCTCTTTGAGTGGGACTAACAATTTGAAGGTCACAAGAGAAGCTGTGCCGCTTTCCTTGAAAAGTAAGGTAAATTTCTAGATCAGTTCTGTGGCCTAGTTTAGACTGTGGTCTTACAAGATGTGCTGTGTAAAGTTGTGTAAAGTTACAAAGGCAATGTGTCCCCACGAATTTCTTTGGAGTTTAAAATCCTGAGTTTTAATGCTCTCATGTTTCCAAGCTAGAGTCCAGCTACTTCAACAACCTTCATTAATTAAGAAATGATTTTTCTCAAGTAATGGAAGATGATATTTTTCTAAGCACAATCCCTGTGTTTAGGGCAGCACTTAGAAAATGGTGGGTACTCAGTAAATGTTTACTAAGGCACTGAGTGAACAAATGAAGAAATGAATGAATGAATAAATCATTAAATGAACTCCACTGAACACATTATGAAGTACATGGTCCTATGTTACTAGAGCAGTCTCAGGTGTAACTGCACAAGATTTTCAGAAGCCCGAGATCAAAAGCTTCAGGCTTTTTGAATAAGAAATCTACAGGAAAAAAATATGATTTACATTGTCACTCAGCACATCTACCCACCTATAATGCATACACACATACAGTAGAAACCAAACTTTCATGGAGCCCTAGCTTATTTTTATCTGAAATGTACCTTTAAATTCTGTGCTTTTCTATCTTCCATCTATTAGTTTCAGGTGCACAACATAGTGATTTGATATTTGTATATATAGTAAAATGATCATCAGAATAAGTCTTGATAACATCTGTCACCATACATACAATTTTTTTCAAATATGCGGTATTTATACTATAAATATAGTATTATTGACTATAATGTACTTGTATTGACCATGATGTACATTATATCACCATGATTTATTTTGTAACTAAGAGTTTGTATCATTTGACTCTTTCACCCATTTCACCCACCCTCCTCTCCCCAACCTCTGACAGCCATCAGGATGAACCAGCCTATATTCATCTTGTGATTTAAACATATTTCGCTAAGTAAGACTGACTCTTGAACAACATGAGATTTAGGGGCAGTGACCCTCAGCACAGTCGAAAATCTGCATTTAGCATTGCAATTGACTCTCCATTTCTTAAACCTCAGAGAGACCACAGTTGCTTGGATGATAATCTCTTCACATTGTTCACCTCCAGAAAGACAGTGATATATCATTGTTTTTCTCAGGTGATAATCTAATAGGAGAGCTGAGAAGATCAAATGAAATATTATTTATTCTTTCAGACTACTTGGCATATGGTAAATGCTCAGTGAATAGGAGTGGTGTCTTGCTTAGGAAAGACAGTGATTAATAGTATAAATAGGGACTTCCCTGGCAGTCCAGGGGTTCAGATTTTGCCTTCCATTGCAGGGGGTGTGGGTATTTGATCCCTGGTCAGGAAGCTAAGATCCCACACTCCTTGTGGCCAAAATACCTATGTGTAAAACAGAACCAATATTGTAACAAATTCAATAAACATTTCAAAACTGGTCTGTGACAAAAAAAGTTCTTAGAAAAAGTAATCTGCAGAGGAAGCACAACTTTCAATCCATATAAAAATAAACAATAGACGTTAGCAGTATGCATGTGCTCAGTCATGTCCGACTCTGTGATCCCCTGGACGGCAGCCCATCAGGCTACTCTGTCCATGGGCTTCTCCAGGCAAAAATGCTGGAGTGGGTTGCCATTTCCTCCTCCAAGTTATGTTTCCTTCCCAGGGATCGGACCTGCATCTTCTGCACTGCAGGCAGGTTCTTTACCTGTTGAGCCATCAAGGAAGCCCAAGCAATAGATATTTTGTACATAATTAAGTGGTTGTTTGGAATAGCTGAGTGGGGTTAGGAACTAATGAATACAGTGCATGCCTTTACAAATGGCAAGATGCAGGTGAGATAGATATAATGGTCATCTGGGTTAAATTCACCCATTTCATTCCATTTTACTTCACTGATTCCTAAAATGTTGATGTTCACTCTTGCCATCACCTGTTTGACCACTTCCAATTTGCCTTGATTCATGGACCTAACATTCCAGGATCCTATGCAATATTGTTAGAACTGGACATGGAACAACAGACTGGTTCCAAAATAGGAAAGGAGTACGTCAAAGCTGTATATTGTCACCCTGCTTATTTAGCTTATATGCAGAGTACATCATGCTAAATGCCAGGCTGGATGAAGCACAAGCTGGAATCAAGATTGCCGGGAGAAATCAATCACCTCAGATGTGCAGATGACACCACCCTTATGGCAGAAAGTGAAGAAGAACTAAAGAGCCTCTTGATGAAAGTGAAAGAGGAGAGTGAAAAGGTTGGCTTAAAACTCAACATTCAGAAAACTAAAATCATGGCATCCTGTTCTATCACTTCATGGCAAATAGATGGGGAGACAGTGGAAACAAGGACAGACTTTATTTTTCTGGGCTCCAAAATCACTGCAGAAGGTGACTGCAGCCGTGAAATTAAAAGATGCTTGCTCTTTGGAAAAAAAGCTATGACCAAACTAGATAGCACATTAAAAAGCAGAGACATTACTTTGCCAACAAAGGCCCATCTAGTCAAGGCTATGGTTTTTCCAGTAGTCATGTATGGATGTGAGAGTTGGACTATAAAGAAAGCTGAGCACCGAAGAATTGATGCTTTTGAACTGTGGTGTTGGAGAAGACTCTGAGATTCCCCTGGACTGCCAGGAGATCCAACCAGTCAATCCTGAAGGAGATCAGTCCTGAATATTCATTGGAAGGACTGATGCTGAAGCTCCAATACTTTGGCCACCTGATACAAAGAACTGACTCATTGGAAAAGACCCTGATGCTGGGAAAGATTGAAGGAAGGAGGAAAAGGGGGCAACAGAGGATGAGATGGGTTGATGGCATCACTGACTCGATGGACATGAGTTTGAGTAAACTCCGGGAGTTGGTGATGGTCAGGGAGGCCTGACATGCTGAAGTCCATGGGGTCACAAAGACTCAGACATGACTGAGTGACTGAACTGGACTGAACTATACTGGTAGTGGTATCAAGGCGTGCTCATGTCATTCAGGTGGCAGAATGTGCAGTGAGTCATTTTCTGTGCATCAATAATTCATCTGTTTTGCTTCCCTTGTTCTGACAGGTGAAACATCATTTCAAAATGTCCTTCATGAAGAACAACACTGAGGTGAATGAGTTTAGACTCTTGGGACTGACGGATGCCCCAGAGTTGCAAGTCCCCCTGTTTATAATATTCACGTTCATATATCTCATCACTCTCACTGGAAATCTTGGGATGGTCACGCTGATTCTGTTGGACTCTCGGCTCCACACCCCCATGTATTTTCTCCTCAGCAACCTCTCTCTGGTGGATTGTGTTTACTCCTCAGCTGTGACTCCCAAGGTGATGGCTGGGCTTCTCACAGGAGATAAGGTAATCTCCTACGGGGGATGTGTTGCTCAGATGTTCTTCTTTGTGGCCTTTGCCAGTGTAGACTGTTTTCTCCTAGCTGTTATGGCCTATGATCGGCATGCCGCCGTGTGTAAGCCTCTACATTATGCCAGCACTGTGACCCCCAGTGTGTCTGCTCAGATGGTCATGGCCTGCTATGTCTGGGGCTTTGCTGAGTCTGCCATCCACACTGGATTCACCTTCCACCTCTCCTTCTGCCATTCCAATGTGGTCCACCACTTCTTCTGTGATATTCCTCCAATCCTGGCTCTTTCCTGCTCGGATATCTACGTAAATGAGATGGTGCTCTTTATTCTAGCAGCTTTCAATGTCTTTTTGGCCCTGATGGTAATTGTGAGTTCCTATCTGTTCATATTCATGGCCATCCTGAGAATGCACTCAGCGGAGGGACGGAAGAAAGCCTTTTCCACCTGTTCTTCTCACCTCACTGCTGTCATCATCTTCTATGGAACTGTGATCTTCATGTACTTACAGCCAAGCTCTAGTCATTCTATGGATACCGACCAGATGGCATCTGTGTTCTATACAATAATTGTCCCCATGTTGAACCCTCTCGTCTATAGTCTAAGGAATAAAGAGGTTAGTAATGCTTTCAGGAGAGCCATTAAGAAGATGAAGCTTCTGTTCAGTACATAGATTGAATTAAAGAGATTACACAATATGTATTACTAATCAGTCATCTATTATTTTGTATTTAGCGCCCAAGAAACTTAGTTGCTTAAAGTAGTAGTGAAAAGTGAAAGTGTTCATTGTTCAGACGTGTCTGACTCTTTCCGACCGCAAGGACTATATCCTGCCAGGCTCCTCTGTCCATGGGATTCTCCAGACAAGAATACTGGAGTGGGTTGCCATTCCCTTCTCCAGGGGATCATCCTGACCCAGAGATTGAATCCAAGTCTCCTGCATTGCAGGCAGATTCTTTACCATTTAAGCCACGAGGGAAGCTTAAAACAGCTATCTATTATTTCTCTTAGTTCTGTGGTTGGCAGGGCATTTATTTTGCTGCTTTCACATAGACTCATGAGGTACCCTATTTTCTGCATGGTCAGCTGGGCTGAAAGCTTAAAGATGGCCTTACATGCCTGGATTTTGATTCTGGCTACTCTGTCTCTTCTACACATGGTCTTTGATTCTCCAGAGGCTGGAAAAGCTTTCTCTCATAATATCTTCAGGCTAACATTCTCACAGTGTGAAAGCAAAACTAAAAAGCTTCTTAAAGTCCAGACTCCCAACTCGAAACATCTTTTTTGACCATGTTATGCTAATCAATGAATGTCAAAAGGATGGTCAAGATCCAAATGTGAAGAAAAAGACTCTCTTTCTTGAAGAAAAGAACTGCAAAGAATTTCTGCCCATAATTCATTTATCACAATTAGGTTAAACTTCTATAACAAAGAGAGACAAAATATAGTGGATTTTAAAAATAGAGCTATTTATTTCTCAAATAGTAGTAGCTAATGCAGCATGGTGAAAATGAATTACCTAGACAACTTGTGTGTCTCGGTCATCCTGGGACCAAATTCATTCCACATTGTCTCTTTCTACCGTTGCCTAGAGTCTTGCAAGTCTGTCTTCATTATAACTATTATATCTAGAGGAGAGGAGAAATAGGTAAGTTAGAGGAAAAATCATTTCTTTTCAAGAAAGTGATGTAGATGCTGTACACATAATTTCTGAATACATTCCATTGGCAGGAATTGACCATAGGCTGTAGCAACATGAACGTATTTGGGTAGTTTTGGCTCAGCGGTGGGGATTGCATTGAATGTGTAGGCTCCTTGAGGTAGTATAGCTGTTTAAACAATATTAAGTCTTCTGATCAATGAATATAGACTATCTTTCCTTTTTTGTATCATCTTTAGTTTTTTTAACAATGCTTTGTAATTTTCAGTGTACATACAAGTCTTTCGATTCTTTGATTAAATTTATCCTTAAGCATTTTATTCCTTTTGATGCTATTGCAAATCAGCTGAGCCTCAAACACTGTTCAGTATTAGAGCTCTTCACAGTTAAAAAATCACATATAACTTTAAAATTGGCCCTCCATATCTGCAATTCTACATGTGCAGATTCAACCAACCACAGATTGTGTATTACTCGTCTACATATGTAGTGAAAAATAATCCACATACGAGTGGACCCATGCAGTTCAAACCCATGTTGTTCAAGGCTCAACAGTACAGTTATTTGTTAATTTCCTTTTCTAATTGTTCATTGTTGGTGGTTTGGGAAAAGGAAGAGCTGTTTTCTGCAAAAGAGACACATATGGAAATATTTAGAGTGATAGAACTAGTCTATATGTTTCTGGGATGATAGACACTTGACTATGCGTTTGTCAAAACAATGAGACTACCTTCCTGATGGTTCAGACGGTAAAAGAAACTACCTGCAGGGCAGGAGACCTGGGGTCAATCCCTGGGTCAGGAAGATCCCCTGGAGAAGGGCATGGCAACACACTCCAGTGTTCTTGCTGGAGAATCCCATGGACAGAGAAGCCTGGTGGGCCACACAGTCCATGGTGTTGCAAAGAGTTGGACACGACTAAATAACTAACACTTTCACTTTCACTTTTTCTTTCATGGAGCTATCTATATCTATATAGATATATAGAGATATAGATATATATCTATATATATATATAATATTTATTCCTGGTTTCTTGGCTTTGAAGGCCTGAAATAAGTGATGCCCAGTAGCAATAACTATACCCAACACACCACTCAATACTAAATATCATTATCTAATAAAAGGAAGAAGAGAAGGGGAGAAGAAGGGGACAACAAGAGGATGAGATGGTTTAATGGCATCACTGACTTGATGGACATGAGTTTGAATAAACTCTGGGAGTTGGTGATGGACAGGGAAGCCTGGCATGCTGCAGTCCATGGGGTCGCAAAGAGTTGGACATGGCTGAGCGATTGAACTGAACTGAATAAAAGGAAGTGTGGTTCTTTGGAGAACTAGCTGATTATAGGATTGGGACAAGGATAATACAGAATGAGCCTGGAATACCTGGTAGTTTCAGAAAATATGGAGGAACCCAAAAGACAAAAGAGTTGGGGCATATTAAAAGGAAACAGAGTAAAACTTAAAGTGCTCCCAGTGGCCAAAGATGAAACAATTTGAACAATGCAATAAATACCATAGTACCAAAGTGTAACCAAAGTATAAGACAAATATACATGACTCCATGCTGATATAAATAACAAACAAACAAATAAATAATCTTTCTTTATAGAAAAATTCTAAACAATAGATTTAGACTTCCATTAGAAGATAGAGCATATTCCCTTCTACCTTAAACATGTCCTCAACTTAATGATTTGTTTCTGGAGTATAGAGTATGCAAGCAGAAAAGTTAGCACTACATTGCAGAAGCTGGCAAAAGTATCTTGAGTAGGTGATCAAGGTTAACATCCCCCAGTAACAAGTCTTGTTGGTAAAATATATTATCTGATAGGATGTGATACAAATGTCACTTATCCTTTCTCAAAACTTATGCATTCTGTATAACTGTGA
This sequence comes from Cervus canadensis, assembly GCF_019320065.1. NCBI lineage: Eukaryota > Metazoa > Chordata > Mammalia > Artiodactyla > Cervidae > Cervus > Cervus canadensis. The sequence continues at coordinate 75,950,054 of NC_057396.1, read as the reverse complement.
CCCAAAAAAATCAGCAAACATATATTGAAAGACTTTCAAGAAAACACTGGTCCAGTATTCCTTAAGGATATTAAGTTCAAGAAAACTAAGGAAAGACTGAGAAACTGTCACAAATCAGAGGAGAATAAAGAGATATAACAAATCTATTTAATGCTGTGTCCTGGATTAGATTTGTGAGAGCAAAATGACATAACTGAAAATATCAATAATAATCTGAATAAATTATTGAAGTTTCAGATAACAGTAGCATGTTAATTGGAGAAGGAAATGGCAACCCACTCCAATGTTCTTGCCTGGAGAATCCCAGGGATGGGGAAGCCTGGTGGGCTGACGTCTATGGGGTTGCACAGAGTCGGACACGACTGAAGTGACTTAGCAGCAGCCTGTTAATATTGGTTTCTTAGTTTGACCAATATGATAAAATAGGATGTTAAAAATAGGGGAAACTGGGTGAGAATTATGCAAGTCTTGTCTGTCTAGTATCATTCGAGTTAAATGAATAATTATTTATGAAGAAATTTTGCAAATTGTATCAGGTAGGAAACTTCTCATAGTCTCATAGTTTGCCTTTTTGATTTACTAAATAAAATTCATTTCATGTGTTATTTTCCCCTTGAAAAATCACTAATGAAAAATTAAGATGGTTTGATATGAATCATTTAATACTGTTGGTTTCCAAAAAATTAATTTGTCCAAAAGTACAAATACTGAGTGAGAATACAGAAAAACAAGCTGTATCACCTGAAATGCTCTAAAATTATTTTCTGAAGAATTCTCTGAAGAGTAGTGAACTATAATTATCAGTGATTCAGATATATTGACTTCTGGACACCAAACTGAATTCTTTAAACAAATGTTTATTGAACTATGAGTATGAATCAGATCATTATTCACGTATTGTGCATGAAGTTGTTCATAAAGAAGACAAAGTCACTCCTCTTGTGTAGTGTATGTTTTTGGGAGAAAGGTAAATGAATGAATAAAGAAGGAAATAAGGTTCTTTCCTGGTGGTGCAGTGGCTAAAACTCCACGTTCCCATTGCAGGGGGCCTGGGTCCAAACTCTGTTCCGGGAACTATTAATAGATCCTACAGGCCGCGGTGAAGATCTCACAGGCCACAACTAAGACCTGGCAGAGTCAAATAATTAATTTTTAAAAGCCTTAAGAAATAAATAGGATTTGGGCAGTGAGCAGAGCAAAGAAAAATAAAGCAAGGGGAGTAAGAAGGGACAGTGTTCGCTGGGCCTGGGGTAACTAGGATATGGTAACACTGAAGCAAAGCTGGAGGCTGTGCGGAAGCCTTTGGTCATTAGAAACAGCGAGGACAGAGACCCTGGGGATGAAGCGCGCTGAAGTTGTCCAGGAACAGCGATGAACTCGGTGTGAAACAAGTGGCGTGAGCGCCTCGAAGATGTAAGACACCACGTGGCTCATCTAAAACCAAAGTATTTATAAGTGAGTGGCTTTAGCCAGTTTATAGTATTTCCAGGGAGGAAAGTGGATGACATTATTATTAGTGCCTTTTTTTTTCCAAAATGTAAGAGACAATAGTCATATATGGGACAACTGAAAAGTTCCATTTGTATTGACTGATCACCTTTTCTTGCACTATGGGCTTCTTGCTTCTCAAGATTACCCTGTGACCTTACTCTTTCTACCAGATGACAAAAGACAGAGATATTGATTTCTGTCAAATGTTATACATATGTGGCGCTGAATAAATTATGCCAATAAAATAATACATTTTTATTGAAAACCCAAGTCACAATTTTCTTCATTCTGGACTCTGGAAACAATTTCTCAACTAGATAAGTAATGTCAGACATGGACATATATTGGTTATTTTAAATTTTTATTTAAAAGCTAGCCATACCCCAACTCCTTTAACAAATTTCTCACTCCTGCGTGTATGTGCACTTACGAGATTCTCACATATGCTCCTGTTAGAGGGTTTCTGCATGCCGTGTTTTCATATATGCTAGCATTGCCACATGATAGAGATAATATCAACATGTGAATAAATCAAATGCAATTAACAAAATTCACTACAAGCAGGATTTCAATATTCTTAAAGTCCCCTCTGGCCATCCTCAATCAACTATCACATATTTGAACATAATTTTTTTTTTTGTTTTTCTAGATGATAGATTTTCAAAGAAGGAATGGTGTTACCTCAGTAATTTAGGTGCAGTATGAGCCTTAAAATGTGAATTACTGCATGATGAAATTCCGAGGGGAATGAAACTAAGTCATTTGGATCCTACAACTTTAAAAGGTGAAGCTTAGAAAATTTTGCCTTCTTAACCAACTTCTTGAAAGCATTTTTGACCTCCTTGTTCCTCAAACTATAGACCAAGGGGTTGAGCATGGGGATAACCACGGTATAGAACACAGATGCAATTTTGTCTGTGTCCATGGAATGACTGGAGCTGGGCTGGGAGTACGTAAAGATGCCTGTCCCATAGAAGATGGAGACTGTGGTGAGGTGAGACGTGCAGGTGGATAAACCTTCCGATATCCCTCAGCTGAGTGCATCTTCAAGATGGTGGTAAATATGAACAAATAAGAAATCAAGATAACCAGGAGGGCAAACATGATACTGAAACTTGCCACCATGTGGAGAATCAGCTCACTGATATGTTTATCAGAGCAAGAGAGGGCCATGACTGCTGGGACATCGCAGAAAAAGTGGTGGACCACATTGGACCTACAGAAGCAGAGCCTGAAAATGTTTCCAGTGTGGATGGAGGCATTCAGGAAACCACAGAAGTAGGGGCCTACAGCCATGCAAGTACACATGCTTGCTGTCATGGTGGTGTTATAACGTAGGGGGTCGCATACTGCTACGAAGCGGTCGTAGGCCATTGAGGCCAACAGGTAACTTTCCACAGTGGCAAATGCTGCAAAAAAGAACATCTGAGCAGCACATGCATTGTAGGAGATGACCTGGTCTCCTACAAGGAGTCCAGCCATCACCTTGGGAGTGACAGCTATGGAGTAGCAGAAGTCCGCCAGAGACAGATTTGTAAGGAAAAAGTACATGGGAGTGTGAAGCTGATAGTCCAAGAGGATCAGCAGGATCAGTCCCAGATTTCCAACCACACTGACAAGGTAAATGAGCATGAATATAATGAACAAGGGGACCTGCAGTTCTGGGGCACTGGTTAGTCCCAGCAGGATGAATTCAGGCACTTC